>NC_133204.1:23334912-23624912 GCF_958299795.1 Porites lutea
ACCAGGGAGAGTAAGATTTTAGGGGGAAGTGGATGTTTTTTTCGATTCTCGTATTTCATGTTCGTGACATGTTGTCGTCTCGCCTTATTTCAGACATTTATACCTTGTTTTAGATGGTTTTAGATTGTTTGCGAGTGGTTGTAGATGTTTTTGAGGTAGGTGGTTGTAGATGGTTGTAGGTGGTTGTTGAATTTTTTGAGGTGGTTGTAGGTGGTTTGTATGGCGTTCATTTCTATTAGTTTTAGGGGGTGTATATATAAATGCAAAATTTGCAATAAATTCACACTGTAGTTATAAGAAAACTTTAGCCATAAAGTCACTTTGTATATTCTACAAACCGAGAATTTAGCCATTAATTAACGGCTAAATATTTTCCTTCTTATAAAATTATTTAGCCATTAATTAACGGCTAAACATTTCCTCTATATATGTAGTAAATGAAAATTAGCCATTAATTAACGGCTAAATATTCCTCCTATATATATATGTAGAGTAGGTAAAATTTAGCCATTAATTAACGGCTAAACATTTCCTATATATAAGGAGAAGGTTAAACTTAGCCATTATTTAACGGCTAAATATTCCTTTTATATATGTATAATAGGTAACATTTAGCCGTTAATTAACGGCTAAAAATTTCATACATATATGAAAAGAAGGTTAAACTTAGCCATTAATTAACGGCTAAATATTCCTTTAATATATGTAGAGTAGGTAACATTTAGCCGTTAATTAACGACTAAAAATTTCCTATATATATGAAAAGAAGGTTAAACTTAGCCATTAATTAACGGCTAAATATTCCTTTAATATATGTAGAGTAGGTAACATTTAGCCGTTAATTAACGGCTAAAAATTTCCTAGATATATGAAAAGAAGGTTAAACTTAGCCATTAATTAACGGCTAAACATTTCCTATATATATGAAAAGAAGGTTAAACTTAGCCATTAATTAACGGCTAGACATTTCCCATATATATGGAAAGAAGGTTAAACTTAGCCATTAATTAACGGCTAAACATTTCCCATATATATGGAAAGAAGGTTAAACTTAGCCGTTTATTAACGGCTAAACATTTCATTAAAATATATGTGTAGGAAGTTAAACTTAGCCGTTAATTAACGGCTAAATAATTCCACTATAGGTTAGAGAGAAGGTCAAACTTAGCCGCTAATTAACGGCTGAATAATTCCTTTTTGTTTATAGAGGTTTAACTAAGCCGTTAATCAACGGCTAAATAATTCCAATATATACCTGAGGGAGGTCAAACTTAGCCATTATCTAACGGCTAAATATTTTCAACATATATACATAAAGGAGGTCAAACTTAGCCATATTCTTTAGGAGGTTCAACTTAGCCATTAAATAACGGCTTATTATGTACGAACTATAGGAACCGGGCGGGGGAGAGGCTAAAGAGGTTCAGCTGTGAGGGAAGATCAAAGGATAAAGCACGTCAGAAGCCAATAAAACCAGGAGAAGGCGACTTTTGTTGTGCGGTCTATTTGGTTTTTAGTAAGGGTGGTAGAGAAGGGGGGCTTTTGCCAGGAAAGAAAAGTCTCAATTTGGAAAGAAATGCAAGGCCGAATCATGGAATGACATGGAAATTATCCCTCCTCCCCGGGAATTTGTGGGGCTTTTTTTTTTTTTTTCAGAACCACTACAATTGCCCTACGGTAGAGGCTGGGGGCCGGGGATTCATACAAAGACCTCACGGTGGGGCTGAAATAAGTGTGCAAATGCCCGACCTCGGGATAACTCTAAAATTGCATTTTATTGTCATCTGTGGTTGAGGCCTAAACTTCAGCAATGTTATCAAATTTTATTTGAAGGAGATGTTTACCTTAACTGTATACTACTCGCGAGAAATGTTGTGTTTAAAAGTGGATAGATCGACTTTTTCATATTATGGAAGAAGGGGTGGGACAACTAAAACTAGCAACTCAATACCCATTAAAATGTAATTTATTGAAACAGCGTGATCAATGATTAAGATTTAATCTTTTATAGTGTACACGAAGGAGATGGTGTTTCAGCAAAAACTCTTAGAAAAAGCCTATTTCAATGTCGAAATGACTGGTCCAACCATGGTCCGGCCAGCCACGCAGTTCTGACTTTTGGAAAGCGCCTTTACTATAGTATCAAATGACGACTGATTAAAAATGATCACTTCAGAAAACAACAACCTATGGTGTGGTGTATTAACGGCTAAGTTGAAACTCCCATTTATACACGTGGAATATATTAAGCCATTCATTAAAGGATAAATTGATTATCCCGTACCGTGGTTGTATGTAGGTAACGGCTAGGTTGTACCTCCTACGGCTCACTCAATTCCCACCCGCCCCGGGCCTTTCTGTCAGGGTGGTGGGGAATTTGTAAATGATAAAAAATAGCGGCTAAGATCTTTTTGCGAAGGGTGCTTCACTGTCAGGTTTTCATCACACAATAATGGCTCCTATCATTTGCAGGTGATTTCCTGGTGTTGTCCTGGGTTGGGGCATTTAAACCCCTTTATTAAGCTCCATCGTGGGGTGTTTGTATGAACCGCCTAGCCCCATCGCCATTAACCTCCTCTTCAACAATATATAATAACCTCCTCTCCATATATGTATTGGAAATATTTAGCCGTTTAATAACGGCTAAGTTTAGCAGTCTCTTTATATGTTTTGGAGGTATTTAGCCGTTAAACGACAGGCTAAAAACGCATAATACTTATATAATGGGAAATAGTTAGCCGTTAAATAACGGCTAAGTTTAGTTGTATCCTTATATATATCGGAAATATTTAGCCGTTAATTAACGGCTAAAGATGCATGATACTTATGTAGTGAGAAATAGTTAGCCATTATTTAATGGCTAAAAATGCATGATACTTATATAGTGGGAAATAGTTAGCCGTTATTTAACGGCTAAGTTTAGCTGTATCCTTATAGTCATAGGAAATATTTAGCCGTCAATTAACGGCTAAAAAGGTATGACACTTATATAGTGGGAAATATTTAGCCGTTATTTAACGGCTAAGTTTAGCTGTGTTTATATATATATCGGAAATATTTAGCCGTTAATTAACGGCTAAAAATGCATGATACTTTTATAGTGGAAAATAGTTAGCCGTTAAATAACGGCTAAGTTTAGTTGTATCCTTATATATATCGGAAATATTTAGCCGTTAATTAACGGCTAAAGATGCATGATACTTATGTAGTGAGAAATAGTTAGCCATTATTTAATGGCTAAAAATGCATGATACTTATATAGTGGGAAATAGTTAGCCGTTATTTAACGGCTAAGTTTAGCTGTAGCCTTATTTATATGGCAAATATTTAGCCGTTAATTAATGGCTAAAAATGCATGATACTTTTACAGTGAGAAATAGTTAGCCGTTATATAGTGGGAAATATTTAGCCGTTAATTAACGGCTAAAAATGCATGATACTTATATAATGGGAAATAGTTAGCCGTTAAATAACGGCTAAGTTTAGCTGTATTTATATATATATCGGAAATATTTAGCCGTTAATTAACGGCTAAAAATGCATGATACTTTTATAGTGGGAAATAGTTAGCCGTTAAATAACGGCTAAGTTTAGCCGTATTCTTATATGTACGGCAAATATTTCGCCGTTAATAAACGGCTAAAAATGCATGATACTTGTATAATGGGAAATAGTTAGCCGTTAAATAACGGCTAAGTTTAGCTGTCTTCATATATATATGGGAATTATTTAGCCGTTAATTAATGGCTAAATTTCTCGTTTGTATAAATATTTATGAAAATTTAGCCGTTAATTAATGGCTAAATTTTTCGTCTGTATAAATAGTTAATGAAAATTTAACTTATAAATAGTTAATGAAAATTTAGCCGTTAATTAATGGCTAAATTTTTGGTTAGTAAAGAGTAAAATTTAGCCGTTAATTAATGGCTAAATTTTTCTTTAATAATAATACAAAGTGACTTAACGGCTAAATTTTTCTTATAACTACAGTGTGAATTTATTGCAAATTTTGCCATTGTCTAAACACCGGTTGAACAAATGCGGCGGAGCGAGCTAGACTGAAAGGAATAGGACGTTTGGTATCTTGATGTGAAGGAATAGTCGCGTGTGAATTTTATGGTAGGGTGAATTTCATTAAGAAAGGAAGTGAATGTGTTAAGGTCCTGTACTGATCGTGTCCATATCATAAAGATGTCAAGCCTGCGAGCAAGCTCTCCTATTTGGGCGAGCGAAGCGAGCCTCGCGAGAACGCGCGCCCCTCGAACTTCGCCGCTCGCTCGCGCGTTCTCGCGAGACTCGTTTCGCTTGCCCAAATAGGAGAGCTTGCTCGCAGGCTAAAAGATGTCGTATGTAACGCCACCGTATGAGGGTTTGGAAAGGGGCACGTGATAAGGTGTCCGTCTCGAATTCGGCGAGAAAAAGGTTGGCGTATGAAGGAGCCATCCTTGTCCCCATAATCGGTACCATGTGTCTGTAAGTAATGTTTGTCATTGAAAGAGAAAATGTTCATAGTGCGAATCATGCGTATGAGGTCACAAAGTGTTCCAGTACTAGTGCAGGCACTGGTACTGATGGATGAAGCGTTGCGATCGCGTCTATTGAGAAAATAGGGACTTTACTTTGCGATAAAGACTGAAAGAACGCAAATTCACTTTTAAGCGACGTTCTCATTGCCGTCGCGTCATTGGATCTTAAAGTCCCTAACGACCGTTTCAACGAACACTGCAGACCAGTTGACAACCCATGTAATGTCTCTAAACCCACCACAGTCTCCACTTTCTACAGTACTTTCTTTATTATTTTTTTTAATGATCACTCTGCAGGAGCCCATGGGCTCCTGTCCGTCCCTAAATTTTCACGTGTTATTATAGTATCATATTGCACGCTATTCTTTATTTCAAATTGTAACGTCTTAGCTAGACTTCCTAGAAGTCGAGCTCTTGGCGAGCGGAGAGAGCCTTTTTTGGCCGCAAAGCCGCTGACCGCGAGCGACGAAGTCACAAGAGGTCGACTTGTCTCGCTTGAAGAGTTTCTATTGGCATTTCGCCCCAAAAATGGGGAGTGGCGTTTCCCTAGTCCCTGTACGGCGTTTTCCCAGTCCCTCTTGGTCAATTCGTTTCGGTGACGTATCCGAGGCGAACAGGCGGGAAACGGCCTCACATTTTCGCATGGACCACGTGACCTGAAACGCTTTGGTCGCGAGGAAAAATGAGGCCTATGGACTAGGCGAGAGTGGCGAGACATTTGTAGCCTGAGATCAACCTTAGATCAGGCCCAATTTACCGCTAAAATTGGGCCTGATCAAAACTCATTCACGTTTGTGCTCGTTACGGCCAGATCTTGGGCGTAACGCTGATTGGCTGTTAGAACAATGCCACAAGATCTGATTGGCTGTCGGAAACGCCGGAAGTTGAAAGTGCTTATTCTTCGCGTGATTGTTTTCGTGAATGACCCGTCGTCGCAACCCTGGGAACGAGGTTGCCGTCATCGGCGGAGAGAAGGATCGATTTTGCTGTCTTTTTTATTGTTTTATGGTCTTATGGTAGGAAAATATGCCTTAATATGTGCCATGGAAATTCAGAAAATTCATGTGGTTGTTCATGTCTTCTTAGGATTTGCTTTATTCACAGAAAATGAGTGTATCGCGGAGTTGAATCCCTCTGCAAGTTGTTGACCGCTAACAAGTTAGTTCAAGTTGCCTTTTGATTTACCAACAAACGAGTGCAAATCAAAATACTGTCCATCTCAAAACTGGTTTCATTTGAAAGTTTAGCCGGGAATGACTTCTCTGAACGGGGTACGCAAGCGGAGGCTCACAACGAGAGAAACCTCAATCACCAACTGTGAAGTATTAGACGAAAAATATTGCATCGCTGTTCAAGGAATTTTCAGTGTAGGTATTCTTATAAAAGCTGGTGGCTAAAGGTAACAGACTGGTTGTTTGCCTTCGCTATTTGTAAAAAATAAACCAGGAAAACCGGTGCCCCCGCTCGTTGGCTGATAGCTTCTGTTTTTAAAGGTTTATGTACTGAAAATCGGGGGAAATTGCCGAGGAAAATATTAAGGCAACAGAAAGATAGAAATTTCAGTATTTTAAATTCGAGCGCGCCAAGCCAAATAGAACATCGTGTCGTCGCCGTCTTTTCGAAAACTTTTTACCTTCTACGCTAACAGAAATAACCTTCGAGATCTCCCTTAATCTCGCAAGAAGTTAAATGTGATTGTGCTGACTGTTTAATTTATTTTTAGCTGAAAAAATTAACAGATAAAAGCTATTTTTGAGGTCAGCCTGTCTGCATTTTTCCCACGCGTGAAAAATTTGCATACTCGAAAAACAAGCAACGGAAGTAATTTTGGTTGGCTGATTCGGCAAATGTCAATCAATCAAAAAAGTGGGCGGCAAACGTTTCGTAGAAGGTTTGTATCAGGCTCTCTTTTCGTTTCGCCATGCCCGCCGGAGTGTAATTTTCAAAGCGAAACGAAAATAGTAACCTGCGAAAACATCCGTTTCTCCTCGCTCTTCGCCGCTGGGGCCGCGGGAAACGTCCCTAGCGGCGAAGAGCGAGGAGAAACGGATGTTTTCGCAGGCTACGAAAATAGAGCCTGATCTCAGGTTATGACATTTGGGGCTTCAGGTTTTATTTGCGAGTCCTTGACTTCAATGGCGGAATGTGCTGATTCCACCCCGACTAAATCTATTGAACGCACGTGTATCTCCACCATCGAAAGAGCAAATTTGTATACTTTGCGAAAGTTGTCTCTTACAGTGATTTTAGGTGATTTCATTTTAGGTGACGAAAAATGTGTTGTAGTCAGGTCTCTTAGTGCAAAATATAGGCCGGATCGTTACAGACGTGACAAAAGTGTCAAATTTGGCACAGAGCTTACTTTGCACCTGCCGATTAATACTGGAGGGGGTGCCCGTTACAAATGGTCCAAATTACAGATAAAAGGGGGGGTTAACTTTCACCTATAATAGCAGATTGGGTTCTCTGTGGTGAGTACTCTTCTTGTTTGATTTGGCTAAAAAACATTTGCTTCAAATTTTTAAGTTTTTAATTTTGTAATGTTTAGTTGTGGTTACACTATTCAAAATAGTTTTACATGTACATAATACTGACTAGTGCCCAATCTCCACACGGTAAGTGTGGCCATGTTCACTGTGCAGCTATCAGTGTAACTTCTAAGACTTGCCAGTGATCATATCATTACGTATCATTTTAAACAGATCACAAAGCCAGCTTTCAAAGATGTCATACAATAACATAAAACCCAAATGTATCACATCCTAAACGATAGAATCGTTAAATTTTGACATGCTACATGAACGACGTCATGAACCGTAATTGACAACGCGCCCACTTTGTAATTGTGCAGCTAAGATTAGATTACTAGGAGTAATCGGAGCCTAGGAGAGTGCGCTTGATATGTTTGTTAGGCGTACAGGCAGGTAACAGTTGAGAGGGAAGACTGGATGGTTAATTTGCTTCGTTGGCAACCCCGTCCTTGAGATAATGATTAAAACATGACAACCTCGTCCCCAGGGGGAAAAGGAGGAGCAAGGGTGGCACAGTTGGTTAGTGCGCAGCCTTCGGTGCGCGAGGTCCCGACTTCGATCCTTAGTGTTAACACGTCCTTATTTCACTTCTCTCCTTTCTGAGTAGCTTTGACTAGCTTTAAATACCCTTAAAACGGAGCATTAATGGAGAGAGGGGGGTAAAAGGAGCGCACCGACTACCTCAAGTTTATCAGTTATTATTACTGTCACGAGTTAGTATAGGTAATAGCATGATTTGTAGTGATATTTGGCATAAATACCATGAGTGATATTTCGAAATTGTTAAACGTAATTTCACGAGCCGTTAGGCGAGTGAAATTTGAGACAATTTCGAAATATCACGAGTGGTATTTATGCCAAATATCACGTACAAATCATGCTATTATTTGTTTATACTACTACCCGCAAAAGGTTTGTAATTTTCACTTGTAGGTATTTCAAATTAAGCTGAAATACCACTGCTCTAAGCCAATCAAATTGCAGAAATTTCTCATGTAGTGGTATAATTGATGTAAAATATAGTCGCTTTACCTTTTTCTACCTTTGTATTAAGCCCTGGGGACGAGGTTGTAAAACATGCCTCTCCAGGAATATTTAACACTTTATTTTTTACACATTTGCATTTAAAAAGACTTGTATGAGGTCCCTGCATGCCTAAACACCTGTAGGGAGCTCATTCACTTCAGAGCCCTTGCACCAGAGTGTTAATGTAGGTCTATACGGTCTTTCAAAAAAAAAAGGAAGGTCGTCGCGTGTGTTACAATTTACAAACAAACTAACTTCAGAAGAGCTGAAAGTTACAGGAACATGGCCTCTTTTAGCTAACCAATGATACATCATTTATGAAAATGAATGTAATTTGTTTGATGCAATTAGGCAAATACCCCGTGGATACGAAATCTTACAATCATGAATTCCTCAAGAGCAATTCAGTTACCAACTTTTCACAAAATAATGCTGTGGAAAATTACAGAAAATACCAAAAAAGGCAAAGGTCAACAATAATTATGGCTTGGTCCCTTATAATGATGGAGTGGTCATGATAAAGAAGCCCATCAGCCTCAACTTTGACCACTCAAACAGATTTTTGACAGATTACATACCGCAAAACTTTGCATTCACTCATGCCTATGTTGCCACACCAGGAGCCTAGAAATCGGCTCCCGGTCACACCTTGTTTTTATTGCTGAATATCATTCTAAAGTTCTGGCTTTACCAAATAATTTTTTAGCAGGGGTGTTTTGAACATATGATTGAAATTAAGAGATGGTGACAAAAACGAACACAAAAAAAGTCACAAAACGAGACGCATGAAACAACCGCAATCTAATATTCGTGTTACACTGATATAATGGCTCCTTTGGCTGCTATGCTGACGTTTTTGAAGATGGAAGTAGTATCACCGCTAGTCCCGGGTTAGGTATTATTACCAGTTTCACGGTTCCTGAGACTTAAGGCCTGTTAACATAAAGGTGGGGGACCCCAGGTAGGTGAGGTAACCTGCTCAGGTGGGGCAACAAAATAACCCTCCTTCACATGCAATCTTACAACTCAGCCACCCTGGGGTGCACTTTCTCAAGATTATTGAATGGTCGCTAAGCACTTAAACAAGAAAAATGCTGGCAAACCACGTCTACGCTCACTTGATGCTCTTGCTGCAACCTTCAGTGTTGTGGCTTTCTAATGTTACCTTTAATAATTATGTGAAGGCAACCGGCGCTAAAGTGAATTTTGCGCGAATTTGATGTAGAGTAATTAAATGTTTACAACCGACAGAGTAATGTATCACGAATCCGACCCCGACTAGCCTGGGTTACCTTACCTTGAAACGTTGACATGGCAGAATTTGACCTCAGCTGAGAGGGTTACCCGGTGTGGCAGACCGGGCTACCCACCTTGAAGGGTCACCCCACCTATCATGTAAACGTGATCAAATTAAAATGAGAGATTATATGGACAGGCGGTTTACCCCACCTAAGTGGGTTGCCATGCCTACCTGGGGTCCCCTCCTCCATGTAAACAGGCCCTAAACGTTAGCCCGGCCCCCTTTCTACAGTTTCAGCAGTTAAACTATTCACCATTTATCATTTGAGTCAATTTTATACCACTTGAGTCTCACTTTTACGACTTGATAAGCTGTTATTATTTTTGGACATGAGTACTTCAGTACCAAATGTAGAGGCTTCATGATAAGCTGTGCTGTTTTTTGAAGCCTGGGCTAACTTGTTTCTTTTTTGCGTTTATAAGACCAGATTCTTTTTTGTTTGTTTTTGCTCTGTAAAGCTTAGACAAACGGCGGGAATTGTGCCACGATGCTTGCTTCTCTGTCAAAACATGCAGATAGAGAGAGACTGAAAGGCATCCAGGCCTATGTTTAGCTGAAAAATTTATTACCTCCTTAGGAAAGAACTATTTTGGGTTCTGTCATTTCGTTATTGGCTCTTCATGAACAGCTGTCATAAATGTAGTGTTTTGAATTTTATTGTAATATTACCGTAATTCTTATCGCCAAAGGTAATAAATAAAGGTATTATTATTATTATAATCCCTGATAATATGTGATACATCAGACTCTTCGACAATTTCTTTTTTCTGAAATTTTGTGTCTGAATCGCTATGCCATGCGCTTTCTTTAGCTTAAAGTGACATGTAATGACAAGTAATACGTGATAAATAAGGCTTAAGCCACACAATAAGGCCTCCTCTAATTGAAATACATTAGAAAAGGAGAAGAGAACCCGCGAACCTGAGTACTTGCAAGTTATGAAGCAAAGACGAGGCCATCTTAGAAATGACTTATGAAAATGTGGGCGGACTGTGGACTTGCTTTAAGGGCACAGTAATAATCAACTTAATTATACAATCAATAAGCTAAGAATGGATGGGAATGCCAGATGTTCGAGTGAAATTTTTGTTTACAACATCAGAAGAGCATTCTGAGTGATTTAAGGTATTAAATAAAAATTTTCAATCAAAACACCACAGGGACCCCAGCATGTGAAATTTAAAATAATTAAATCCTGTTTAGCACGCTTCAGTGGCATATTTGCATTGGGCACCCCCTCTAATATTCATGGTAGTGCAATAAGCTATCGCTGTGCAAAGTTTGGTGCTTTTGTCAACTCTGTAACGATCCTGACCTTAAGAGACCTGACTATTGGTGATAGACCTTGTCACGGTTTTCGACGCCATCTTGACGAGTAGGCAAACGCGTGAGAAATTACAGTGTTTGTATGAGAATCTAATGTCGAATAATTTCCGTAAAACGGCCGTTCTGAAAAAAATATTAATTGCAAACTAAAGCTACAAAGCAAAGGAAGCATTTGGAAGCATTTGGAGGTGTACCTGTGCTTAAATTTCTCCAGAGGCTTGCTTTAGATTTTCCATATGTTTGTCTGTAATTTTCGCCGGACTTTCCTACAAACAAATGTATAGGAAATTTAAAAAGTGGTTCTAGGCCTTCTAGAGCATCTAACGCCCTCAAATTTTCTCAGGAAAATCCTTAGGAGTGAAGCTTTAGTTTACAAATCATATTTTTTTTCAGAACAGCTGTTCTACGGAAATTATTCGAAATTAGATTCTCATACAAACACTGTAATTTCACACGCGTTTGCCTACTCGTCAAGATGGCGTCGAAAACCGTGACAAGGTCTATTGTTGAGGTGTTCTGCCGAACACTTGTCTCCTACGGACGATGCTCTAATGCCACGGGAATTTAGGTTTGAGACCTGATCTTTATTAGAGAAATCAACGGAACAATCACAAACACGATGGCATAGCAATCCTCCCCAAATAAACGATCGAAAGTGTATGGAGCCAGCTCAAAAGGTCAGACTCTTTCCAGCTCTGGTTGGAGCAGACAAAAAAATATCCGTCCCCGACATATTTGCCTGCGTGCAGACGTCTCCTATTTCCTTTGTTGCACGCGTGCAACAAAGGAAATAGGAGACGTCTGCACGCAGGCAACGACAGATTAGCCTGCGAAAACATCCGTTTCTCCTCGCTCTTCGCCGCTGGGGACGTTTCGCGCGGAGGAACGTCGTTTCTCCGCGCGAAACGTCCCCAGTGGTGAAGAGCGAGGAGAAACGGATGTTTTCGCACGCTACCGACAGATATGCTTCGGTAAAATAGCCTGTGCTCGAGAGCATCTTTCATCGCTTTCGCAATCGACCCCATGTTGGAATTTGAACCGCAAGTCACGTTTCAATGCGCTTAGTACTTGTGAGTGACAACTTTATCCCCAAGGGTCCTTGGGAGGTACTTTGATTGGTCCAAGCGCACCGACCGGTAGGAGAGAACCCCTGGGAACGAGGTTGCGACCGGTTTTTGAGTCGGTAAAACTGGCGCCAATCAAGTATGAAAAGTCCTTCGTCCCGCGCCATATGAACTACGACGAACGACTTTTTTGAAAGTCTACGTCTTAAGCTTAACCTCATCATTGTATGTGAGACCATGAAAGGAAGGAAGGCTGTGCCTTCCGAAGTGTTGTTGTTCGAAATATTCCCGACTGTAAAATCAGCCTTGCTTCTCTTGTTTAATATCTAGCTTTAGTAGCCCATGAGGTGTAGTATCTTTGTTGCCTAGTCCCTAGCTAGGCCTCATTTTTCCTCGCGGCCAAAGCGTTTCGGGTCACGTGGTCTACGCGAAAATTTAAGGCGTTTCCCGCCCGTTCGCCTTGGATACGTCACCGAAACGAATTGACCAAGAGGGACTGGGAAAACGCCGTACAGGGACTAGGCAAGGGCACAGTTTCTCCCAATACACGGCCTCCCAGCCGGTGAATTATATTTATATATTTTTACGTGTTGCTGACTCCTCCGAAATTTTAGTGATATTTGGCATTTAAGTATCGGTATACCAGTCAAATCTTTGCGTTTGACTTTTTTAAATGTATTGCCAAAATCTTCTGGTGATATTTGGCTTGGTGCTAGGCGGGACTCGCGTCATTAGTATCAAGTAGACCGCTGACATACCAGTGTCAGATCCATCCAGGAATTTTTTATTGGGCTGGGGGGCGGGTGGGAGGAGTCCAAACTTTGGTTAAGAAAGGACTGTTGAACTTTTTTGTGGCAAATTACTTCTCACAGAGACGACCACGTGTTTCTCAATCTGTGAACGCTGCTTGCCGTTGGCGCGGGAAATACTGCTTTGCGAGCAGAGACGAACAGATCCCAAAAACCATTACATTTTTAATATCCCCGAAATTTAGTTTAGTGGCAAAATGCAATGCGCGTTTCATTAAACAAATCTAGCCTGTGTACAGACGTCTCCCAATTTTTTCCTGGGGGAGGGGAGACGTCTGTACACGGTCTAAACAAATCAGCCAGAGTGATATAAGATGCCGTCGATGTAGGAATTTGAGTTTCAAACAAGCGTCAGGTCTGAAAGTGGGGGATCCGTACCCACCGGATACTCTCCCTGGATCCGCCACTGCATACTCCTGGTGGGCTTTTTTCATTGCTTTGTGCCTGATGCACAATCTTGCTCCAATCTTGCTAACTTCGACAGGCTGCAATAAAACGCCGAGGTTTCTGGCGAATAAGTCGTTTGATATGAGAATTCATCCAAGTAACAGACTTTCTTCTCCTCTGGTGGAATACTACAAACTGACGCAAGCAGCAAATTTGTTAAATTTTATTTGTTGGGCAAAAGGATTTTTAAAAAATTAACTAAGGAAAGCGTAAAAAGTAACTCACATGAGAGATCTCAAGAATTTGTTCACATTCTGACTGACAACATGAAGTCAACATGCGTGGCGTTTTGGCGCGGATACAGAGTAACTAAAGGGTTGTGTATTTCAGATAACATGGCTGCACATCTCAATGGGGTGAATAGGCCCTTTAAAGAGAAACTGTCACATGGTACATAGGCACCCTACTGGAGGGCAAACAATACAGTGGGAAAAGAAAGGATATTATTAGCTCTTTGAATGATAAAATCTCTTTGTTTTTCTTCCCCCACTGCACTGCGTCGTTTGCCCTCCCTTTTCGCCCCATCCTTTTCGCCGGCTTTGCCAGCTTGCACCGGAGCATTTCCCCGAAACCACCGGTGAGACTGCTCGCAGGCTAATGTGACCGTTTCTCTGCAAAGGGCCCATTCCAGCTTTTTCCAAGAAAACTAGATGATTATAGAAGGACCATTGGAATACAGGTAAAAGATTACCGCGGAGTTACGTTTTTATAGAACAGACCGGACATCCTGATATTTTATGAGCGACCATCATGTTTCAGACACTTTTTCTAAGTCTTCACCTTTTTCTTTCTCGTGTAACATTCTATCATGGAGTCGATCATCCGCTACTTTTTTGCGAGCTCTCTCAAGAACAGGCTGTGAGTCTGAATCACTGGGAAACTTAGGAATATGTACTTTGACTTGTTTTCCCTTGACGGTCATTTGCATAGTGACGTATCCTTTACAAAGCGACCGACCTGGTCGCGCGTCGTAAGCGTAAGTGACCGCGCCAGTCAAGCGACTGCTGCGTTCTGGATCCGATGAAAATGCGGTCACTTTGGATTTACGAATGTTCATAGACTGAGAACCAACACTCATTCTTTTGGATTCTCTACCACTATTTTCTCCATGGCTTTTAACAGATTCTTGACAGTGAACACCACTAAAAAATTTTGAAGGCAGCGTTACTCTTCTCACAGGACCAGCCTTTTTTGACAACTGTACATGTGGTAAGTTTTCTGCGTTATTGCCACCCATTTCCATTTGAGCGCTAGAGCGTTTCTTAAACGTGGTTTGTTGATTGTTAGACGTTCCTTTCAGTGGTTCAACAAATGCTAGCCTTATCGGAGTCCTACTAGCACACGTGGCGTGTTTTCTCATTGGTTCATACGCCAATTGGGATGGTTTAGTTACTCCTGAAACAGCTGTTAACTTGTCTTCTCTATGATAGCTTATCACATCACCTGAGGCGCTGTCATTTAAGTCTGGATAGCTGTCTGGTGTGCATACTTCCGTCATATGATCCAAGCTCTCACACGACTTTGATATCAATTTCGTTGATTCTTTAGTCCCTAGGGTTGCGTCACTTGAATCACCACTTTCTGTAAAAGCCTGGTTTTCTTCTGAACAGAGCGGGATTAGCTGGGGCGCACTTGAAGGTCTTAACTCAGAAATCTCCTTTATAATATTTTTCCTTTTCTGCGAAATAGATCCGTCACATGACTCACATGATTCAAAATGTTCTTCTCCTTGATCTATATCAAACTGTGAGTTATTCATCAAAGATTTTACAAGCCGTGGCGACAAGATCTTACCCCGATAATCTAACTTTATATTAGAATCAAGTAAAGTTTCTCCTGATTCTTCGTCTTCTTTCTTCTTTAATTCCTTTAGTTTATCATTGGAAAGTTGAACAAAATTACGTCGTGATCCCGGTCGGCTCGGTGGTTCAATAATCCTAAACTGGTGTCTTGCGCGGGACCGAGCAAGATCTGTTTTCGGGGGTTCTTCACAACCGTTTCCTGTCTCCATTTCTCCTGTCTCTTGTAATTTAAACTGTGTTAGTCCTTTGACTATTTCTCCGTTGTTCAGGATGTGGTTTTGCCTATTTGAAGTTCTCTGGTTAGTCAACTCAGGCATGGAATATTTCTTGATAACAACCGTGTCATCGTTGTTAGTCGAACGTGTATCTATTGTGTATCCTTGAGAGCGGAGAAGTTTCCTTCTCTCAACACTGATTCCCAAGTTTTTTCGTACGGACTTGATCTCTTCCATCTGCTTTCGAAGAGAATGTTTCTCAACGTGAAACTCCGCATTCTTCTGACTCTTTTTACAATCCAACACCTTAAGTCTTTGTTCAAGAAGGAAAGATTGAGTCTGGTTCAATCGTCGAGTTCTTATTAAACTATCACACTTAGGTGGTGTTCCTTGCTCCCTTGGAATAGCCATGTTATTATTGTGAACTTCATATAACTTTGTTGGAGGTGACGAGACAGCAGCAGCTTACGTTTGCCGATTCTGAGCAAACACTGGATTTCACGGTTAACTTAATAAACGCGTTTCAGTTTTAAGGCACTTGAATGTCAATCACTGAACCGTCAACTTGCCCCAGAGATTTAGGTCATTTAGTGTTGCGTGTGGCAAATCACAACACGCAACAGGTATCGAAAATTTTATCCGCTGCTTTTGTATTCAGGAAAGCTTTCTAGCATCGAAGGTAATAATTTTTGTCGGCAACGTGTTACTCAGCCGAGAAATCTTACTGTAGAATGATAAAGCTGGTTTGAAGCAATCGGAAGTTCTTAATTTACAATATCACATTGACATAGAAAGCGAGTGTGTCTCAGTGTTTAGGCGCCTGTTCCTATGGCATTATCATTGAAAAGAACAGTTCATTTAATTTTATTTAGCTGTTTTTTTATTACAGCTAACATTGTTATTGGATTTGTAATTCAATATTTACATCCACGCAAATTGTTTCATCTATAAAAAGAAATTGCCAAATGGATGTTCATAGTGAAAGAGACGTGATTTGTGAACAAAGGGTTAACCTAAGTTCTAAAGTGCGCATAAATATTCATAATTAGAACAATTGACTGTCAAAACGCATTAACGGATTTAAAAATGAAAAGAGCAAATTATAATTTTGTGATAACTGTTAAACAGCTGAATTAAAATTAATCTTAAAATTAAGAGAGGCCAATATCGGACAGGTACCACGTAACGAATCTGTGATTTTTCTAGTATCATGATGGGAATACGGTATAGTATAATGAAACAGGTGATAATGTATTGGCCGGCATTGAAGTTCAGTCCATAGTTCCGCTTTGAATTATAAACAAAACAGTTTGTCACAAACTTTCCACATACATTTGAGCAGCCCCTTTTGACAGAGTATAACTGAAAGGGCTTTGATTGAGGTGGTTTTGAAACGGCTATAGTTCTACCAGTCTTACTGTAATTGAAACTTCAAGATTAACTCCTTAAAAGTACTTTTGAGTGGAACCTTAAAAAGCAAACAAGAAACTAAAATTACATAATTACTTATATTTTGAAAAATGGATGTTAGAGAAGGCTCTCAAAGCATAAAAACCTATTACTTTGTAATAAAAATTAATGGCAAAGTAAATTGAGAGACTCGGCTGAGAATGAAGAATGACGTGAGGAAGAGAGGCCTTTTGCTCTTTATACTCTAAGGACTTGCAGATGTTTCAGATCTAATTTGACGAAGAGATTGAGCGTTGCATACTTAGCCCTCCTACGTGACCTAAATAGACTTTAAATATAAAAGTCCTAACTCGGTCCAGTAAAAAGGACGAAAGGGAGCAATTGCAAATCATTAAAGCTGCTCACGGTCGATCTTGTACCGGTAAAGCTCAGTCTGAATTCTTAATATATTTATTACACAAAATAAGACCCCGCGATCATCGTTTCTATCTAGCATTGTTAGTGAAGGCATGCATTCAACAGTTTGAGGGCGGACTTCCACCAGGGGCACCCAACGACAATTTTCGGAATAATATCTGTTCGGAAGACGATTTGAGATCTAGAATTTTGGAAACATTTGTTGTAAAATTTCTTGCTTGCATGCCTCTCCTAGGATTTTCGAACATCTAAAAAATGGTATAATTGCCCATTTCTAACGGATTTTTACCCTAAAAAGGTCACCTGGAATTTTCAGGGGCCTTTTTTCTGACTGAAATTTTCGAAAAGGTAAGTTTTGATCCCTATAATTTTCGGATCACTAGACTTTCAGCTAGGAAATCCGAACAGATGAAAAATTTTTAGGGGATGAAAATATGCCTATATCTACTGTTTAAATACTAAAATACGTTTAACAATGCTATGTTTAAGTGGTTTTGAACTATATTCTCGTTGGGTGCCCCTGTTCCACGAGCCACTAGGCTTCTTTTGCGGCTTCTTTTACGGCTTAAGTGTACGAGCCAACTTCTGCAACATTTAGCTCCATTTACTAAATTTGAACGAACGCAGCTATCAACCACGGATTTCACTGAACAAATTAGATTGAAAATGGGCGTAAGGTCAACAATCTAAAACCCAAACGGCGGAAGTTGAGCATGGGTGACTGATTTGCTCAAATTTCACTTCCTTGTCTGTTAATCGCTAGCGCTGAGACTTAATATCACCTCTACAGGCGGACACTACAACCACAAATTTGCACAGTAAAATCAACCACAGACCTATTTATCACTTGGCAACTACTTTCAACATTCAACAACAAGAGACTTAGGTTTATTTTACATTCACTGGCGAAACGTTTTCTTGTACTGGATAAAAGCAGTTCACTTTGGACAACCTCAATCTTAAAACAGACAATTGATAATATCACATAATCATAGCCGGATTAACTTGTCTCGTCTCACCTACATGCAAATCACAGAGCCTTTTTTGAATCTCAAAAGCCACTGAAAAACGTAATTAAAGTAGAAATCTCGCGAGCGTTTAAGAAAATAAAACCGAACCAGAACACATTCTTATCAATAATCAAAAAGAAAATAGGATCATGGTCTAGAAAGTTTGTTTGATAGTTTTTTTAAAAATCCATCATTGCCCCAAAACAATGTGAGCCAACCATGTGGGTAAAAGATATACTAGATATTGGCCAAGTTCGTTTTTTGTGTTTTTTTTATTTACCTGGTTTTGGTCCATAAAATGCAAAAACAATAAAGAAGAACAAGGCCAATTTACCGAACAAATGAAAATCTTCCTTCGGAAACAAGGCGGCAAATCCCGAGCGGTGACATCTTGCCCGTTCGGGTGATCAAACAGAACGCAACATTTGCTTTATCTTGCCTGCTCGAGGAGCCAGCCAAATAATTGAAGTATTTTGAAGCTGAATTCAGCCATTGATTTAGTGAACAACTTTGTTTTACTGGTCGGTCTATGCTTAGTCAGCTGTTTAAAGGACGAGCTAATTCAGTTCTCCCTGTTCAGTACTTTGTTCTCCATTTGATAATGATTTAATTACTGATGTGAAGACTTATTCGGGTTATCCCCTTTTAAAATTTTGTTTCAGTGGAGTCTGAGACGATAGGGGACACACTCTCAGCGGGCCATTTCTCATATGAGAAGGAAAAAAGAAATGACAAATAACGTCTTATCATTGAAGTATCACTAAGGACGCAATTAAAAAGAGGCTATTTAACACTTGAAGCTGATAAAATATCATAATATGAAATTGAATTCATTAGTTCTTGCCGTATCCTTTCCGAGAGATAAAAATAGTCCGACATAATTAGTGATTTAGGAGAAAGATGAGCGATTTTAATTGCCGCAAAATTATTAATCAATGTTTAAGGTGGTGCTACTATGAAAAATGCAGATGGTATAGGTCTCAAAGTAACGGTGAAAGGCAGAAAGTAGCTCACCTCGTAGCCTGGCTTCCCGTAATTTCAACTCACGTCAGTGTGTCCCCTGTATTCACTTTTACTAATTTTCTACTAAGTCACGCAGGCTGACTTAACGAGCGGAGGAGGAGGAGGAAGCTGAAATTCAGGCCACTCACCTCGGTGAAGTCTTATTTTACTTTAATCCAATTGAATGAAATGTTTTCATTAAAAAACACATACACAATGTTAAACTCGTATAAAGGTGCTTTAATATTTCATTAAGTCAATTACACTATTGGTAACGGTTTTCAATAATGTCATCCATTAGAGCTATATGTTAAAGAAATCATAGAGTTTTGTAGTGTGGTGTCTCGCTCTGGTAAATCCACGTCCGAACCTGGCGTATAGGTTATCTCCTATTTTTCAACGGTCGGCCCTGATTACCTACAGCTTTTATAGCTGATTTTGCTCGAGCTCTCTCGACAACATCATCCAAACAATCAGTAGAGAACTTAGGTACATACACTTTGACCTGTTTATTGCCAATAGTCATTTGCATGGTGACGTAGCCTTTGGTCAGAGCCTTGTCGGGTTGTGCGTCGTACGCAAAATTATGACTGGATCGTCTGGATACTTTTCTGGAAGACAAACGCGAATGAGGTGCACTTTGCGCGCGTACATCGCAACTTGTTCGACTTTTTGTACTCATTACACTTTCCTTTCTACCATCTCTAACAGCGAAAGATTCCGTTGATGGTGTCGGAGAACCATTGAAGAGACTGCTTTCGTCAATCCTACTTTTGCGATCGTCATTTAAATTATCCTTCCACGAAACTTTCCTTTCGGTGAATTTAGACAACTTTTGTTCCACTTTCTCATTATCTTCATTTATTGGACTAAATTCAGGAGTGTCCGGCTGAAACCATCTACCAGCCGACGGGGAAGATGGAAGACGAATAGATTTATCTCTGTCCAAGCTCATTCTTCTAATACCAACAACGGTTCGCGAAATACCAGAGTGGGATTGTCCTGATACCACGGTCATCGACCTTGCCCTTAAACCTGGTCTAACGCTCGGACTCAACGGGATAGTCTCTTCCAAAACTACGTTGGTATTCAGGCAAACTTCCTGCTGGTTGCCTTTTGCCTGCATCATCTGCTCTTCGGTCGTTTTCGTTGTGGTGCTTGTTTCATTGTCCACAGAGGGATTTCCACGAGACTTTTTTCTTGTATTTCCAACAATTCCTGAATTTTTTCTGGATATCTTCCTATAAGGGGCCGAGGTGGTTTCGCCGGATTGTACTTCGGCCGGGCAGGTGCGACTTCTCGGACGCGGTGAAGCTTGACGATCTCTTTCCCTTAAATAAGCAGTCTGTGGCCTTAAAATTCCATATTTTCTTTCCATGCTGCTGAGTTTTTCAAGAAGTTTTTCTTCATCTTCCGAATTTTTTTCCTCGACGTCCTTGAAGTTTCTTCTAGATCCTGGCCGTAAAGGCGGTGTTATGTTCCTGTAACGAAATGGTCTATCCAAAGATATGGTATGACGCCGATTTCGACTTTCAGGTAATCCGGAATCCAATAGCTCTTCACCATCGGAATTTTCTACATCAAGGCATGGAGTTCTAGCTGATTCATGTACATCGATGCTAAGGCGTTTCCTCATGGTCTCTCCATCGTAAAAATCTGAGCAAGAAATAATAACGTCCTTGCCTTGTGGGGTCCGCACTTTGAAGTAATCGTCTTTGTCGTTATGCTTAACGGGCAAAATTCGAAGCCCCTTATCACGCAATAGTTTCCGCCTTTCTACGCTAACACCAACATTCTTTTTTACACCTTTTATCTTGACTAAATTTTGGCGAACCCCATCAATCTCGTCCGAGATTTGTGAATAGTTATGCTTGCTTTCAAAGTCAATTGTTTTCACTCGTTCCTGTAGCCGAAAATTTTCCACTGAATTCTTGCGATGAGTTCTCAAGACTCGCGTGGACACAACAGAGGGTGATTCTCGAACGCTTCTTACAAACATCGTGGATGCAAAAGAGTGCGGAGAATCATAATTTGTCCTCTTCCCACTCGCTTGTTTACCATGTTACGAGTTATATTTGTTCTTCACATCGATATCAAAGCACTATATCGTGCATTATTATTAATCCAGTTAATTAACTTGTTAGTCCCTTGGGAGGATATTGTACAGTTCGGCCTTCATTGAAGTTACTAGCGCAATGGCGCCACTCTACAGGTTAAAAGATTAATTATTTACCCACTTATACCAGTTGGTCAAGCGCTTTCTCCATTTGTTTCTGCAAATAGCGTTTTCAAACAAAGCAATAAATCCGAATCGGATTACCTCATTCGTTTTCTGCATTGTTTCTGTCTGGACGAAAACAGCATCAGTGTAAAGAAAATGTTTGTTTTTGTGAATTGTTAGCTACTATTAAAAAGGAAAGGAAAGAAGTGAAAAGTAATGCTGATGCCGGTTATCAATTCAGGACCAATGAATAACAAGCTAACATCGACACATCTATTAATTTGCACCATTACTGTTAATCGTCTCACATTAGAGTGTACATTATTTGTCTATCTTTACTGGTTAGAGTGAGAAAACGTTCAATATTTATAATGCTCCTTGTCATGCAGCTTCATACAGTAGGTACGTGGGGTATAGTGGTCTTCTTGAAAATTCAAAACAACAAAATCCTTTCCATCAGGAATAAAATGATTTTTCAAATTTGTAAAACTAACAAAAAATCCGGCGTTATAAAAAACTCTTGTATTTAAAAACTTAGCTCAATTCAAGAATCATAAGTAAGCACATTTTGCCTATTGAAGTAAATTTGCCGTTTTCTACATCAGAACAGTGAGTAGTTAAACTTTGCGACTTTTAAGCTTTTTTCTGCACCTACAATGTCACATAACTTTGTGATACATGCATTTTGTATGTAGCACACCGCTCCCCCCTCCCCCCCGCCCCCGTTGAACATATGGACCTTAAGCGTCGTTCGTGCATAAAGGTGATGTTACACGGGACGATTCGCAACGACGATTTTTAGCGCAACACAGCTTCGCAATGCTGGAACAACGTTGCGACCATCCGAGACAATATCGCAACAATGTTGTAATGCTGTGGTGCGCTAAAAATTGTCGTTGCGAATCGTCTCGTGTAACATCACCTTAAAGTGACTTCTCGCTCGACTCCCCGCTTCAAATTTAAAGGGCTTATTCCATCTCTTTCAGTTTGTCAAATGTTGGAAAATGTTTTTTGGAGTTGAATTCTAAGAGACAGTATTAAAGTTGAGGAAAAGAAAAAGAAAATTGCAGTCTTGTGTACGAGTCCTCCACAAAACGTGAAATTAGGCACTTTCACGTCGTAGTCTTGCTGTGACAGCAAAAGCATGATGCAGGTGCAAAGTTGTTGTCTCGCCAATCTAAACCGTTCTCGTTCTCTATTTAGCTTAAGCAACGAAGACGGCGACATCAACGAGAACAGCAAAACAGAAATAAGATAGGCAAAACAAAAACTTTGCACGTGCATCACCATTTTTCATACATTTCTTAGCTGTCACTGCACGACTCCGAGCTGAAACTTCCCAATTTCACGTTTTGTGGAGAACGGGAACACAGTTTTTCAGAATACAACTCCAGAAAACATTACCAACATTAATCTTGACGAATAGGTCATTTGCACTAAGAGTCACGTGACATCATTTTAATGAAAATGAAAGTTATATGATTTTGCCTTCAAAACCGATTAGTGGGTCATATCTTAAACAAAATAACAGTGATTTAGTTTTTCAAACCCGCATCATTTTCTTAAATGAGTAAGTTCATAGCTGGTCACGAGACCAAAACGTGATTCTTAACTTATGAATTACCTCTCTCTGAAAACAAAATGTTGCACTTAAACTTCAAGGAAAATGTTGAAAAGGATGATGTGGTAACGTTTACAGCACATCTGAACGTAACTAACAAACGTTTAACAAGACACAAGCAAAAAGTAGTTTTGGCCGCCATGTTGGAGGACAAGAGTATGCCCTCCAACATGGTGGCTAATACAAATCATAGTACTTTGTTGAAAAATTGAAGTACCATAAAATATCTCCCTTAAATGCGTTTCCTTTCAAATTTCGGGTCAGTGTAAGATAATTTTTATGCGCAGGGCGAATTCACATTTTAAGTGACGTTTTCGTAGCCGTCGCCGTCAGGTGTTTGCAAGAGGGACCTTAACGATCCGACAACGGCGACGTAAATGAAAACATCGCTGGAAAATAGACTTCGTATTCTTTTAAACTTTTTCGCGATTATCCCAATTTGCCTTGTTACTTAAAAGAAGGGAATTTTGGTTGGAGCGGAAGAGAAGGAACCGCGGCCGAGTTCAGAGAGAGATGGTAGAATTTATCGCCTTGCTGTTCCCGTTCCCGTTGGTCATTTCAAGGCGTAGTTGTGCAGGGACGGGAAAGAAATGTGCAAAAAAGCATGATGCACGAGCAGAGTTTTTTTTTGCTCATTAAACCTATTGCTTTTATGACGTTCTCGTCGCCGTGGCAGTTTCGTAAGGTCGCCAGATAGAGCTTAAAGGTAATGTTTCACGAGACGATTCGCAACGACGACTTTTAGCGCAACGCAGCCTTGCAATATTATGACATTGTTTCAAATTGTTACAACATTGTTCCAACATTGCAACGCTCTGTTGCGCTAAAAATCGTCTTTGCGAATCGTTCCGTGTAACATCACCTTAAGCAACGACGACGGCGAAGGCGACGGCTACGAAAACGTCACCTAAAAAGTGAATTCGCATTGTCTCAAATTTTATCGCGCTTACTCCATCTCGTTTAATTCGTCAAATGTTGACAAATGTCTTTGAAGTTGAATTCTCAAGCATTGTATCAAAGTTCAGGAAATGAAAAAGAAAATTGTTGTTTTGTGTTTCCGTCCTCGACAAAACGTGAAATTAGGCATTTTCACGTTCTAATCATGCAACGACGGCAAAGAAATGTACAAAAAACTGAGCGTGATGCACGTACAAAGCTGTTATTTTGCTAACCTAAAACCTATCGGTTTATTGCCGTCTTGTTGCCGTAACCGTCGTCGTTGCTTTCGCTCCCTAGTAAAACGCGGGGTTGGGGTCTATCTTTTAAAATTAATATTTGATTTAAATAAATAAATAAATTAAATAAAAAACGATTTGGAGGTTGCGATCAGGTGAAGTAGTCGATTGGCACTGCACATAGTGGTTCTTCGCCTACCTGATTCCTGGTCGAATTGGAATTTGGAAATGTTGGTTTTTGAGGAAAGGGGAAAACTGGAGTACCTGCAGAAAAACGTCTCGGAGCAAAGGAGAGAACCAACAACAAACTCAACCCACAAATGGCGTCGACGCCGGGATATGCACCATGCACTGCACCACCCTTGCTCGACCCCCTTGCTCCTCATTTTCTCCTCTAATATCTGAGTGAATTGTAAAAACCGCTTTGGCTATTACATTAAAAACGCTGTCAGTTTGGTAACTGAAAGCCTGAGACATAACGAAAAGTTCGCAACGTGATATACAGAGGATGGGATGGTAAGTCCGTGATAAAATCAGTGCATTGTAAACAAGAGAGGACAATAGGACACAAAAGAAAACTTTCAATGATCCCTTTTAAGTGTGAGACACATGGCACCAATGCAACGACGAATAGTGCTCGGAAAACAAGACAAACGCTACCTGAATAGAGGTGTCCGTTCAATAAAGGTAGCAGATACACAGATTATGTGGACGTTTTTCCGACACAAAATTTTGTGTTCCCTGAATAGAGGTGTCCCAAAGGATAGGTTCTACTGTATTTGTATATTACGAATTGGAAATAACTGAGACAAATTGTTCCGGTTACCTTAAACTTGCGAATTGAAGGTCTGGAGTGGTGTAGCTAACATTGAGACCCATGGTCGAGAAAAAAAATCGAAAAAAAGGGGAGCCAGGAGGTTTAGCAATTGTTTATTTCTCGTCTTCGATTAAGTTTTTTTCCATCCTCATTACCTCATATTCAGTTTCCATCTGCCCTTTTCTTTCTTCATTACTGTTTTTCAAATTCTCTTTTTAACCATTCGCAATTTTGAATCCGCTATCAGCAGGTATGAGGTCTGCTTTAAAAACTTGCCAATTCTTTGAACACCTCAAAGGTTGTGCCTCATTGCGACATTAGGCTGTATTCATTGTGTACACCACGGGGGGTGGGGAGGGGGGGGGGGGGAAACAGAGGATTTTTGGGGGAGCCTTAAAATTTTTTGAAGGGAAAAGACGGGTGGTAAAAAGTTTTGAAGGCAGGTAGGGAGGGATGCCAATTTTTTTAGATGCCATTCAAAGATTATGTATTTGTAACATTATTGATAAACCACTACGCAAGTGAAGTTACTTGTTTTCTAGTTTATTGAAGGATGTTTTTATTATTAATGCACTAAACTGCAATGCCCTTTACTTTGTGCATTAACCATCTCTATTTAAATTGTCATTATCACCTTTACTTTTATCCTGCTTTATAACGTCAGGGATTGTTTTCATTCTCATAATCGGCATCATCATCATTGTCATCATTTTCATCATCAGCACCATCATTATCATCAAAATTAACCTAGTTTTCTCACTTTCAAAGCTTTTAAAGTTATGATTTAGTCCTCAGCTTTTATGTTCCCAAGATTTAAAATCAACTTTCGCAGCTTAGAAGGAGTGATAATGATCAGTAATATTTGTTTGTTGGCTATGCAGTTACGCTGCAATCAGAATGATATACTTGACTATTCTCACTGCATATATAATGAGCGCGACACGGCAACTCGTTAAATTCTTGCTTGGTAGCCTCGGGTATGATCCTTCGTTTGCCCCTCCGGGCATAAAATCCGTCTGCGTTGCATGAAATCTCACAGTTTGACGGGATTGCCTCTTGGGGTACACTTTGTGCTTCGCTCTCCGTGGTCACCGCCACCAGGCTACTATTCTTTCTTTGTGTCAGCTTTTCTCGTCTCCCGTTATGGCTGAACTGGCTTTGCCGCCTTTCCAGGACCGTGGCCGCGAACCAGCAGAAAACCCAGTTGTTGCGGAGCCGGCTGTCCCACTCGCCGAAGCCGCCGTCCCTCCGGAGGGAAATGAGGTAATTTCTTAATCCATTACTTGTTCGACGCTATTCTTCGCTTCGCTTGGCCGCCTTGTATTTACCTGCATGTCGTTGGTTTGTTTCTCTGCGTTTCATCTTCGAATTTCGGCTTTATGCGCTTGTAGTTTTCTAAGTTAGCGTTAGTTTATATGTTGGTCGTTCGCTTTCCCAGTGGACTTTGCTTGCGCTCCTTTGTTTATATATTCCACCTCCGTTGTGGCTGTGACTGGCGGCACATGATAGCCGTGGCGATGAACATAATAACAAAACGTTTAATGATACACGAGGCTGAATCAACTCACAAGTATCATCACAAACATCCGTTAGAAAGCTTTAGAAATCCGTAGCACGAGAAAGAAAAACTGAAACAAACGACTTACAAAACACTTGGGAAACTTAAAGAAAACCTTAGTAAAACTTCAGGTTATTTCACGGTGGCCTCGTGCCCGCCAATGTCGAGGCCCCGTGCGCATGCTCCTAATAAACAAGGGGGTAAGCCCGCTGGTCAGGATACCAGCAGTTACATCCGTATTTGCAATATTTTTCCTCACGCAGCTTCACGTCATTGTCTTCCGGACTTATTTTGCTTACTTTTTGCAACCCCCCGATTTCGTTTTTTTTTTCAGTTTATTGTTATGCATATTTGTATTACTCTGTTCGCTGGTAGCGGCGTTCGTCTTTGTTCTATGTCTTTCGCACGCTTTAGTAGCTGTGGTATTTTCGTGTTGCAATTCGCGCCTTAGTTTTTGCTCTATGGTTTTCACAATTATCTATTCACAATTGGGTTATTTATCAGGAGAGGGTGACAGGAAAAAAGGTGAGGACGAGGACAGATGGCAAGAAAGAAGTAGAGCGTGGATAACATGGATAAATGGCAGGAGGATAGTTGAAAAGGAAAGTAAGGAAGAGGAAAGAGGTAAGGAGAGAAGTAACATGAAGTAACATGGAGCATGGATAAACTGGAGGAAAATGGTTAAAAAAGAGGAAAGGTGGAAAGAGAGAAGTAGAACATGAGTAGCATGGAGCGTGGATAAATTGAAGGAAGATGGTTAAACAAAGACAAAAAATAAAAATAAAGTAATAATAATAATGATAATAATGAAAAAAATTTTATTGACAACAATGCTAACTATTAAAATCCTATTTACAATTAATTCGCTTGAAAAAAAGAAAAAGCTATTTATTCAAAACACTATTTACAATTCCTTTCGATTTAAAAAGCACTTTATTTAGCTTAGAAAGAGTTAATTTAACTAAGAAAAATTTATTCGAATTAAAGACATTTCATTTCAATAAAAAAAACTGTCTGCCTCTAAAATTCAAAAGTTTCTTTCAACTGTTTAAAAAAATAAAATAAAGACAATTAATAAAGCATCTATATAATAATAATAATAATAATAATAATAATAATAATAATAATAATAATAATGAAAAAGCATGTGGACGGATAGTCCGGGTCAACAAAGGGGAATAGGGGTTTGTTTGCACCCCTGTTCGGTTCTGGTCGACCGGATAGTTGGTGTGACTTTCATGCGGTTTTGTTTTCTGTTTCTCAGCCGGTCGATCGTATTCGGACCTTGGAGACGAAGTTGAAAGCTTTAGAGGACGAAAGAGCTCGTAGGAGTACGGAAGATACACTGGTGGCTCTTCGCAGGCATCTGAACCGCCCGTTAAATATGTTTGATCGTTATGAGGCAGTTAAGCTGTTGCAGTCTTTGGTCCGTCTCGCCAGCAACGAGGCAGACGATATAAGGCTGGCGAGTACCCCGCAGTACTGGATGATGTAAGGGCCAGGGCAGATCAACTGGACAGGGAGGCTTTGCAGGGGCTTCTCACTGGCCTTTTGGGTGATCCGGTTCGCGCCGGGATAGCGAAGGAGGCCACTTTCATCCCCAAATCCTCATCCATAGTCTTGGTAACCCCGTCATGTGGAGCTCAATACAGCCGCCCGAGGCCTTACGGCAGTGTTCGTTGCTTCGCCTGTAAACGCTTTGACCACATGACGCGCGACTGTTTTCTCGCAGCTCACTTATCGTGCTCCCCGT
The DNA here is from genome assembly GCF_958299795.1 of Porites lutea. Lineage (NCBI taxonomy): Eukaryota > Metazoa > Cnidaria > Anthozoa > Scleractinia > Poritidae > Porites > Porites lutea. Next base: position 23,362,943 of record NC_133204.1, read on the forward strand.
GGTGGACATAGAGGCGTTAGAAATTAGCGTCGAATTTACCTTTTCAGCCTTTTGAGTAAACGATCCTCGTATTTTCCTTGTTTCTCTGTCGCTTATTGCTCGGCGTACCGCGGCTGCGTTTTTCTCGCGCCCCTTAGATGTTTCTTAATAAAGTTTCTCTGGAAATCAGTATTGTTGGGCTATATTATATGAGCATTTGTATTGTCTCGTTGCTATTTGGGCTTATTCTCTCATAGTTAAGTTCCCAAATGGGGGGGGGGGGGGGCTCCAACTCTGCTTTCGTTGACCTTTGGGGGGCCTTCCGTGTGCCTCAATTAAGGGCTTGGTTCGGAGCCTGGGGGTCATCGAAGGGTTGGGTTCCCTTCTGTTTTTCCTTTTCGCAGCTGCTTATCTCCGCCTGCTTCTGCCTTGTTCTTATGGGTTACCCCGTTTTCGTTTCGATGAAAACTTAACGATGCAGTTAGGGCCTGTAGGGCAACCGAGCCATCTTGGTGTGCCACTGTCGAGGGAAACCCGGCCTTCGTTGGCCCCTTGGCCCTCCTGTCCATGGTGGCGAAGAACCCAGCGCTTGCAAGCTTACGTAATCTTCGGTTTCGGGATCCAGTTGACATTCAAGCAGGTTCGTTACATGCACATCCCACAGTTTGGGAGGAGCTGTTACATGGGGTCAAATATAAGCACGCTGACCTCATGGCCATTATTTACGAGGGGGTTAAAATTCAACATTTCTTTACCCACTTCAAGGGAGATTTCCGTGGTAAAAGATTTCATTTCGATCGTCCTCCTCCTACGGTGCTGGAAAATTGCAGATCGTGCGACGGCTTTGCAGATTTTATATCCACTACCGTATTGAAGTGGGTGTCGGCCAGTGTCTTGTCGGTCTGGGGCGAGATTGGCCGGGTCGCGCCGCCCCATCTTGTTCTCCCCCTGACGGTTGAGCCCTCAAAGCCTCGCTTATGTCGCGATGAATGTTGTCTCAATTTGTGGATAAAAGACCTCCCCTTTAAACTGCACCATTTATCGGACTTGCCAAGGTATGTCCTACACGTCCATTACCAGACTTCATTCGATGAGAAAAGTGGTTACCAACCTGTTAGTCTCTATTCGTCTTCCCGTACTTCTTTGGACTGTAATGGCAGGGTTTTTACTTCGTATTTTGCACATTACCTTTTGGCTGGAAAGCGAGTGCTTTTCTTTATCACAGTTTGAGTCTTGCAGTATCTTGCGCGGCGCGTTCGTTTGGTGCTCCCCTTTCGCAGTACATCGATGATCGTCACGTCGGTCAGCTTTTAGTGCAGTCGCCGGGGCAGCCCTGGACCCCAAGTGTCCAAAATGCTGAGGCGGGGGCATACATTCTGTGTTATCTGCCACGTTTGTCACATTCCTTGGTTTCATCTGTGATTCTATCCGGCAAGCATTCTTGCTGTCAGAAGGAAAGAAACTCAAATTTAAGATGCTCAGAGAGAACATTTTGGAATCCAAGACTATGACAATGAAGACCTCTCAGTGTTTTGCTGGTAAAGCCGTGTAAGTGATTTGCTATAATCACGTTACTTTTCGTTGCGTAACATCTGCGTCGTAGTTATGTAACAGTTATTAACGCAGATATTATCTTACACAATCAACACAATCGTACACTCAGAAAGACAGGTTATTTGGAAGAGAGAAAGACACGTTTATTTTAGAGTTTTTAAAAGAGTTCAGATAGGAAAAAGAGGTATGTTTTCGCTATCCCTTATTTACGCACGTCATGTAGTTTGATTGTATTCCATATTATGTTGCTGATTATCCTTAAACCTTTTGAGTCGCTAATTGTAAATTTTATTTTGGGTTACGCCCCCATTTTTCGCGTCCAGATATATTTTGGTTAGTTATAGACATTTCGTTGTATTGTTATTTCAGTTTTTACGTGATTCCAAGCCACATTATTAAAGAATTATGACAGAGTAGACTGGCTTTTGGTGGAAATCGTTGTAAAGGCCCTTATCCTCGCGTGGTCAGAGAGTAAATTTGTGTTTGTTTACCGATCGACTCACCTCTGCCCCCGCTACGGTAAAAACTCTTTTTCCGTAAACGCATGAGACGATAACGTATTGATTATACCGATCTAAGTAAAATGGCTACTGGCTATGATTTCCAGAGCACTAGCGGATCCTCTCAGAAAGGAACTCGCAAACAGACTGCAAAAGGCAGGGAATTCCAGAGACAATTGCATGAAGATCAAAGGTCTTCCGCCCAGCGTGGCTGGCGTAGACAGATAAATAATATCGAAAACTGCCTCGCTGACTCAATCGATCCAAACAAGTTGCAAAGCGAGAGAAATTTTCTGGAATCTAAAATGGATATCTTAGTCTCTGCGCAGGAACGATTTCTAGACACCCTGGAAGATTCAGAAGCAAAGCGTGTTGCGCAAGATAAATTTGAGATGTGGGAACGAGAGCACTCAGATGCACTAAAACGAGTTAACTCGAAAATAACAGAGCTTAAGAACGAGAACCAAAGCTTACTCTCTTCAGTGACAGCTTCTTCAGGCCGCAAAAGTAAGGTCTCACTTCACAGTGCGAAGTCACGTTCGAGCAGCAAAATATCGCATTCATCAGCTATAACTGATAAGAAAACGGAAACCGCTGTCAAACTCGCCAAGATAAAGACGGAATTGAATTTTGCAGAAGGCGAAGCAGCAAAGGTTGCAGAATTAAAGAAGTTTAAGCTTACGAAGGAATTAGCTATAGCGCAAGCTGAAATGAATGCCATCACTAAGGTAGAAGAGAGAGAGCTAGGCTTAAACGACGGAAATGACGGAGCCATATTACCCGGATTTATCACTAAAGACGATCTCCTACAAGATTATCTCGTAACGCAAGCCTCTTCTGTAGCTATAGACAGCCCTTCAACTGTGCAGACAGGTCTAACGGAAACAAAAAATCCCCTTCTGCTAAGTACATCTTTCCCGATCGCAAAGTCACTTGAAAACGACCAACTGGAACCGAGAGTGGAAGATTCTAATAACCCTGGGTTTCCTGTGATAAATTACCCATCATCGTTGAATCCATTCGCGCAAGAATACGTCGCTTTGAAGACGCCTGAGAAAGCGGAGCGCACAAGTCTGCCTATCGCGCAATGCAAACAATCGACTCCAAATAGCATGGGACGAACAACTGGAGACGTCCTCGAACGGTTAGCTGACCTGATGACTCAGCGTTACGCGCGGGAGTCGTTGCCGCTACCCGAACCAGAAACTTTCAAAGGAGATCTTTTGCATTATCCTTCATGGCGGAAATCCTTTGACACCATTGTGGAAAAAAAAACCGACAGTCCATCTCAGCGTCTCTATTACCTTGGAAGATATACAGCCGGCGAAGCCAAAGAAGCAATAAGCGGCCTTCTTACCTTGGAAAGCACGAACGCCTACCACGAAGCTAGAAAAATATTGTCCGACAGATTCGGAAATCCGTTCCTCGTTGCAAATGCCTACAGGAAGAAAATAAATGATTGGCCTAGGATTCTTCCTAATGACGGTATAAGTCTTCGAAAATTCTCAGACTTTTTGGTTAATTGTCAGACAGCCATGAAAGAGATTCATTATCTGACGGCATTAAACGATCCCGAAGAAAATCAGAAAATGATCAGTAAACTTCCGCGAAACATCTGCGATCGGTGGGGCCGCGAGGTGGATCATTGGCTTAACATGAGAGGACAAGAACTCCAAGAGCCAACAGCCACAAAGTCTCCCTACCCCCCTTTTTCGGCCTTCTGTGACTTCCTGAAACGCGAAGCTAGAATTGCCTGCAATCCGGTGACAATGGCAAGAGCTGAGGAAGAGGCAAAGAAGGTGGAGACGTCTCAACAGAGACTTGTAAAATTCGGCAACCGGAAGAAGGAGCCGTTAGGAGCGAACAGCCTCGCTACTGGCTCAGAAGAGGTGAGCAACGGGAACAAAGGCGAAAGAAAACAACCTGAACGATGTCGTTTATGTAAGAACACCCACAATCTGAATGAATGCGACAAGTTTAAGAAAATGTCGCACACGGAAAGAATAGAATTTGTCAAGTCCAATGGTCTTTGTTTGGGGTGTCTCAAGTACGGGCATATGAAGAAAGACTGCCGAGGGAAGAAGGTCTGCTCGACTTGTAAAGGTTTCCATCCAACGTCCTTACACACAAACGTACCGAAACCCGAAGGAAAACCAGGAACGTCTCCGAAGAACTCATCCGCGGAAGTCACGTCACATCGCGTAAACACTCACGAGCCTGAGGACGGTGGCTTTTGCGACTCTCACTCCTTAATTGTTCCTGTCTGGCTTTACCAAAGAGGCCACCCTGAAAAGAAAGAATTAGTTTACGCCCTCCTCGATGACCAGTCTGATGCCTGTTTTGTATCGGAAGAGATCCTTCAGAAGTTAGCTATTTCCGGACCTCAGGTTCAGCTGAAGCTGTCAACAGTGTTAGGAGAGGACTTCGTTGCTTGCCAGAAGATTAACGACCTCGTTGTACGTGGTGTAAATGAAAATCAAGAGGTTATGCTCCCAAAGACGTATTCGCGGAAAGAGATCCCAGCCAAACGAGGCCAAATTCCAAGACCTGAAACCGTGAAGGAGTGGCCTCACTTAAAGCGTATTGAAGAACACCTATTGCCGTACCAACATGACGCTTATGTGGGTCTACTGATTGTGGCAAACTGTACCAAAGCAATAAAGCCAAGAGAGGTGATTCCTGGCGCCGATGACGACCCGTACGCGGTGCGAACGACGTTAGGATGGGGCGTGATTGGAGTGATCAACCAGTCAACCATAGACAGCCAGGAAAACAGCCATTGCTCCTGCAATTGCATAGTGTCGCGAGAAATTGAAGACAGCCTCGTGAAGACTGTAAGTCACGTGGTAGCAAAAACTTCAGCTAAGGAATTGTTCGTACCAGCACAAGTTAACAGAATGTTCGAGCGCGATCTTAGCGAAGTCTCTAAGGAAGAAAAGACGCTCTCGTTTCTTGACCGAAGATTCTTGAACACTTTGGAGTCAAACACCCAGCGCCTGAGTGACGGTCACTACGAAATTCCCTTGCCACTAAAGGAAGAAGGATTAAAGCTACCAAACAACCGAAACTTGGCATTAAGCAGACTCCATAGACTCAAACACAGACTCAAGAAAGACAGCAAATACCGCAGTCATTGCGAGACCTTCATGAAAGACATGATTGACAAAGGACAGGCTGAGAAGGTGCCTGACAACGAACTTCATTTAGATAACGGTCGTGTTTGGTACATCCCGCACCACGGAGTATACCATCCGCAAAAGCCAGATAAGATCCGTGTTGTCTTCGATGCCAGTGCAGAGTTCAACGGAGAATCCCTAAACAAGCATCTCTTGCAGGGTCCCGACTTGACCAACAATTTGACTGGAGTCCTCTGCCGTTTTCGCAAGGAAACTGTCGCCTTTACCTGCGACGTAGAAGGAATGTTCCACCAGGTGTACGTCCATCCTGATTACAGAAACTTTCTAAGATTCCTGTGGTGGGACAAAGGAACCCTGGAGAATCAGCCGGCCGAGTATAGAATGAAAGTCCACCTCTTTGGTGCTGTATCGTCCCCAGGGTGTGCGAACGTCGCACTGAAAAGAACCGCAGACGACTTTGAGGAAGTATTTGGCAGAGAACCAGCAGAATTCGTGAGGGATGACTTCTACGTTGACGACGGACTCAAGTCGGTCCCATCAGCCACTCAAGCCTCATCCCTAATAAAGAGTACAAAGTGCTTGCTCTCTAAGGGCGGATTCAACCTCCACAAATTCATATCTAATAGTAAGGACGTGATTGAAGGCATTCCCAAGGAACAGCGAGCAAGTGATATAAAGGAGCTGGATCTTGCCAAGGATGTTCTCCCCATCGAAAGAGCCCTAGGAGTTCAGTGGTGCGTCCAATCAGACGAACTCAGGTTCCGTGTAGAACTTAAGGACCGGCCCTTAACAAGAAGAGGGATTCTCGCTTCCGTCAGTTCAGTCTACGACCCTTTGGGATTGGTAGCCCCTTTTTTGTTGACAGGCAAACAAATTCTACAAGACCTCTGCAAGAACCAAACTGATTGGGATGAGCCTATACCCGACGTCTTTCGAACCAGGTGGGAAAAGTGGAGGAGTGAGTTGCACACTTTGGCCCAGCTGAAGATTCTTCGATGCTATAAGTCCGACGACTTTGGCGAACCCAAGTCCATCGAACTACATAGCTTCTCAGATGCCAGCATCGGTGGGTACGGACAGTGCTCCTATGTCAGAATGGTGAACGATCAACAGAAAGTGCACTGTTCCCTGGAAATGGCCAAATCACGTGTCACGCCATTGAAGCCCGTCACTGTGCCAAGGCTTGAGCTTACCGCCGCCGTGGTATCGACGAAAATAAGTGCCTTCCTGCAGAAAGAATTGAAGTATGGTTGTGTTCCCGAATACTTTTGGACAGACAGCAAGGTCGTCCTTGGATACATCTCCAACGAAGCAAGACGTTTCCATACGTTTGTTGCTAACAGAGTACAGGCGATTCGCGATCACACCTCCCCTGACCAATGGCACTACGTCGACACCAAAGACAACCCAGCCGACGACGCATCGAGAGGTTTAGGAGCTGGAGAACTGATCAAAAGCAACAGATGGTGGAATGGACCAAACTTCCTGTGGATTCCACAATTAGAAATACCAGCTTCAGAACCTCAGATTTCCCCGGAAGACCCTGAAGTTAAGAAAGTGACAGTGCTGGCAACCAAGGCCATGGAGTACTCATCTCTACTTGAACGTATTGCGTATTTTTCCGACTGGTATCGCACTAAAAGGGCAATTGCAATTTGCCAGCTGTTCATTGAAAGAATGAAATTTCGTGCAAAGAAGCGTTCAGATCCCGCCATAAGAAACGACGTGGATCCACCCCTTGAAGGCATTAGAAGCGAGCAGCAAGAAAGATCCTCAAAGGGCGTTACCGTGACAGTCAACGATCTCCAAAGAGCCGAGCTGCTGCTAATAAAAGAAGTCCGACGCCAAGCCTTTCCAGAGGAGGTCAAGGCCTTGAAAACCCACAAGAAGGAACAACGAGGTGTGATACACGGCAGGGAGAGAAAGGTGACGAAGAGATCAAGCCCCATTCATCGCCTTAATCCAATTCTGGACAAAGATGGCATCCTACGCGTTGGAGGACGTCTCTCTCAAACCAGTCTAGCATATGTTGTTAAGCATCCTGTCTTGTTACCAAAGAAAGGGCACCTCACAGACCTGATAGTTCGCCATTTTCACCAACGTACAGGCCACCAGGGTCGAGCGCGAACGCACGCAGAAATCCGTTTGTCAGGCTTCTGGATAGTGGACGGTAGCTCCATAGTTGGCCACCATATATCCAAATGTGTAACCTGTCGGAAACTAAGAGCAGCACCTCAACAGCAGAAGATGGCAGATCTTCCTTCAGACCGATTGGAACAAGTCGCTCCATTTACCTTCAGTGCAGTGGATTACTTCGGGCCATTTTACATCAAAGAAGGGCGAAAGGAATTGAAGCGATATGGAGTGCTCTTTACCTGCATGGCTTCGCGTGCCATCCACCTGGAAACAGCTTCTTCATTGACGACGGACTCATTCTTGAACGCGCATGGTCGATTTGTTTGTCGCCGCGGTCCTGTTCAGCAGCTAAGGTCGGACCAGGGCACCAATTTTGTAGGCGCGAAGAATGAATTAGAGGCAGCCCTCCGTGAGATGAACCAGGACAAGATTCGCAGGGAACTCCTAAAGAGTGGCTGCGACTGGTTTTCTTGGAAGATGAACGCTCCACACTCCAGCCACATGGGTGGCGTGTGGGAAAGACAGATTCGCACAGTAAGAAGCGTACTAACAGGTTTACTTCAGAACCATGCAAGCCAATTGGATGATGAGTCCCTGAGGACTCTCATGATAGAAGTAGAAGCAATAGTTAACAGCCGCCCAATCGCAACTGATGATCTGACGGACCCAGATTCTCTAGATGTACTGACACCAAACCATCTTCTCACAATGAAATCGTCGGTCATCCTTTCCCCTCCTGGAAACTTTCAAAGAGCTGATGTTTACTCACGGAAACGATGGCGCCGAGTTCAGCAACTAACAGATGAGTTTTGGCAGCGCTGGAAGAAAGGTTACCTGCAGTCCCTTCAGGTTCGACAGAAATGGACCTCACCAAAAAGAAACCTTCAAGAAGGAGACATCGTTGTTATGAAGGATGACAGCGTACCCAGAAACCTTTGGAAGCTTGCTCGCGTAGCTGCCGCCCACCCGGATGAAGACGGTTATGTGAGGAAGGTAAAATTAGCAGTTGCTGATCAATCTCTTGACTCCAATGGCACGAGAAAGAAGCCCTCTATTTCCTACTTTGGCCGACCCATTCATGGATTAGTTCTTCTCATGTCACGCAGTGAGGAGGACCGGGGATTCCCAGCCGAAGAGCCAGAGGAGCCATAAAGACAGCCCTGCTGTAAAGTGACGTTACACCCTCTAGATACTTTGATTAACTTTGATGATTGATTCTTTAATAAGGACATTTTAGTGACATTTTAGTTATCGTTTTGTTGAATAAATTGGTATGCAATTTAGGGGAGCCATGTAAGTGATTTGCTATAATCACGTTACTTTTCGTTGCGTAACATCTGCGTCGTAGTTATGTAACAGTTATTAACGCAGATATTATCTTACACAATCAACACAATCGTACACTCAGAAAGACAGGTTATTTGGAAGAGAGAAAGACACGTTTATTTTAGAGTTTTTAAAAGAGTTCAGATAGGAAAAAGAGGTATGTTTTCGCTATCCCTTATTTACACACGTCATGTAGTTTGATTGTATTCCATATTATGTTGCTGATTATCCTTAAACCTTTTGAGTCGCTAATTGTAAATTTTATTTTGGGTTACGCCCCCATTTTTCGCGTCCAGATATATTTTGGTTAGTTATAGATATTTCGTTGTATTGTTATTTCAGTTTTTACGTGATTCCAAGCCACATTATTAAAGAATTATGACAGAGTAGACTGGCTTTTGGTGGAAATCGTTGTAAAGGCCCTTATCCTCGCGTGGTCAGAGAGTAAATTTGTGTTTGTTTACCGATCGACTCACCTCTGCCCCCGCTACAAGCCGTTTCCTTCAGCTTCGCGATAGCCGGTTGCAGATTGCACCTTGTGAAATCTTCAAGGCCATCTCGCGCGTAATTCAAAGGTGGCGACTAAAGTCACCGGTCTTCTCCGATCTGAGTTGGAATATTGGCGATTCCTGGATGACTGGGCAGGTTGCTTGCCTTGGAGGTCGGAAAAACACATCGCGGTCTCTTTATATTGCGACGTTTCTAAACGAGCTTGGAGAGGAGTGTTGTTGTCGCGTAGTGGCAGAATTGAAACACAGGATTTTTGTTCAAGACGAGTCGGGCAGCATTAATTTTCTTGAGGCCAAGGCCTTGTTCTGTGCTTTGGATGCCTTCAAAGCCAGGATTCGAGACTCCCGCGTTGATGTCCACACCGACAACAAATCTCTACTAGGTTTGTGGAAGAACGACGGTGGGAGTAACTCCAGATAAACGAAGTCCTCACGGCTGTTTTACGGTGTAGCAGTACGCCCCTCCAGTTGAGAACCTGGCTGACGCTCCGTCTCGACAGTATTCGGATCTCGATTGAACTCTTTCTGACGAAGTGTGGTCTCGAGTTCAGAGGGTGTTTGGGCCACAGAATTCGCTCGACAGCAACTGCCGCCGTGATCGCTTTGGCAGTCGTCTGTCCCATTTCACGCCATACCACACCCCTGATTCGTCTGGCATCAACGTCTTTGCACAGCAGTCGCTGGTTGGGGAAAACCTCATGTTTTCCTCCCTTCGTGCTTATTGGTCCGCTCCTCCGTTTTCTCATTGACCAACGTTTTCAGCTTCATTTTACGATAATCGTGTTAGACATTCGACCCCGTCGGTATTGGCGGGAGTTATTACAAGCCACTAGCTTTGTTCGATTTCTCCTGGGGTAAAAGGGTGACGATTCGGTGTTGCTTTTTCCTTCTATTACTTGGGATGCTTCCCCAGACCGCTTCAATGGGACCTCTGGGCTTTCCGTTGCGTCTATTGACTTGCGCCCGTTGTTTGCCGAAGAACATATTAAATTACCTGCTTGGAATTCTCTTCTGTAAATGTAAATGTAAATGTCGCGATTGAAAGGACAAACATACATGTCCTCTTTACATAGCTTTCTGCAGTGGGCTCGGACATCAGCATACTAAGGGCGCCGATGGCAGCCGCTATCAGTCCATTTATGAGCCCACTGAACCCTCCCAACCCATGATGAGTGATGATGTAAGTGATGAAGATAGACCACAACACCGGGAACTACGTCCCCTACTCTTTTCGAATAGTGTGTGGGTGGGTTCTTTAACGTCCACTGAGTTATATGTGAATAAGGTTTGTGAGACGGGACCTCCGGTTTATCGTCCTTATGCGAGAAGACTTGAAAGTCTAATCATTTGCAGATGTCATTACAAAGACAGCACTTTCTCCTAAGTTATTTTTAAGACCCTGAGTGTTGGTCCGGCCAGGATTCGAACTCGCGACCTCCCGCTCAGCAGACCGGCGCTCTCCCAACTGAGCTAACCGGGCGGCGGTTCTGTAGGTCACGTCCCTGGAAAGCATCCTGGCAGTGCACATCTTTCCTTTACCCTACCGACCATGACGCAAATTTCTGTCAAGCTTGTGGTACGTCGACGGAAGACCCTATTGTTTCGGCGGTCCAGCCGGGGCTAGACATGTCGGCCGTCAACAGCCGTTTCAAGGCGTTCAGATCCTTCTCGAGTTGCATGCCTTATCAGAAGCAAAAGTCGTCCCCGGAGCGGCAGTTGTCAAGTTTCCTCGCCTCTCTTTCACCCCTGAAGTCCATACCCTCTGTTACCACCGAGGGCATCGTTAAATTTCTCATTAGCAAGGACGGGACAGGCAGGACCGTTGTGCACACACGGGCGTGTGATAGGAAAGTTTGTGAATGTCGGCTTCGATTGACGGCCGTTTCGGTAGACTCCCCCATCAGGAAATTGCGCGCTATTTATAAAAATTTACGCCGTTGCGCTTATTCTAACCCAGTCTCACACTTGTTAATAAAGGAGTATTTAAAATTGGTTAGACAGGAACAGGCTAATTTAGCGATTGTTCCGAAGCAGGCAATTCCCCCATTCTTTGAAAAGTTTAAGTCACTTGTCAGTCATTTTAGGAAGAAGATGGCTGCTAGCGCGCCGCTTTTCCTCGTTAGGCAAGTACATCCTAGTTAGAGACGCTAACATTTTTGTCGTGGTTGTCTTCACTAGGAATAGTAATTTATTCTTACCGCATATCTATTGTAGCCGATCACGTTAAACTAAGTTATGGGAGAAATCCGCTCCCGGCCCCACGACAACCACTACGCCCCGCCGGCACTGTGGGCGGCGCTAACTCACGTACACGAACAAGAAACACATACCCAAAGGTGGTATAGCCGCTTAATTCTACAGACGCCCTTTGCATAACTCAGAGCCCCACACCCAATTAAATGACCAAGAAACCCGTACTATGTAAGTAAGAACAGCGTTCAAGTAACTAAACTATCGGTTGGACGTTTCCCAGATGGGAAATGGTGGCACAACAGTTGGGGCCAGTGCCATAACATACTCCATTAGGTTAAGCTTACTGGACGCTTGAGATACGTGCGCATAGTTCCTGGCTATGTCGCTACTTTGCCAAGCCAAATACAGGGCGATCTCTTCCGGAGAACAGCCCAACAGGCTAAGGGTGTTGGAAAGCCCGACCCTGAAGCTGTAGGGTGTTTCCCGTCACAGAACTGAGCGTCGGAGAGATGGACACGCAAGCGATTCCTGACCTCCGAATCGAGAAATGGCCGCTTCCCGACAGACCTCCCGCGATCAGAGCCCCGGAAAAAATACCCTCGCGACAAGGAGACCCCCAGAGCTTAATACTCCAACCAAAGCATCGAGCAAACATCTGGGTCTCGAAAAGGAACGAGGATGAACTCACGGAGGGCGCCCTTGCAAACTGTATTCGTAAGGGACAGCCAAATCAAAAAGCCTTCCCGATCCCTTAGCCTGAACACTTGGTTGCAATTAAGATGCCTTAAGTCCGACGCTCTATTCTCACTGCATATATGATGAGCGCGACGCGGCAACATGTTAAATTTTTCAAATCTCCAGGGGTCTAGCTAGGAAGCGTCGGGTGTGATCCTTCGCCGCTCCTCCGGCATAAAATCCGGCTGCTTTGCATGAAATCTCACAGTTTGACGGGATTGCCTCTTGGGTACCATTTGCGCACCTCCAACCTCCCCTGGTGGCGGTTACCACTCCTCACCCAGCCTTGCCGCACGTCTTTTGCCTAGGCGGTCGCAAACTTCTCCCATAACTAGTTTAACGTGATCGGCTACAATAGATATGCGTTGAGAATAGATTACTACGGGTAGAGCTTGGTTCTATAATCAAAAGTGATCATATGAAAATTCCCATCAAGTTGGCAACAAATCTCTAGACAGCTTCTTTGATTTACATCAAGAATGGAATTTGTTAGGATACAAATTTCTTACAATTCAGGTGTCATTAAAGAATAACGAACGAGGACTACAATATCTGTAGAAAGCTTTCCTTCTATCCAGCCACAATCGGTAGCTTGTTGAGAATATGCTTGTTTGAGTCAGAAGACCACATAATTTTCAGTACGGAACCTGAAGCCTTCCGTGGAGTAGGGAGAGTGCCACTGATCTCAAATTACATTGGTTTCTATTGCAAAAACTCATTTTCGTATCCTTACCATTCTCTGGTAAAAGGAAAATAAACTTGAACCAAGGTAAATTTTGACGCGATGCATAACAAATATTACATTCCTTTTTTTTTCTCTTAGTGATTAAATACTCTAGCTGGTAATTTGGCCTTAATGATTTAAATAGTGAATTAAATTCCATCTCCTCTTTTGGAGAGATTTGTATTTCACTGAATGTGAAGTATGTGGACCTTTCGTCAGAAGTAAGCTGACTAGCAATTCCCCTTTCTTTTTGTGCTTAATTGATCACACTGTAAGCTATGCACTCTTGCTCATAAAGCCGCTGTACACTACTTTCTCTCTCTTCGTTCGCACATAAACTTACATTAATGAAGATTATTCAAACAATATACTCGGTTTCGACTTAAACAATCTTAGAATACAAAAATGCAATCAACCAAGTCCTTGCCAAATGGCAATGTAAATATTAACATAGCTGAGTTCAATAGAAAGACTTGAGTCTTTAGAAAAAAAAACTAGACTTAATACGAAACACAATCGCTCAATGTTTCTGGACCTCTGATAACCCTTCCAGATCTCCTTAGAGGGGGTGGCTGCTCAGCACCCGAAACTGGGACCTTGGGGAGTGTTCCCACCGTTGCTGGTGGTAAAGACATCCTTGGAATCTCTGCTGGCGCTGGTGCTGCAGTAGGTGTCACCGAAGTTGGTGCCATAACTTGTGTAGCTGACGCAGACGCAGCTGTTGCAGACGCAGATCCGAGCTCTGACTGTGATGCCGCCCTTTGATGGTCTGGAATGTTGAAGGGTTTAAATATGCGGCATATTTCTCCTGTACTCCCCCCCATTCGCCGACCTCAACACAACTTGATCCCCGTACCGAGTCATCACATCATATGGCTCCTTCCTAAACGATGACGATAACTTGTTTTGTCTCTTCTGCTCCAACAGAAACAATTCTCCCTCTCGCACGTCTCGCTCTTTCGCATGGAAATTTTCGTCAACATAGTCCTTGCTTGCTTCCCTCGTTTGGGTGTCACGGTCTCTGACTCCTTAGTCACTTATGTCTGCTTCCTCGTCATCTAAACCCGTCAACTCAGGCATTTTAGTGTTTAGCACTCTTCTAAACAGCAACTCTGCTGGACTCTTCCCCGTTGTCGAGTGGGGCGTGGACCTGTATGCGAGCAGGAACTTGTTTAATTCTTCCCTCCAGTTCTTCCCCTCCGCGTGGGCCGCTCTGATAGCTTTCAATAGTGTTCTATTCTGCCTTTCCACTTCACCATTAGCCCTTGGCCACAGAGGGGTTGTATGTCGTCTTTGAGATAATCCTCAATCTGGTTGGACACTAAATTTGGGCCATTGTCAGTCCGCAAACTCTTGGGTATTCCATATCTCGCAAACTAAGCATCGAGGCGTTGAATAATTATCTTGCTTGTGGTTGCCCTGACAACGTCAACCTCTATCCACCTGCAGTGATAATCCACCAGGACTAACAGATTCTCTCCTGATGGAAGTGGAACCAATATATCCAGAGCTAAATCTTCCCATGGTCGCTGAGGCATAGGAGTAGGTTTCACCGGTGGGGGTAGAACATGTTTGGTCACAAGTTGGCACCCATAACACTCCGAACACAGCTTTTCTGCATCCCGATCCATCCCCTACCACCAGACTTTCGTCCTGAGTCTCTCCTTTGTTTTGACAACTCCTTGGTGCCCCTTGTGTGCCAGGCTGACGACTCTCTTTCGTAGAGTTTGAGGCATCACAATCCTTGTTCCTCTCAAAATCACATGACCAATGAACGTTAACTCATTGCGCACTGGCAGGTACTGCTTTGGAGTACCGTTCCACCTTTCTTCAACAAGGCACTTCCTGACGGCCCATAATTCAGGATCTTCGGGTGAAATTCGTTCAATTTCTTTGATCTTCAGGGCAGCTGGTGCAGCATGCAATGCCACCATGCGCACGTATTCATCATCATCCTGGGATTGGTTTGAAGCAACAATCTTCGTTAGCCTTGACAAGGCATCTGCAACATTCTTTCTTGAGGACAAAAAGCAAACTTGATAATTGTAGGTCTGAAGGCGCAAAACCCAACGCTCAATCCGGGCTGATGGTTTAGACTTTCTCCAGTCAATAACTTTTAAGTGCTTCATGATCAGTAACAAGGTCAAATTTGGGCAATCCATAAACATACAAATGAAACCACTCAAAAGCCCAAACTAAGACCAATGCTACCTCTCGGTTTGGCTGTATCGGCGTTCAACATTGCTTAAGGTGCGGCTGGCATAACAAACAGCACGACGCTCCCCATTCCTCTCTTGTACCAGTACTGCTCCAAGTCCTACTGGACTGGCCTCCTCCCTCAGATTGGGATTGTGGTTCAGAAGCCTCGACTACAGTCCTGATCTTTTCCTTAGATGGACCGATCCCATGTCTGGTCAAGAGGCCTTTAGACCTGCCTTTTAGACCTGCCATTGTCTGGGTGATGATATGCTGATACTTCTCCGGGGCTGCATTGACACCAAAGCTCAATCGCTTGTATCGGAAAATTACATCATCAGTAGCACAAGAAGTAACATCCCTCGAGTTGGGTTGCAGTTCGATCTGATCAAAACCCAACGCAAATCAAGCTTAAAAAACACACTGTACTTCCATTTAGACTCTCCAGTACCTCATCTACGGTGGGTATGGGCAAACTCTCACGCACTATAGCCTCATTGGCTATACGCATCTCAACACATAAGCGTATGTCCCCTGACGGTTTTGGCACAACAACAACTGGGCTTATCCATGTTGTAGGCCCTTCCACTCTTTCAATAATGTCGTTCGCAAGGAGCTCATTAACTTTGGCAGTCACTTTGTCCTCAAGTGTAAACGGAATTCTTCGCATCTTTTGGACCACTGGGATTACTTGAGGGTCGATGTGCAGATTCAACTGGTAATTCTTCAATCTACCAACACCACTGAATACACCTGGAAACTTAGCTTTGAGGCTTTCCACAAAGGGGCAACCGACTGTGTTACAGCTTTCAGCAATGGGGTTAGGTACTGGACCCACGTGGAGAATTCCCAGTTCTGTTGCTGTTGAATATCCGACCAGGCACCACCCTCGTTTGACCACAACTAAGTGTGTTAAGACCTGTCTCTTCCACAGCCAATTCTGACTTAAACTGACCCACAACCTCAAGCTTTTGGTCACCATAGGCATATAATTTCTTGCTGCATAATTGCAATTCAATCTTTAATCCTTGACTTTGCAGGGTTTTTTTTAACTCATCCTGGCTAATCAGATTACTTGCAGAGCCAGAGTCAACTTATACTTCTTTGCTAATTCCACCAATCTTCACAGTAACAACTGGTTCACTGGCATTTGATAGGGCACATGACTATTCTTCTATAGTAACAGCAAATGAATCATCTTCACTCGACAGGAGTAATCTCATCGACAAGGTTGGCTTCTCTTCCCTTTCCATGAAGCGGCTGTCTAAGACCACGGCGATATAAAGGAGGCTGTTTCGAAGGTTTTGTCTGGGCAGAATGCTGCTTAAATCTATTCTTGCAAAAGCGAGCGAAATGGCTATATTTTTTCACATTTTGAGCACTTCCTTCCCTTCGCAGGACAATTCCTATCACGAGAGAAGTGGCCCTCCTTTCCACAACTGAAACAAGTTTTGCTATATGCCTTCTTTACTCCCACAGAATTTAGTAGTTACACCGGTTTCGTCACTTGAGTTTGTCATTTCAGTTCCTTGATCACGTGCTTGTTCCCACAGTCAAACTTTATCCATTACATCTTCAAGCGAAATATTTCTCACCTCTAGCAGTTTCTTCTTCCACTCGATTTCAGGCAACCTCTCGATTAACTGATCCCTTAGATTATCGTCTAAAGCCTCGCCAAAATTACAATGCCTTGCTTGTTTTTTTAAGCGAACCAGGAACTTGTCGGCAGATTCTCCTGACAGTGGCGCCATGCTACGAAACACGTGTCATTCATATCTAGTTTTCGAATACAAACTTTATACACGTCGTTCGTCGTTGCGTTAATCGGTCCCGGGTCTACCAAATATTTGACCTCGGCGGTTCTCCTTCTTTAGTTCTAACCGCCGAGGTCAAATATTTATCTCGCAAAATAGACCTTAAAACAGCAAGGGACGGCGAAAAAAACATGACACATGACTCAGTTAACATTTTCTTCAAACTATTATTGAAAAATTTGCTTTAAATTCTGCATTTTGGAACAAATTATAGCCACCGTATTGTTCATATGTATTTCTTCTATAAATAACAAAAGATCGTTGCTCAGATTTCAATCAACAACGGCCCCCACTAACAGAGGGTGGTCTGCCTGTGGTCAAAGTGTCAGTACCTCGTTTTAAGTAGCCTGAGTATCAGGCGTTTCTGGGGAAAAGGGGAAAGATGGAAGGGAAAAAGGGAGAGAGCTGAAGGAGAGAAACGCCTGACACAGATGCTTTTACTGGAGCCTTCCACCCCTACACAGCATGATTCGATACCATCCAATCAAAATCACTTCCGGTCATTGGGTTGTCAGCTTCACGTGTCAAAAAGCTCGCCTGAAATAAATCTCATTCAACGGTTTGGCCGAGCTCCGGTGCTTGTGTTGCTACGATTCCTTTTTTTTTTTTAAACCTCCAATGATGAGTTTTTGAATATTTGTAATGTAAAACATTACAGGAATTATAACATGTCTTAAAAATTGTGTTAGTGTAAGATCGCCAACGCTCTCGTTCGTAAATAAACGTGCCCCAGAAAATTGTAAATTGCTTTTGTTTACAGAGTTACATCAGGCGCTTGTCTGGCAGCTAAAAAGCTGATGTTATCCCTCGTATCCTCGGGCGGTGGAAAGGAGCTGCAAGAATAAATAGGAAGGTGCGATGGTGAAACACCTATGCCTAGAAATTATCAAGCAGCAGCAAATTCGACCACTTCACGGAGAGCTCGTGAAAGCTGTTACAAGTTTTAAAAAAGTGAGAGCCTATAGCAAAGGTCAATCCCGTTGGCGAAATATGATGGCGCCCGCTTGAGCTTAAGACATTTCAAAAGTGAGAGAATTTTGGAAGAGGAAGCGAACGAATTCCAATCACGTACGCTATCGTAACCGCCACAAGCAAAGTCAAACTTTTTAAAAGCATTGGTGCTGTCGGCTATCTCAATATATGGCTACCTCGCTCTATTTTCAGTTACAGTAACAATCCCCTTTTAACGGCAGGATATTGTAAATCAGAACTTAGATATCTGAAACACTGATATCGTCGTCTTTGTCCCGGTCTTTTGAAACCAATACTCAGACATAGTTTCGGCAGAAGCTGGTATGTATGAGGCTTTTCCATACTCCGAGTACATCTTTCCTTTAAACTACGAGGCCTTGAAAAGACAATTCTTGCTCGGATTTTATTTTTATTCCAGGAAAGAACTTGAGAGCGCCCTCTAGAGCCGTTTTGAATTCCTCTCTGCGTCCCCTCTGTCCATAAAAGTATCCATACCGGTAACATGAAATCAAAACATCTATGAAAAATGTCAATTGCTTCTTGCCGATCGCTCTTGCGGTCAGTGACGCCAGGGGGTATTGTGTGTTATCCAATCACTGCCACATCCAGATTTTGGATGTGTCACACGGTTTGCTGAATGGTTTTGTGTCAGGCCTTCCTTTCTCTTCTCCCCCTCCCCCTCCCCCATCTAAAATTTCCTCTGCCCTAGCCCCTTAGGAAGGCCTGATACTCAGGCTACGTTTTAAGCCGAGTACGTGCTAACATAATGGTCATATAAAAACATAATGGTCATAAATTCTAAAAGCGTCCCACTCCATAACTAGTATAAACGGCTAGCAGGAACTAAAAGGTTACTCTGATAACTTTACCACATTGAAATCATCAAACTAATGGATTTTATCCCCATTCAAACGCAAGAAGAAGAATAGCAACACTCAACGCCACATGGATCGCAAAAATAAGAGTAAAAAACGCAGAACTACTGTTTTCTATACATTTCGTGATCTCGTTTTGCTATTCACTGGGACATTGAAAAAATATTTGTATTCAAGGCACGCTGTTACGATGCCAGTTCCTCTGTTCGCTCAATTCATGTACGTGACATTAACGCTGCACTCGGCAATGTGGTGCCAATCCATGCCGGATGCGAATGGGTGTCCGTAATTTGCAAGGCGACAACAAAAGAAACAAATCAGAGGTATAGAATTGACTTGAACTGCTTGTAACATAAAAACTGAATACAAGTAATCGTTTGCGAAAGAAATCCTTATGTAATATTGTAATGAATTTAATGAGTAGTCAGATTGTTTACACATGAACAGAGGCCAACGAGATGTAATGCCTAAAAAAATAACCATCGTTAAGATGTTCTTTGCGTCAAAATGACGATAAAAAAGACGAAGAAACCTCATTTTTCTATACCACGTTTTTGAAATTAAATAAATAAAATGAAAAATTACTCTGCTTAACAAAAAACAGGAAATAAGGGGAGGTTTCATAAAAAGAATTTCTACTGGAGGCAGAAAATTATTTTCGGCAAATCATTATAAGAAAATCCGGTAAACAGACTGCGGTGAGTGTGACCTAAAGCCTTTGTATTATTGCAAGAAATAAATAAATATGCAAAACACCTAAAACGAGGATGGGAGAATTGTAACCAACCCCTTTTCTTTTTTCCCTCAAGCCATAAGGCTTGACATAAGGCGGCAGGCACACTATATTACTAAGTACATATAAATACAGCAATGGAACCTCGTTAACTGAAGTCCTCAGTATAACGAACGATATTTTTCGCCCCAGTAATGGTAAAATATACGGAAAAGAACGTCGGGATACAAGGAAACCTTGTTATAGCGAACGTATTTTGCCAGTCGATCCCTTGGCTCTTCGTTAAATCGAGATTCCACTGCACCATATTATCAACTTATTCGCCTTGACAAAAACAAATTTGCCAAGCTTCTTCGCAATTTTTTAATATTATTTTTGTCCTCCAGTGTTTTCGTGAACCAACTCTGTCAACTTTCCGCTTTCACTACATATGCAATCAAAAATCAGGATGTAACAGGGAATCCACCCCCCACCTCGAGACCTTTCTTCCCACACCAGTGTTCACTTGTAGACGAATGTGAAATTGATCTAAAAACAATTTCTTCCGTGTCCGGAACCGATTTACAAATGGTAAGCAATTATGTCATTAACAAGACGTTGTCTTCATAAATTTTCAAACCTTCATGACAGGCACCAAGAAAATATGCAAAAGTAATGAACGTGCCGGAGCTTTTAAGAACAGCTTTCGCTGAAGTGCACTTTCACGACTGCAGTACGCGGTGGTGGTAGCTTCAAAACTTTTCAAATAATCTTAAGACAAATTGAAAGGCAATCTTAAGAGGCTTTCAAGACTCAAGAGGAAGGTAAAACTTACCACTGGTACCTTTTCTTCATTTACTTAAAACAAAAGGTTTAAACGTGAATAATTAATCCGAAAGGTTTACATTTTTCAATCGCTTTTTCTTTTCTTTCTTTTCTTTTTTTTTTGGTTTTGTTTTCTATCTGGTCAACATAGTTTTTATCCTCATTGTACCTATTTCTGCACTTCAGAAAGGTGAAGGATATTCTTAAATGTTTTGCTTGTAACGCAATATTTATACATGAACCTTAATTTAAATTACTTTAACAAGAGGCTTTTAGATCAGGTCAAAAGCCGCGATTTTTATCGCCGCGTTCTTTTTCCAAGAAACGGACATGCTCTTTTCACTTCTTAATTTTACATATCCAGTCGTCATTGAATAGAATTTATCTACCGCGCGTCCAATTCGGATATGTTTCCTCGTCTATTGCCTTAAAATCCGGCTATAATTTAAATCTACTTTCGGCAATACGAGACAAAACACAACTTTAACTAATGTGAAAATGGCACCGAAAATAGCGATTTTTGGTCCATTCGGCGTGATGTACTTTCTCCACGTTCTTTTTGAAAGAACATGCTCATCAGAACAACTGCTAGACGAACTTGTGAGTGACCTAAATCATTTGATAAACCGGTGTCGTATAGAAGCTACGCGTAGATTTGTTTTGGATGTGTCAACAAACGATTGCCTGTCACAACAAAATTAGTCAGAATATTCACTCATAATCATGACACATTTATTTCAGTGGCGATTTAAAATATATAATGTATGACAAAGATGTTTTTTTCAGTCAGTGACACAGGCGACTCGGGTGACACGTACGGGTAGATGAAAAGAAATCCGAATACTCCAATTAGGAGTAGATGGAGTAGAGCTTGTTACTTGTCCTACCACTGGGCTACAGGAGATTTGTGGGAGCTAAGGCCACTAAACTAGGTTCATGTGACAAACATGAAAAACCGGACTACTTATGTAGCTGGCAATAAATTTTGAGGGCTTCTAACTTCCTTTTTGGCAGATCGAGGCACCGCAAATAATAATTCGGCATTGTCTTGACATGCAGTAACAGTGACATCAAAAGGTGAGAGAAATCATCATTTCTTCAGTCAAAAGTTGCATTAAGACGGGTCCCGTTTTAAATGAGTCTTACCCCGAATATCTTCTTGTTTCAGAGTTAGAGATGAAGGCATGAATGAATGTTAAATAAATGAATGACTCGACTCACGGCCCATAAATCAAATGAGTTTCATAAATTTAAATGCACTTATGAGAACGGCTTACGAGTTCGTTAAAATTTACTTTTTTGTTCGAAAGTACTGTAACAAAAACTAAACAAGTGCGCAATCTTTATTTCAAAATTGAACGAAGAATATACCAACTTGCTATAGCATTTTTGAATGTTCATTTTGGCATTATTTCATACAATCTCAGCCATTCAGCCACCCAATTAGAGAAATGTTGAGCGTCTTTTAATTTCTCTTTCTTTGCTTATTCCGAGTTATCACTGGGTGTTCCTTTTAATAAACAGAAAGATTTAAATCACCAACCTAATTTGTTTGGTTGGCCAACGTTCGGTGAATAAAAACAAAAAAAGGAAAGGCAAATTGAAATTTATTTTCTCTTTCAAATAATTATCAGGAATATATTTAAAAAAAGGAACGAAAATAGATGGTAAAAACATGACCACAGGCGGCCCAAGCTCAGTGTGTGAGTTTTATCACCAACACATGTAGTTTCATATTGGGTAATTGAAAATGGCCGTGAATCAGGGGCACCCAACGAGAATATAGTTCAAAACCACTTAAACAAAGCATTGTTAAACGTATTTTAGTTTTTAAACGGTAGATATAGGTATATTTTTATCCCCTGAAAATTTTTCATCTGTTCGGATTTCCTAGCTGAAAATCTAGTGATCCGAAAATTATAGGGATCAAAACTTACCTTTTCGAAAATTTCAGCTAGAAAAAGGCTCCAGAAAATTCTAGGTGACCTTTTAACGGTAAAAATCCGTTAGAAATGGGCAATGAAACCATTTTTTAGATGTTCGAAAATCCTAGGAGAGACAGGCAAGCAAGACATTTTACAACAAATGTTCCGAAAATTCAGGATCTCAAATCGTCTTCCGAACAGATACTTTCCGAAAATTGACGTTGGGTGCCCCTGGTGAATATAAAGGATTTGTATGGGAATTCAGGTAAAAGATTCAAATCGATAAATACTCGCTAGAATGTTCAATAAAATACAGCTAACCGTATTTACTTTGCTCGTTTTTGTTTGCTGTGTGGTTATTTTTCCGATCCATTGCGATTTACAGTTTTTACAGTGGAAACTCGGGGTTAAAGGAAATCGCTTAAATCGCAATGGATCGGAAAAATAACCACACAGCAAACAAAAACAAGCAAAGTAAATACAGTAAGCTGTATTTTATTGAACATTCTAGCGAGTATTTATCGATTTGAATCTTTTACCTGAATTCCCATACAAATCCTTTATATTCACGGCCACTTTAAATTACCCAATATGAAACTACATGTGTTAATGATTAAACTCACACACTGAGCTTGGGCCGCCTGTGACCTGACAGGCCATTAAACGGTCTTAGTTTAAACGCAAGAAAATCAAAGAAGATGTACTGACGCCGGAAAGGCGCGTCGAAGTTTTTGTTTTTAAATTTTTTAAATCATTCAGGAGGTCTTTCTTAATCCCCTCTTGTCCACTGCTCTAGATTCAACGACTTGGTTCTGCTTTTTATGTCTGTGAAAGATAGTGCTATGGCTATGATTTATATTTAGCTGCCACTGAAATGAAAGACGAAAAGTTATTACAGTGACTATGCCACTTAAATAATGACTGGTTCTAAAACTTTCCGTCCAGGGGTGAAACTAATTAAAACTGGCTACACAGTAACACTTGAGCTACTGTCGAGTGGGTGTTGCTTGTCAGGCGGTTATAACTTTTTTTGTCTCTCGTGTGCGTCTTATTGTGAAATGGATAACTCAAAACGGTCAGACAGGCTTGTTGGCACGCCACTAACCTGAACAAGTTGGTTATAATTCAACATCTCTAGAATGACATAGAATGACATCTATAGAATAGCATCTTCACCTTCATCTTTTCAAACTAGTGCCGCGTTTTCAAAACTTCCGTCTCAAAAAAAAAAACCCTGACAAAAACAAAAAGTGATGTCCATACTTGGCTTGGAGAAGCCCATCCCAAAACCCCTCGGCCAGGATAAGCCGCGGCTTGAGCTGGCCTTGGGTTGAATAAGCCGTGAACATAGATTTTGTACCATTTATACGGGGTGTTCGCGCCTTATGTAAGCCGCGGCTTATTTTCTCTCGTATAAACAGCCCTATTGTTGGGATGCTTTTGTTGTTCCAACTAATATGCATGATATGTGGCCGCGAAGGCCATGGTGCTGAGTGCATGGTCAGTGCACAGAAAGTGCACAGCGAGCAGAGGAGTTTTTTGTTACCTTGATTGCATCCCCGGATACCCGGGGAGGGGTGGGGATCAGTCGGGCCGGAAGAAAAGGCGCGACGAAGGTTTTCAAGCACAGACGGAAGAGCCCCTGGGTACCGACTCTCACCGGACCATTTCCAAACGGTCAAGCGAATGCTAGCTCCTGATTGGGCACCAAAAATGCTTTGTATTATTGTGCCCAATCGGCGAACAGCATCTCCTGAGTTCTTTTCGTGAGTTCGTAGACGACGGCTATTGTCTCGATCATGGCTTGTCTGGCTCATGCACCAAAGAAATGTACGCAGTCAGGAAACTTTCAGTTTGATATAAACTCTCCATTTCAAAATACTGTCTACTCGAAAATTAAAGACGCTTTTGCAAAAATACAAGCTTGAGCTCACAAGAGGTATTCACGCTTGCATCGATCACGCCTTCGTAAATATTAGGGAGTTTGCCACGACAGCCGACAGCAACGAAAACGTCGCATGAAAAGTGAAGTCACATTTTTTCAGTCTCTATCATGATTTTTCCAACTTGCTTACTTTGTCAAATGCAAGCCAACTCTTCTGGAGCTGAATTTCTATCAACCATATCCAGCTCATAAAGAGAAAGAAAATTTTGTCATTGCTTGTTTACGTCCTTCACAAAACGTGAAATTAGGCATTTTCACTTGGTAGTCGTGTAGTGACGGCTAAGAAATGTACAAAAAGGCGTGAAACACGTTCAAAATTGTTGTTTTGTCTTGTCAAGCTATTGCTTTTTTTACTTTCTCGTCACCTCTGCATCTTAAACTTCCTATTATTTTCGATACATTGTGATCCGTCAGGAACAGAATTTTCTCAGTGCAAATTGCATTGCTCCTGCTGATAGCTTCCGAAACGTTTTTAGACTCATCGGTAGTTTCTTCGTTTCTGGTTAGGAAAGCTTGGTGAACGAACCGGGCAACTGTGGCAACAAAATAGCCGTCGTGTACGAACTCACGAAAGGAACTCAGGAGAAACTGTTCGCCGATTGGGCATAATAATACAAAGCATTTTTTGTGCCCAATCAGGAGCCAGCATTCGCTTGACCGTTTGGAAATGGTCCGGTGAGAGTCGGTACCCAGGGGCTTTTCCGCCGACTTTTGCGCCTGTGCTTGAACAATTTCGTCGCGCCTTTTCTCCTGGCCCGACTGGCCGCCCCTGGGTCTCCGAGGATGCCTTGATTGTTGATTGTAGTCAATATTACAGTTGATACCGCGCATCGCCTTTGTTTTTATGCTGTGGAGTCGAGCAAACTGTCATGCGATCGTCTTACAAACCTGGTAAAATATTATCCAATGCTCCGGAAAACGCTTAAGGTAATCTTAAAAAAACAATGCGAAACTCGACAAAATGCCACTTAAACCGGCCAGGACCGACAAGGAGACGTTCAATTGAAGGTATGTTAATTGGCTTTGCTTTTTTATATTTTTACTGCCAGGCTATTTTAGTACGACAATAGGGTTTTTAAATGTGGCGCTCGTAAGAGTGTCAGAATCGATAGGAAATTTCTAGGGGAGAATTAACCAGGACAAGTCAGTACAGAAAGATATAACGGTAAAGATATATTTATTTGAAATATTACATATTTTTAAATTCCTCTTCCGAGTCGAATATCGTCGACTCTTAGTCTAGCTCCGATCGATTTTGTCCATGTTGTTGACACGCACTACGTCTAGGCTACCTGTGGATGGAGCAAAAGCAGATTGACCTTCTATCGTTGACGCCCGCAATCCGAACATTTTGGTTATCACTAGTAATAAAAGTAATAGTTTAGCGTGCTATTATAGCTGTTATATAAGTAAATTATAATTATCATAAAAAACCTCCCAGAATTCTTTGAGGTAATTTTTAAAAAGCTTTGACAATTTTATATGTAGAAGACTGTCAGACCAAACAAGATAACATTTGATTTGATAACTTTTAGGTCTAACTGAATCTGAGGGTCCGGGTTCGAATAAGATAAGATAAGCACTTTATTTTAGCACGATAAAAAGATCGGCATTGCTGGTGGGGTCGTGCATACTAACAATTACAAGAAAAATAAGAAGTACTAAAAGCAAATGTACGATTAAAAATTAAAACTGTTAAAAATGTTTAAAATAGGTCGTGAAAATATACAATTAAAAATTAAAACTGTTAAAAGTATTCGTAACTGATATCTCTATTTTTAGTAGTAGCTAAGATTGGTTCGAAATGCATTTTATCGGTATCAAATTTTACAAGACAGCGTTTAAATTCTTTTAAGGTTTTGGCTCTGTTTCCTTGTTCGTTAAAGTGTTCCATGCGATTGCTCCTCTAAAGCGTATGGAGTTCCTGATAAAACTTGTTTCTGGTCTTGGAAGAATGATGTTCTCATTTCTTCTGCGGCCTGAATTCCTCTGTAAAAACAAATCTTTAAATTCCGTGAAGGTATAACCTTTTAAACACTTAGAGACAAACTCCGTTAGTCGCAGTTTGTACATTGTTTCCAGACTATCCCATCCAGTTCGCATTGAGACATCTTCAGCGCTGGTGTCCCATGGCAGCCCATATACAATCCGTCCAGCCCTTGCATGGAGTTTCTCCAGGTTGTTTAGGTGCGTCTTTCTGCACGATTTCCACACTGTCAGACCGTATGTAACTGATGGTAGTATCACTTTTGTGTAGAAATCTTCTAATTGCTTCTGAGGGAGGAATCGCATGCATCGGAGTAGACTTAACTTGAATGCGAAGGACTTCGCTACATTTGCAGCGTGATCTGACCAGATCAACTTGATCTGACCAGGATCAACTTGTTATCAACTTGTACTCCGAGGAGTCTTTCTGAGTTTGTCCACCTTATGTTGTTGTTGCCAAGGTGAAGAGCTTGGATAGGGCCAGCAAATGTTGATTTGCGCTGCATGATCATTGCTTTACATTTTTTTGGGTGTGGTACCATCGAATTTCTGTCGCACCATTCCTGGAGTTCAGCTAGAACATTGTTTAGTGAGTTTGTTAGCAAATCCATCGTTTCTGCGATACAGTATATTGTTGTGTCGTCTGCATACAGATAAGTTTGCGCAGAGCATAGTGATTTTGGGTGGTCGTTTGTGAAGAGGGAGAATAACGTGGGTCCGAGGACCTACCCTGCGGCACTCCTTGAGCTATAACGTGTGTATCGGAGTCGGATTCTGACGAATTGTCTTCGTTCTGTAAGGTAGCTCTTTAACCACAGCCAGATATCTCCTCTGATTCCAAGGTCGTCCAGCTTTTGTAGCAATATATTGTGCGCCACTTTGTTGAAAGCTTTTGCGAAATCCACAAACAGTATTCCCACAAAAGGCTTTCTTTCTACTGCTTCTCTCCACCTCTCGGTTAGGTGTATTAATAGCTGTTCTGTTGACTTTCCCTTCCTATAAGCCAATTGTCTGTTATCAAGTAAATTTTGCGTAACCACGTGATTAGTGATATTACTTGCGACGCGGGATTCCATTACTAAGCATAGACAGTGGTCTGTAACATGTTCTGTCTTCCTCTTGTCTTTTTTTGAGCGCTGCACTGACTCTAGCTATTTTCCATTGGTCTGGTGGCTTCAGTGCAGGCTTCAACACTCTGAACACGCTCGTGAGAGATGGGGCAATAGACATACCTGCATACTTTAAAAGACTCGCAGATACGCCATCTGGCCCCGTGGCTTTCTTCACTTTTAACTTATAGATCTTTTCCTCGATTTCCTTCTGACTGATCGTGATACTGGTCATAATCGGTATATCCACATTCTCACGGCTATGAGCTGAATGGCTGAATTTCATCCGCGGGGCCAATCAATTTTTCATCAATTGTGCAGAAATATATCGTTTAACATGGTTGCGTTTTCAGTATCATCTGTTGTAAGGGTTCCATCGTCCTTCTTTAATGGGTGGGCTTGTCTGTTTACTTTTGTTGTTCCTGATGTCTTTTTCAGTAGTCTCCAGTAAGCAGCAGCGGATTTTACTTTATCGAATAGACTGGAGTAATAATCGTCTTTGGCTTTTTTCGTCATCGTTCATATTTTATTTCTAAGTCTTTTATAGTTATCCCATAGCAGTGGATCATTTAGCTGACGCGCCCTTTTCAGAGTCTTGTATCTTTGATTCATGGTTATTCTGATTTCCTTTGTTACCCAAGGCAGGCTGTTACTGCGTACTTTAATTTGTTTAAGTGGTGCGTGTTCGTTGCATAATTCTGTGAAGAGCAGGTTCCATGCGTAATAAACATCAGTGGGGTCATCAAAAACTTCGCAGACTTGAAAAGGCGCTCGGGCAATGTCACTTTGAAAGTTCCTTTCGTTGAATTTGTTAGAGTTCCTGATGGTAATTATTTTAGGCTGGTCTCTCGGGATACTGGCTGATAAGGTTGCATAAATCATGTCGTGATCTGAGATACCCAGGTGACAAGCGCCCTTTTGTTTGACCAGATCTTTTCTGTTCGTGACAATGAGGTCAATCAACGTTTTAGAATGGTTAGTAATTCTTGTTGGTCCTTTTACCACGTTCTTCATATTAAACTGTTCGAGTATCCCTTCAATTAATCAATCAATCAATCAATCAATAATCTTTATTTATACACGATAAGTATTTAAAGCGACGCTTCGCTTGTGGGGTCGTGTCTAAATAATTGAATAAGATAACTAATGAAGTAGAAAATAAATAGGATATGCACCAGCTAAAATCATATAGCTACTTACTACTTACAAGTCTAAAACGATAAAAGCTTAAAATTCTAAAGTACAAGGTGGTACTCTAGTATCGACTAATTATTAACACTAATTATACTTAAATTCTTCCTCTCTTCTTGTTAATGTTTGAGGGGAGATACAGTCGAAATCTAGCAGTGTAGCAGACTCCTTTGACCGTCTTGCCATAATCGCATATTTCTTAACATTGTCTATATCGTCATTAAGTTGAGGAACCAACGTGTTCCAAACTATTGCTCCTCTACGAGCTACAGAGTTCCTCATGTAGTCGGTGTTAAAACGAGGGACATCAATTTTCAGTTTCTTCCTAGGTTGATATCGCTTGATGTTATCATTGTTCTTAATAATAGCTGATATAGCGTCTGGAGTCAGGTTATTGTGGATTTTATTCATAAGCTTAGCTAAGCTAATTTTATACATAAAGGCTAAAGAAGACCAATTAGCCTTTTTAATAACATCTGTATTAGACATCTCCCAAGGTAGCTCAAAGATAATTCTCGCAGCTCTACAATGCAGTGCTTCTAATGCCTTAAAACCCTCCTTATTTGTGAGGCCTCCCCATACTGATATACCATATACGATCTACGGCATAACAACTCTAAAATACAAGTCTAATAACATATTCTTTGGAAGAAATTTGTTACGTTTTAACAAGTTTAACTTATCAACAAAGCCTTTTTTAACAACACTAACATGTTTAGACCAGTTTAGTTGATCATCTATCAATACGCCTAATAGACTAGAGTGTGTAACCCATTTGATGGTGTGCTGGGCCAACGTTAACTCTTTCAATGGGCCAGTGAATCTTCCACGATGGAGGATCATTGCTTCGCATTTCTTTGGATGAGGCACAAGGGAGTTTGTTTTGCACCAGTATAGAAGCTCTTCCAAAGCTTTGTTAAGTTCAGAAATTACTGCGTCGATAGAATCGCCAATGCAATATAGGGTAGTATCATCAGCATACATGTAGGTTGTCGCAGTGGTTATAGCTTCAGGTAAATCACTAGTGTAAAGACAAAATAAGGTCGGTCCTAGAACGGAACCCTGCTGTATTCCAGATTTAACAGTGTTAAGATCTGATGCTATACCATTTAGGACAGTATATTGTTTTCTATTGTCAAGGTAACGGCGCAGCCAGTCGAGTAGCGCTCCATTAATTCCAAAATCATTTTCTGATTTACGTAATAGCACATTATGGGAGACACAGTCGAACGCTTTCTGAAAATCTACCAGCACTATACCAACAACTTTATTTGAATCAATGGCACTCCTCCAAATTTCTGTCATATGTACTAGCAACAGCTCTGTAGAATATCCTTTCCTGTAAGCCCATTGTTTGTCTGTAATTAATCTATTTTCAATAAACGCATGGTGAATGATCGAATCAGCAACAATGGTTTCAAGTATTTTGCTCGGAACACTGAGAAGAGATATGGGGCGATAATTTCCGATTTCAGTCTCATCATCCTTTTTAAAAACAGGATTGACTCTCGCAGTCTTCCACTGGCTAAAGACGTAACCATCTTTCAAACTCATATTGTAAAGGAACATCAACGGGGATAGCAATGCATCTCCAGCTTCCTTGACTATTTTCGGTGATATGTCGTCGGGTCCTGTCGCTTTATTTGTTTTGAGATTAGCTAATTTTCTCTCAATGGCCGAAGGCGATAGTGCAATGTTATTGACACAGGGAACAATCTTAGTTGACGTGGCCAGGTGAGATAGATATTGGGGCTGGAAACTGCCAGCCAGTTTCTCTCCGATGTTAGAGAAGAAATTTAGGGTTATTCGCCTTTGAAAGCTTTTCATCTTGTTTCCTTCGTACGACGTGTCGCCACGTTCGTCCTGTAATAGATTGGTACTAAAGTCTCCAAGAAGTACCATATTTGAGAATTTTGTCCAGATATTTACCATTAATTTCAGTTTGGAAACGCTGTGAAGAATTCATTGTTTTGGTTTGGTGGTCGATATATAGTTCCTACCAGGATGTCTCTTTAGTCAGCCTTTACTTGCATACATATCCCTTCCACTCGTTCATCTTCCAAGTCCGGTCGGTGGATTGCTTTCAGCGACTTGCGATAATATTTCACTCAGCCCCTGCCTTGTCTGCCTGGTCTGTCTCTTCGGATGAGATTGTAATCTTCTATGTCTATTTCTCCGTCGATGATTTCACTGTTCAAGTGCGTTTCTGTTACTCCGAATACGTCGAAACGGCAAAGCTTTAGAAGGATTCGTAATTCGTCCACCTTTTTCCTTAAGCCACGGATGTTTAAGTGTGCTATTTTAAGATGTTTTGCATTGGTAGTAAGTTTGTGAACTAATTCCTGTAGGTATTCATCGTTATGGTCTTCGGTATGATCTCTGAATCCCCTTGAAGCAAATTTTTCGAAACCTTATTTTTTTTCTCTTTTTTAAAAATCTTCTTTTTACTCTCTTTTCTTACCTTTGTGGTGCATATAGCTAGTATAAACATAATGTGGTAAATTGAAAGCAAAGTTTACCGGAATATATAAAATGCGGTATGTATCATTGCGTATCTAACGGTATTTTTAGTAATACTGGACACTGTTTCATTACCCAGCTCAATCGTCGATTTTCACTTGTGCCTAATTTAATTCGAGAGGTAACTGCTTTGTGATGGGACGTCTGAATCAACTAAATTCGACAGTTTCAAATTAAATACGACTTTGTTGAATCTGCGACTGAAACAGTCGAAAATTCGACTTAGGTTCAACATTTGATTTAGAAGTCGCATTTCACATGTGCCGAGTATGATGCATTAATTGTATAAACCCTTACCCATATTGGATAAACATTTTTCTAGAGACTGGGAATATTTACAACAAACGGAGTTAAATTCGGCACCATCATATATTCGACGTCTGAATCAACTGCCCTATTTAATTACTTTCATTGACTAAAATACGTGTTCGGTACTCATAAAAGGGGCCTTACATGACATAAGTTTCAGCTTTGTGATTTGCAGGCTGTTATTAAGTTGTTGTTTTCTTTTCAGTTAGAGCAATTCGTAACTCTCTATGTAAATCCATTTTATTAATCGGCTTGTGCCGCGACTTAAGAATCGGCTGTAATAGTTGATTTTACTTTCCCTTTGACATGATTTGCATATCAAAAAGAGCGATCAATTTTTATATTCATCCATTTCAATGAAGGCAAATAGAATCACTTCTCACTATAGCAAACAACCTCCAACTGTGACTCGGTCGTATAAATATGCGGCACCGAAGAAAGACGAAAAAGCTAATCCTTTTTGATCATATTATTTTAAGGTTTAAACTCGAAGCTTTATATAGTGTAAAATAATTATAATTTACTTTTACCGGTATCACTTGTAATAATAATAATAATAATAAAACCAAAAAAAACCCAAATCTTTTATTGATAACAAAGCTAAATGTAAATTCCTGTTTACAATTAATTTCACTTAAAAAACTACAAAGTTCTATTTACATTATTCCTTTCAGCGATTAAAGAAAAAAAAAAAGACACTTACTTTCAATTGAAAAAATTCATGTCATTAAAAAATATCATATATTCGGGAAAAAAATTCAATTAAAAAACGGGTCATTTCAACTAAAATAAATTAACGAGCTCACGCCATTATCACACACGCTTGGGTGGCGTTTAAGCGGTAGTCGTCAATGAAATCCCCTTGTGGAATTTTGTGGAAGGGTATCCTAGAACCTCTTCCGCATGTGTGTACGGACCTTATAATCTCAACAGAAAGCAATGTTCTAATCCAAGTAATAGTAATATAGTCGCAGCCTTTACGCGCTATAGTTTTTAACACACAAACTTTATTCTAGAACTTCTACAACTGGTGCAGGGAAACAAGTGAACCGATGTGAAGTATAGCGGTAATGAAAAATAACAATAAAACAAATACAAAGTCAAGATAAAACAACCTACAAACTGAACCAAAGCAAAAAGGCAATCTAGAAATGCGAATGAAACAAACGAGATACTTACAAGACGATAGCGAGATAAGGACGAAAAACTAGGACGAGCTAAAACCCAAACATTAAACTGTAAACCGGAGCAAGCGCAGCTAAACGAAGAACTGACGCGAACAATTACAATAAAAGCTAAATATACGATATGCAGAAAAATCCTAACACGAAGGACAAAGCTACGCGGACAATGAAAAACTAATGAACCAAACAACAGCACTAAAGGCGCGAACACGAAAATAACTAAGAACGCGGCGAACATAAAAATACTATAAAGGTAACGGAAAACATTCCTGGCGCTTACAAGTAATGTGATAAGGTTCCTCATTCTTTTCTGAGAGCTTCTCGGCTAGGCGTTTAAGAAAGCAGTTGCAGTCGGCTCCCATCCCACCGTTGGTTCCAAAAACTAGGGGAGTGAAAGATCCCATTTCAACGTCCAGCACCCTCTGTTGGTACTTCCGCTTTTTCTCCTCCTCCTGCTCCTTAAAGATTGTGGATGTTTCTTTTCCCTGGTTGTACTTGGAGTTAACATGCGTTACTCTGACAGCAAAAAATGCTGTAACTCCACGAGACCAAAAGCCCCCTGCCTTGAAGTCCAGTCTTGCCTCCGGGCTTGTTACCGCGGTTCTAAGGTTGAATCGCCCATTATCGAGAGGTTATAGTTGTGGTTCGACTTCAACGTTGGTGCAAACCTTACCAATAAGTGAGGTAAGTAGGTTGCGAACACCATCGTGTCTCTGCGCCACGAAACCTCCCTTTTTGCTTGACAGGGCATGGCAGAGGGTATGCTTCTCACCACAAACACACTTGCTTGGTAAGTCGGACAGGGGCATACGCAGCGAGTCCCTGAATTCTTGTTTATTCAGCACTAAACCTTGATGGACAAGAGGCACTGCGGTAAGCCAACAGCTTGCACCCTTGTCTCTCGATTGGTTAACTGACCGCAGCAGATCCGAGGGTGGAGTGGAATCAATACTTTCCATTCTCGATTTCACCGACGCAGTTTTCAAGGCTTGATGTTGTCCTTTAACTCTTCCGTAGAATTCTCGCCTGCCACCATGAACATGCTCTGTGTGGTAATAGAATCTAATCTAGGGGCGGTGCTGTTATTAACGTCGAAGCAGCCAACTGCTGTGGAGCTTCAAACCGTAAGTCGGGTACGCCTAGCCCTCCTTGAGCGGGTGTCAAAGTAGCGAGCTGACGCAGATCACTAGGGAGGGGCTCCGTTGGAACGAATAGTGTTGGGAGAAGTAAGTCGTCGATCGCCTCTTGGATAGGGTCAACGCCTGAATCTTCAAACGACTCTATTGTGCGCAATATTATTATTATTCTATTGTGCGAAATATAATAATAATAATAATAATAACAATAATAATAATGCTGATGATGATTATAATTATAATAATTAACGTTCATATCTGTCTATTCAAAACACTAAATGACCGGCAGTCCCATATTCTCAGTAAATTTCACAAAATCGAAAAATCCCAGCTAATCTAAACTATCATATGTCGATTACGAAAAGTCAAGCGATCCCTGCTTTATAGATAAGGTTTTGTTTTGCCGGCTGAGAATTCTACTGAAATTGATCTCATCGCTGATACCATTAATCATCAGGTCGTACCTTCGGTAAACTCAGTTTAATTACTGCAGTCAGCCTATTATACCAAACGCACCATACAGGGATAATTCATCCAATGCACTCACTGGCCGTTATTTTGAGCATTCTTGGGTAGAGGCTGAAACCTATATGTAGTTGCTACAGACCTCTCTATCTTACTTAACATTCTGTTTAAAATTCAATCACTGATAAAGCCGTTTTAAAACGCACGGTTTGGTGAAAGTCCATGCGCCATTGATCTTTTTAACGGGCAACAATGAAACCCTTACGACGAGGAGATTCAAAAGACTCTGCAAAAAAAGGAAATGAGACGTACACACTATCATAAAAGATTTGTGAGGATCAGTTTTTGAAAGCTGGGAAACTCGCGTAAGTATCTTACTTCTAATCATTTAGCCGTTTTTGTCATTTGGATCAAAGTAGATCTGCTTCGTTCACTTTAAAACTGTCCGTGTGGAAAGTAAATCTTCGCTGTACGTTCTACTTCCTTCACCACGTGTACAGACTGCATACATGTATTTGACTACAGATAAAGGGATCGATAGTTAATTTCTGAGGAAAAAATGTTTTTTAAAGGAAAAGAAAAGAAAGAGAGTGACAATTTTTCTTCCCCATCACCTGCAAATTATGAGACTAAACATCTTGAAGGTCTTTTATCATTCACAGTTGATCTTTCCACGCATTGCATGCCGTTCAAATCATCAACACTCCTTGTAAAGTTACAAAATAACAAAACTCTCAATCTTCCTTTCTGTCACCTTTTTTCTCAAACTTCAGTAGAAAAAACAATTCCCAACAAAACCTAAAGGAAAAACCAACAAATTGGTAAATCGGTTGGGAATAATTACAAGGTGAAATTAAAATTTTTTAATTTTATGGATTGCGGAAATTTTTATCTATTATGGAAACCGTTTCCCTTTACGTAGTTATTTCTTTTCACACTTTAATAAATGATTTTGTATTACAAGCAAAATAAAATAAACTTGAAAATTTCCTCTTACGGGCCCAGCGGGCTATTTATCACGGAACTTTTCTTTTTGAGACGTGATTTTTTGCACTGTTGTGATAGCGAAATGTTCTGATTACTGTGAAATTGTTTTGTATGGGAAGAGATAACTACATAAATCCTGTCAGAAATGAGTCTTCACTTTGGATAAAAAGCAAATATGGTGGAATCAAGTGCGCAATTGTTTGTTTATTCTACAACGAACATTACTTAAAAGAGAAGTTCATCTTCGGATGATAATCTCGAAATTTTGGTGAATTTTCTAAGAACCATCATTTTATGATCAGAGGGTCTGCAGGATCATTTAAAAATTGAAATATAATAATGATGAAACACAACTAGCCCGGGAAAATAACAACAAACGTGACATTCTCCACTAGGTTTTATAAACAGTGATCTACTTCTTTCATACAAAATGAAACAATGTAAAGTAATCATTAAAACATGAATAACCAGATGGTATTGGCTACGCATGTACAAACCGAAATGTCACTAAAACGTGCCAATTAAACGTTTTTACCATCTGCACGAAAGAAAAGGAAAAGTTGATAACACTTTTTTGCCAGTCTTCAAACAGTGGATAACGGAACACGTAGTCGGAATACGCACAGTCTCATGTATGAGAATCCGATGTCGAATAATCTTCGTAAAACGTCCGTTTGAAAAAAAATATAATTGTAAACTAAAGCTACAAGGTAGAGGATTCTACTGAAAAATTTTGAGGGCTGTATCCGCGCTAAAACGTTCTCGATAGCTTTTTATATTTTCTGTACATTTTTCTATAATATTTCCCGGGAAATTTAGTCGGCGGGAAAACATTTTTACAGACAAATGTATTGTAAATTAAAGGTCATTAAAAGAAGCGATTCTAGGGCAGGCGAGGCCCTCGAATTTTGTGAGAAGAATCTTTTGTCTAATAACTTTAGTTTACATTTAGTTTTTTCAAAACGGACGTTTTTACGAAAATTATTCGACATCGGATTCTCATACAAACACTGTAATTTTACGCCTACTTGCCCACCCGACAAGATGGCGTCGAAAACCTCGATAAGGCCTATTATTTTCTACTTTCCTAGCCAGAAACAAAGGAACTACCGATGAGTTGAAAAAACGTTTGGGTTACTATCAGCAAGAGCAATTAAATTTGCCCCGAGAATATTCTGTTTTTGACGGATCACAATTAAGACGCGGCGGCGATGAGAAAGTCAAATAAGTAATAGCTTGACAAGGCAAAACAACAACTTGGCACGTGCATCACGCTTTTTTGTACATTTCTTTGCCCTCAACTGAAAGACTACCCGTGAAAATACCTAATTTCACGTTTTGTGAAGGACGTAAACAAGCAATAACAAAATTCATTCTCTTCATGAACTTGCATATGGTTGGTAGAAATTCAGTTCCAGAAGAGTTCTCTTGCATTTGACAAAGTAAGCGAGTTGGATCAGATGGGGATTTTATATCAAACAGAAAGTT
This sequence comes from Porites lutea, assembly GCF_958299795.1. Lineage (NCBI taxonomy): Eukaryota > Metazoa > Cnidaria > Anthozoa > Scleractinia > Poritidae > Porites > Porites lutea. The sequence continues at coordinate 23,399,375 of NC_133204.1, forward strand.
TCCTGACTGCGTGCATTTCTTTGGTGCCTGAGCTAGACAAGCCGTGATCGTCATGTACGAACACACGAAAAGAACTCATTGAGATGTGTTCGCCAGATTGGGCACAATAATACAAAGCATTTTTTGTGCCCAATCAGGAGCCGGCATCCGCTTGAATTTTTGGAAATGGTCCGGTGAGAGTCGGTACCCAGGGGCTCTTTCGCCCGTAATAAAAACTTTCGTCCCGCCTTTTCTCCCGACCCGACTGACTGCCCCTGGGTCTCCGAGGATGGTTTTCACGTAGCTAAACGTTTAAGCGATTTGCTCAACATCTCCCAATACCACACAACAGCACGAAACGGAAGTAGAAAAGAATCCAGGGGCGGACCTGCTTTAATTACGGACAGGTGCTGTCTATTTTGCCCATACCCAATTCCAAAACAATGCTGAGAGTTGATGGCCACCGAGTGCTGAGAGTTGATGAGTCCGTTTGCACGGGGCTTTAGATAATCGTTTTCAAGTCTGTGTTCATTTCAAATAGCCATATTATGTGCCAAATTAATGCTGACGACTCAGGACTCGAGGGAAAACAAAACTAATAGTAACAAGTAACCAAAAAATATAACAAAATAAGTTATTGCCTCCAATGCTTCTCAATTTGTTTGTAACAAGTAGACAAGTACATAACTATGGCACTAGAAAAGCCAACAATTATCGAACGCTTTCTTGTCGAACAAATCTCAAGAACTAATAATAATAATAAATGATAAATAATAATAAATAATGATTAGTCTTTATTTTCCTGTAGGCTTGACTTGTATAAGCTTAAAAGTAGCCGGATTATTCCTGGGAAGGAAAACTCTATTGTTCTCAAGACATATCCAAAGTGAGCCATGCTTTCCTCAGTTTGATCAGCATTGAGGGCCTCAGATATACGGCTTTAGAAATGGCTGATGAGAGCCTTCTTGCAAGATCCGTCCGCCATTGTTGACAACAAGAATGACTTTCCCGCCAAATTTATATTAGAGTACGGGCCCGCAGTAACAAGTTTCGTCGGCTTACGGTTTAAATCTCTCATTTGCGATTCAGAAAAAAATGCACATCTGCGATTTAAAAATCGCACATTCGAGATTCTTAAAACACACAGTTGAGATTTATAAATTGCACAGCTAACCCAAAGTGGGAAAAATGAAATACCGAGATTGCTAGCCAATAGATGCTCATAGGCGAAGGTCTTGATGATAGAACCTGACATGGCTCACTCTTTAAAAGAAATTTTGGGGGCACGAGTCATCTACGCCTTCGCCTTGAACGTTGAATTAGCGTAAGAAATAACAGCGAGATAAAAGAAAAAAACGTCTCTTTGATCGGCTAAAAATTTCAAGTTTGCGTGAAAACCTTGGGAGCCGATATCAGTAGTGTGACCTTCCCAGAATTTTTTACCTAGGTAAAAATCTGTAGCCGTGTGACCACAGCTAATAACCAGAAACTCATATCGATCTCCCAAAAAAAGCTTGATCTCGTCCAACATAAAAGACATGTAAGGCGCTTTCCATTCAACCCAAAATTCCGGAAATTTCGGTCGGTACATCAAATGGACAGCTGAATGGAACGGACCATTTCGATTTAGTCCGATCGGAAAATTCGCGGGACCAGCTTTGAAGGTGGTCCACTTTGACCGGTCCGGTTATCTCGGTCGGTCGGACCGAAATGTCCCTACAACATAAGCAACAAATCATGGAGAATATTCCGGATATGGCCTTGGTGTAACGCCATAATCCACTTTAATTATACCCAAAAGATAAAACACTACAGCAAATGAAATAAAACTAAAAGTTACATGTAAGTGTGCCAGGGTGGCCAGAAAAAACCTGTCACAAAAAACCCCGTAGGGAAAAAAGCACAGGAAATCTGGGGCGGGCCAGGCGCAACTTACGTCCCCCGCCAGGACTCTAAACAAATTACTCAGAACTGCAATAGACAAAAGCAGAACTTCTAATATATAAAACCATTGTACGTGTACACTGGAAAATATACTAAAACTTGTATACACCTGGACTGCATGAAAGTGACTTAGATAAGCTAAGCGCTAACAATTACACGCAAATTCTGGAAAATATACTGAAATATATCTATATCTCTAAATCAAATTAAATTACTCAGAACTGCAATAGACAAAAGCAGAACTTCTAATATATAAAACGATGACACGTGTACACTGGAAAATATACTAGAACTTGTATACACCTGGACTGAAAGTGACTTAGATAAGGCTAAGCGCTAACAATTACACACAAATTCTGGAAAATAGCCGAAATATATCTATATCTCTACGAAATACACCTGGACTGAAAGTGACCTAGATACGGAGAGCACGTTAAGACCATGCCGAAAATGCCTATGCCGCCTTAGTGGGCTCGCACCTCTAACCGGCGTGGATATCCGACAAATCACCAGCTGTTCTCCTACAAGTTGGATTGGGCGCCGCGTCAGACTCGCGCTCACTTGTGGGTGCAGTACTTACTTAGAAACATCACTAACTAATGGCTTAATATGCCTCTTAAACTCCTCTCCCAAATAACGTGAATAGAGAAACACTTGCACTAGAATGAAAGTATAATATACCGTACTCCTAAGATTGAGCTTGGACAATTCTACGAACTAATGGAAACGCAGAGGAGGACTGAGGCGAGAACTTAATAAAACACTAGGTCACAGCTACGGGACAAGGCCTCAGAGTTCAAAATAGATCTACTTTCGCTTGCATGGACACATAAACCGACATAAAACTATTACATGTATATATTTTAGATGGAAAACGTCGCGATTTAGAGGCAAAATCTGCAGCAATCGCCTTACAAAACTAACAGAAAGCAGCTACTTAGGCTGAAATGGGTGCGCAAGCCTAGCTTCTTTTGGCGTCCTCTAATTTAAAGGGAAACTTAAGCAAGGCGTGGCTAACAGAACAAACTTAAATACCAGCCACTGCATGGCTCCAATTTATACTGTAAACAGTAGATTCTCAATAAGATGCGCCAGTGTTATCCACAGAACGCTAGGCTAACTTAGATAGATACAATGAGACATGCAAAGGTTTTTCGAATAGCAGGAACACCAGTCTTCGATAAAGCCCACTCACGCCACCACAATAAGCCAGACCCGTATCTTCAAGACTGTGGATGGAACGTTAGCATCCAACTGCAAACCAGTCAGGCCTAGAACTGTATCCCTCAGCGAAGAATCAGTCAAAAGGACTGTTTTAAGCCATAACCTGGAATTTAGGGCAAATGAGATAAAAGGAAATAGCATAAAAATAAAACAACTACAGCGTTATTTACTTAACTGAACAAAAAACATTGAACAAGGGAGGCGCTAAGCAAAATTTTCGCGCAAAGAAGAATTGAAAAAATTATATTTCAGGCCCAAAGCGAGCCGACACCAAAATGACTTGAAACATGCCAAATCAGGCTCAAAATTAAGCTAAAGCAGGCTCACTGATATGCCAAATCAGACTCACAAATCAAGCCAAAGCAGACCCACAGATATGCCAAATCAGGCTCGCAGATATGCCAAATCAGGCTCACAGATATGCCAAATCAGGCTCAAGATTATGCCAAATCAGGCTCAAGATTATGCCAAATCAGGCTCAAGATTATGCCAAATCAGGCTCACAAATATGCCAAATCAGGTTCAAGATTATGCCAAATGAGGCTAAAAAATAAGCCAAATCAGGCTCACATGCCGCTCAAATGTGCCAAACCGGGCATACAAGGCCAAATCAGGCTCAAATCAGGTGACCACTACCAGGCACACTGGAAAGAAAATCCAGTTATCCTTTCCACTCCAGTCTCGGACAAAGGCATCGGACACACCTACAACGAGGAGAAGCAAACTAGGGGTCAAAACGCGGAAGCTGAACGCTCTATAATAGGATGTGAAACGGTTAAGATTCTTGCGAGGACCCCATTTGGCTTCAACGACTCGAAACACATAGGGATTAACTGGCGAATCATTCTCGTCAATGAAACGGCGCAAAAGATCAGCCATCCCGATGAGCGATCTAGGAATCCACTGCGCTTCCAAGGCAATACCATGCGAAAAAAAACATGAAAAACGTTTAGAGCCACCGACTGTATGGACCTTAAAGACACCAAAGGAAAGTACTCTGGCAGCACTCTGGTTGTCAGAGAAAATTTTCACCCTCTTGTGCTTTAACCGCTCTACAAAAGAAAGCGTAACATAATATTAAATAGCTATCAAATCCGCAAAAAAAATAGAACTTAGACCCAAATAATCGATCGTGAACATAGCGCTAGCCACAGGGCGGAAAAGCCGCGAAATGAAGCGTCGCTTGCGTCGGGAAATACAACTTTGGAAAAAATTGGGGGGAAGGGGGGGTGCCGAATGGAGTTACCGTTTAAAGAGTCAATGTCACAAAAACGAAAACTTCAACTCCACCAGCCGCGGGGGAGTGAAGCGAAAAAGGTGATCCTAAGCCGATGAAGACTCCATAGTTACCTTCGTCTGGCTTGTACGAAGAGGGGAATGGGCTCCACCTCTAAGGCAACTGAAATAATGGAACCAGCCATCCCAGCTGATTTGCGATAGAAAGATGACTCATTTTGAATTACAGAATTCGGCCAAAGCCGCTTTACTAGCTGAAAACTTGCTTCTCGGGAATCTAAAACGTAAAACAAATGGTGCAGACCGCAAACCCGAGCCACTCGCTCACTAGTATTGGGACCCGTTGGGATTTCTCCTTACCAGTAAGGAAACCGGAAGAATAAGCCCCTTGTGCTCAATAAAAGCTACCGGGCGGCGGAAGCCCTCTTGATGACTACCAAATGCGTCATCGAGATAAACAAAAAAACTTCAGACCCATAGAAAGCCAGTAAAACAAAAACAAACGCTTAACTAGACCAAAGACTAAAATCGAGAAAGCGAAATACCAAAGCACACCTTGAAGGGCCAAGAAAAACCTATATACTTCTGGTGATGTAAGGAAATGTCAATCTAGATTATAGGTCCCACTCATAACCTCGGTGCCCCTCTTAAAGAACCTGCGATAACGTACGAAAAATTCTCGTACTTAAACTTAAATCGAACGAGGTAGCAAATAACGTGACTGCGTAAGATCGATGACGACTGCAACCATCAGAATGGAGGCTCACCATGCTCGATAATACAGCCATTGGCTAAAACTCGGAAGTGGGCAATGGTAGCAACAGTGAACTGAGGCGCTTTAAGGCTGACTCAAAAAGACTAAAGGAGGACTTAAAGCGACCTTAAATAACTCCTGAACAGATATCCCCCGGAAAAATTCTTCGGAAACACTAAAATAAATCAAATCACACTCATCTGAAGATTGACAAATGAATCCTTTCCGTCATCTATATTGTAGCCAGTCACTGCGAGGGTTGGTCTTTGAAATGAAGAAACAGGCGTGAGCAAAAGCCGAACTTCAATCACTAGAAAACAAAACAAACAATTTTTCAAATAAGCTGAGAAATTCAAAACAATAAAAAGAAACAAGACTGTGGGTTGTTAGGCGTTCACAGAACCGAAGGACGAATAGGAATGAACAAGACACTTATATAACCGTATGCACAATACTTAACACCAAAAATACCGAAACACAAACAGACAAGATAATACACGTAATTAACCATATAAGAACGTGCAGAAAACAAATATCTGCTAAACTGCGTACCGCAGATATTTTTGCATTCTGCACTTTCCAGAAGTTAATAGAAAAACAAGAAACAACATAAGCAACAAATCATGGAGAATATTCCGGATATGGCCTGGGTGTAACGCCATATGTCCGCCAAAGGAAAAAACAAAGCAAGTCTGAAGTGTGATGTAAAGCAAAGAGAAATACTTATCTTAAACGATGCGAAGAGTTAAAAACCCATCGATTGGGCTGAGCACTCGCTGAAGATCCAAATTGAAAGGAAAAAGTGGTAGAAGTGGGAGAAGCCTAGACCTTCCGATCGACGGGGCGAAAACGGCGACGCCTGCCTTGGATTTCTTTTCTGCTCTTCCCTCTGCCCTATACATCAGTCTTCCCGTCGCCCTCCAAAACTCGACGCAAGCTCGCCGGAAAGGTATCCATTCACAGTAGACCAGCTAAAGTCACTTTATCGGCCATTTAAAAACCTTTATACGCGCAGAAACCAACCAGTACCTGCTCCCAGGACCGACTTAACTTGGCGGTAGAATTTGGACTTTAACGCGTCAATTCCTTAAAGTTGCCAAGCACTAATGCAGGGCGTGAGCCCGAGCTGCTGATGATTCCCTTCTCTTTCACAACTAAAACTTCGCTGCGGCCCCTTATTAACAGTGTTAACGGCTTGCACGACTGTCGCATTATTCTCACAATTTCCTCCGAAAATCGCTTTGTAAAGCCACTGAGGCGATCTTTGATAACCTGCGTAAAGTTATCCGCTAAAGAACCAATAAACTCCGCAACAGGAGCCCTAATAGCCTCATTAATGGAACGCAACGACTGTTGCATCGCTAACGTTAACGGACGGAACCGAAGATCCTTGCTTCTTGCTCATTAAGTGAGCGATGAAATCAGACTGTGGGTTGTTAGGCGTTCACAGAACCGAAGGACGAATACGAATGAACAAGACACTTATATAACTGTATGCAAAATACTTAACACCAAAAATACCGAAACACAAACAGACAAGATAATACACGTAATTAACCATATAAGAACGTGCAGAAAACAAATATCTGCTAACCTGCGTACCGCAGATATTTTTGCATTTCCATTTTATTTGACAAAATTGTTGTCCCCAGTACCGCTCTTTTGTATCCTGCTTGGGTCGGGGCTGTGCAACCGGAATGTGCCGTTCCATTGGGCACGTGGAATTTCCGAAATTTCAAACCGGAATTTTTGTTGAATGGAATTATGGAAAGCACTCCTAGTCTCCATCTTCGAGTTGCTCAGCCTCGCAGAGGGCGGTCAGTTTGCCACAATCAATCAATCAATCAATCGATCTTTTAACGTTAATACGTGGGATGGGGTTGCCCCGATCATCCGAGCCAGAAGCTCATGCATATAACGCATGACAATAAAAATATTAAGTCAATAAAGATACCATGCATTTGAATGCAAAATAATTTAAAAGATCATAAATGTATGAAAACAAATAACAATAATATATCCGTGAATGCACAAAGCTACACCCACCCGAATCCCACTGAATTAATTAAAAACTAAAAACCGTAAGATAAAGTTTAAAATCCTAAGGGTAAAAAAGACAGATAAAGTAAAACCCTAAGATTTACAAAAATTACATTTACAACTGGCTCTTAAGATTGTAAGATTAAAAGATCTTAAATGCTTATGAAACTCACTCAACACAGTCGATCTCTTAATGTAAGAAGGAAGTTGATTCCACAAATGCGAAGCCTTGTAAGTGAAAGAATTGTGATAATCACGATTATTCTAGGATGGTTGAGTGAGATTGTGATCGCTGTTCCTGAAATTGTAGCGCAATAAACGAGGTTCGAATAAATGAGAAATATAGTCAGGCCCATTTCCTTTTATACATTTAACAAGGAGGACAAGAGATTGACAGTACCGTCCATGTTCCGGTGATTGCATGTTTACAGCAGACAATATGGACCCATAATCTAAGCTGTTTCCGAAATTTAAGAGGGCTTTTAATTAAAGCATAATAGTTCGCAGATTCAAGTTTCTTGTTCAAAGTTTTGTTAATCCCTAATGGTAATGGACTACAATATTCAATGTGTGGAAGTATATAAGCCTTGTACAGCATAAGTGAGATATCAGCAGGCACCAGCTTTCTAAGTCGTCTCAGAGCTTCCACGTTGGCATAGATCTTCCTTAAAACAGTTGATAGGTGGTCTTCAAAGGACAACGTATCGTCTATACGAAAACCAAGAATATTCAGGAAGCCACTTATTTCGATAACCGAGTCGCCAATATGAAGAGCAGGTGCATGAGAGTGCTGTTGACGGACAAATAATTTGCAGCAAACCAGGAAGAGAGATTCTCAAGATCTTTATTGAGAGACAGTTCCAATGCTGAAATGTCTGTATTGGATGCATAGGCGGTAGTATCATCAGCATAGAGCCTCAGGGAAGAGAGTTGAACAGAAAAATTCAGATCGTTGATAAATACATTAAACAGGAGTGGCCCCAGGACGCTGCCTTGAGGAACGCCACAATACACCGGTAGCCAATCCAAGAAAACTCCGTTGACCTTCACTCTTTGCTTTTGACCAGACAAGTACGAATACAAGAAGTCAATTGCCTCCTCACCAACGCCATAAGCACGTAGCTAGGCAAGAAGCAAATTATGACATATGGAATCAAAGGCTTTAAGTCGATTGCAATGGAGCCAGTAACCTTTTTGGAGACGCCAGAGATGATTGCATTTTTTGCTTCACAAAAATCTCGCGGCCTGTCTACCTTTCGTCTACCAGAAGTACGGCCCATCTCCACGTTTCCCATGAAACAACTAGAATATCTCGAGAATGCCTGAGTAATTTTTTCAAGACTTTCACGAGAGATATTCCAAAGTGAAGATGATTCATCCGTTGTAATAACAAGCAAAACTGACACGTGCGTCAAAAGAAAAATCTCGCTTTCTAAATCATTTTAAAACCATTGTTTGTCATCTTATGTACAAGTCTTCTACCATTTCTTCTTTGTTGTTGTGTTACTTAAAGGCGTGCAAAGACTGCTGAAAAAACGCGAAACACAACAGATTTCCACGCCAATTCGAATCCGCCCGAGGATATTTGTAACCCGCCACGCTGTGACGTCACGCTATTGTTTCGCACATTTCCAAAAGTGACAATGAGCTTGGGGCTCGTTTTCGCTTACCATATATGGAGAGCTTGCCAGCAGGCTACTCAATTTTTTCCATGCAGCATATCTTAAATCTTTAAGGAATCAATGCCTTTTATTCATCCTTGGGCTTAAACAATGTCTTGCGAAACAATGTCTCATACGGGGAGGCTTCCTGAAGAGAAACTAAGAAACTAAAGAAAGAAAGAATTTAGACTCGGGTAATGAATAAATATTTTTCAGCGTGGTGAATGAAACGTGCATCCGTGCATCAGACGCGAGGCGCTAATCACTGGAGCTCTGCAAATCGAATACGACCACGGTGCAATTATTGAATCACGGAAGCAGGCCGAACTTTTTTTAAGGCAATAAAAAGATAAATTCGTTAAACTTTCAAATTTGGTAGGTAAAAATATGAGAACCATCTATACCTGATTTAAATCAGCATTGAGGGCCTCAGATATAGCTTTTGAAATGGCTGATGAGAGCCTTCTTGCAAGATCCGTCCCGGCACTGTTAAAAACAAGAATGACTTTCTCGCTAAATTTTTATTAGAGTACGAGCCCGCTGTAACAAGTTTCCTCGGCTTGCGGCTTTAATCGCACATTCACATCATTCACATCTGAGCTTTATAAATCGCACATTCGAGATTGATAAACAGAAAACACAGAGTTGGACATTTGCGATTCATAATTCACAAAGTCCGACATCTTGCAGGGGCACCCAACGAGAATATAGTTCAAAACCACTTAAACATAGCATTGTTAAACGTATTTTAGTATTTAAAGGGTGGATATGGGCATATTTTTATCCCCTATAAATTTTTCATCTGTTCGGATTTCCTAGCTGAAAGTCTAGTGATCCGAAAATTATAGGGATCAAAACTTACCTGTTCGAAAATTTCAGCCAGAAAAAAGGCTCCCGAAAATTCTAGGTGACCTTTTTAGGGTAAAAATCCGTTGAAAATGGGCAATTTTACCATTTCTTAGATGTTCGAAAATCTTAGGAGAGGCAGGCAAGCAAGAAATTTTACAACAAATGTTCCGAAAATTCTAGATCTCAAATCGTCTTCCGAACAGATATTTTTCCGAAAATTGTCGTTGGGTGCCCCTGATCTTGCGATTCAAAAATCGCAAAGTAAACTAAAAATATTATCTTGCGATTTAAAAATTTCAAAGTTGGAAATCTTGTCATTTATAAATCACACAGTAAAGCATCTTAAAGTATCTTCCGATTTATAAATTGCAAAGATAGAAATCTTGCAATTTACAAATTCGTAAGCAGGGAAAAGTTAGATATCTGTGATTAACATACCACAAACCTGGAAAGCGTTATTTACAAATCGCAAGACAATCCTGTGCTATTTAATCGCACAAAAATTAGAAAAATATTGCCTAATAATATTTTTACATTTGGCGCCCCATAATCATGCCATAGTTAACCAGGGTTAGAGTTCATCGGGTGTGATCTTCAGATAAATTGCTGCTAATTCCATTTGATTCAGAACCTATTACTCTATAAGTCTCATGAGGGCTACTACGTCAGCGTCAAAAGAGTAGAGCTCATCTCACGTTATAATATGGCATTTTTTTGTTAAATCGTTACTTCCCTTACACACTGATGAGGCCACAGCCTTGTTATATCGATCTTTCCGACAGAGCAGTGAAAAACTTGAAAATTTAGCAAAATGCAATCCTAACTGATTGTTTCAGTCACATAATAATCGTTAAATAACTACCCCATTATTTCACGGTTTCGTGTCATTGATACAAACACGTCACCTCATATCAATGGTGTCAAATCCACTTAAGCTAATCAAAGGTTCCATTTCAAACACAGCTGAATTATTTACCACTTGCAGTGAGTTTAAACAGTTTTGTTGTGGTAAGAGCGGAGATTCCGTCTTGCAAGGAAACTTGTGAAAAAGAGTCTTATATGCCAAATTACTCTCTAGCACATCACTCATCAACGGAAAAAGCTAATAATGGTGGCATTTTTATTTTTATTTTTTTAGTTATCCTGAGGAGGCGCTCCAATTTTCCGCCGCCACAAACATAAGCAGACACAAATTTGCCTGAGCTGATACGGAAGGCGGTATAGAAAGACGAGCATACAGCTGCTCGGGAAAACACTGCTCAGTGTCATAAAGAAACTCGTGGAAAGAGGAAGTCGAAACAAACTCTTCACGTGCATGATTACCGACATCGATATGAAGATGTCAATCTACATCAAACAACTAATTTAATAACCAGAGACACGCAACTGATCGGAAGGACTGTTTACACAGGTTTAAATTCCGTTATTAACATTTGAAAAGTTCTTGCACGGAGCAAAAGGCCGCTTTGTATTAAAGTAAACGAAAGTACCGTCAACACACCGGGCCTATCATCACTGTGTTGTGAACACGCAGAAGACATTTGGAGATAAAACTCCCTCAAACGCGCTTGGTATTTTGGTACACTAGGGACGTCGGTTGATAAAGCAAAACGTACCTCTTAGCGTGAGTGATCATGATTTGAGGCCAGGCAAAACGTTAGGAAAGGCTACGCGTTCCGAGGCGGCAAAATCACCTCTTGAAAATAATGGAGGGAAACTCAAACACCACTTCAAACAATGAGACATCATTGACAAGGGATGGTAGTAGTGTTTTTGATAAAATTTTCCTTACTGTCACTGTTTCTCTTATTATAATCATAATCTTCGCCGCGATCTGTGGAAACCTGCTTGTCTGCCTCGCTATTTCATTCAATCAACGCCTTCGCAAAGTGACCAACTACTTCATAGTTTCTCTGGCGATCTCTGATCTCATGACAGCTTGCTTTTCAATGCCATTTGATGTGCAAGCTCTCATACACCCATTCGGGTGGAATAATGGTGAGTTCACGTGCAATTTCTGGGCCTTCATGTACCTGATAGCAGCCCCAACTTCCATACTGAACCTAATGGCGGTCAGCATCGACAGATATCGAGCTATCAGCGCCCCACTGCAGTACTACGACAAGATGAGACCAAAAAGAGCCTTGACTTTCATAGCAATAATCTGGCTTTATTCTTTCGTCTTTACAACAGTTGGAATGGTGGGGTGGCCTTTCTATGATCACAGCGTGATAAATGGCATGTGTTTCTTCAACATACATCCTTATTTTTCCGTGACAAGTTCTGCGGTAAATTTTATTTTCCCAACAGTTGTGATGTGTGTGATCTATTTCAAGATCTACCTGATTGCCAATGCGCATGCCCATCGTTTGGCAAACGAAGTCCCTGAACCAGTGCCGTCTTGTGTGTCCAACGAGGATTCTGCAAACATGACCAACGAAAAGAAAAGGACCAAGCGAAACATCAAGGCTGCGAAGACCATCGCCATTTTAGTGTCAACATTTCTTGTATGCTGGATGCCAATAACTTTATTGTCTACTGTTGGTTCCCTCTGTAGAGAGTGTATCATGGTCGGCAATGTGGCAGTCTTCCAGGCACTTCTAGTGCTGGCCTACCTCAACTCAGCGCTCAATCCCATCTTGTACTCATTTTTCAATCGGGAATTCCGGGAATCCTTTATAAAGATATTTAAACTACGGTGGCATCAGAGCAATAATAATTTAACCCCTTAACACTCAAGAGTGCCAAAATTGCCAGTTCAAGAAACAATCTACAGCTGAATCTAAAATTTAGCTGCGTACAAAGTAGTTTAAACTGGTGAAGAGGTTTAATATAGAGATCAAATGTGCACCATGGGATTTCGACTTCAAACTACACTTCATGTCTTAGCTCTGTCCGTAACTGACTTTAAGATTAAGAAGGTTTAAGAGCTGCGAACGGTGTCAAAAAAATTATATCATTTAAACTATTGCCTCCAACTTGGAAATAGAGAAGGCTTGTCAGAAAAGACAAGGAATTTAGGGTCTGGGGACGCGTTTCTCAGAAGTCCATTACCTTTCGTGCCCAAAGCCGCAATTTTAAAACGAAATTCTTATAAAAGGAAGTGCGGATTCTAACCCGGTAACCTTGCAATTTTTTTTTTTTCGTTAACTTGGGGTTTTAAAGCATCTATTTTAAAACCATTAAAATTGGATCTTTACTGCATGCTGAAACCATAAAACACCAAAAGGTGTAAGAACCATCAAGTTTCTATAATAGAGCCCTGCACACTATATCAATGCGAAATTAAAGGAAAAGTAAAAACAGTGGTACCATATGCAACTAATACTAAAACGCCACAAAAATAAATATTTATCGGTAGATATATTGTAAATAGTTACACAAAAAAGTTCAGTATTGGGGGAAAATGGTCGTTGATCTTTCCAATAACACTGGGATCTCCTGATCATTTTAAAAAATTAATAGTACGCTATTTGTAAGGAGATACTGTAAGGGCTTTACATGGTTTCATTCAAGGATCTTATCCAGAATTCCACATTTTATTTAATAACAGCAGCAGCGGAATGCAATCGTGTTAATAAAACGATTCTCCTTAACTGAACGGAGACAAGAGAAGAGGACATTGTTCAAAAATGACAAATTTATTTATTGGAAAAACTGATCAAAACATGAATAGATTTACCTTTTAGCAAATTAACATTAGAATTAGAAGAATAGAGTTCCACATTAATAAGGGAGGGAGGTCACGAAACGCCAACAATTTATCACGACATCTCTGCATGTGTAATTATTTCCGGATAGGAAACGCAGTTTAGAGTGCATTTGACGCCGAAAAGTAATTCTGTTCACTGCTGAGTTAAAAGCAAGCGCTGTGTATAATAACTGCATGTTAGGACGCTTCAGTGATGTTTGAGAATAAGTGAGCGAAACTTCCGCTTGACGAGTAACTTATTTTATTCCTTATATTTTATGTAGTACACCTCCATGTTAATCAGGAACTACAACAAGTTTAATGATTTCATTATGGTCTTCCCACCCTGAAGAAAATTAGCCTCATTAACGGTAATATAATGGACTTTAAAAGAGAGGAAATATTTCCTTCCTTAATATTTTTGGCGGTTAGCTGTCCACCACGGTCAAAGCCACAAGAGATTACCATGGTCCCTCCCATGAACGGCGGCAAAAATAAAACTTGTAGATCGCCAATTAAATGCTTATTGTACTTTTGTAAAATAGCTTAAAGAATCGGTCCCCAACGAACGTACAGTTTCCTTTCACTGCTGAAAGTCCAGCTGCCATGTGGTGAAGAGCTTGAATCAGTTAATAACAATAATGGTGGGCGTCGCAAAGGGCGCAGCATTTAATCCCGCATGAAAGGCTTTCCAAACTTCTAATTAACTTTTCACTTTTTAGCACGTCCGAAAAAGTAAAATTCAACGGAAAAGCCAAGCAAAAGCAGTGAAAATACAGAGGGAGAGCTTGACCTGTGTATCCGGGAGAAAAAGTTAGCCTTGAATACATCGACATTGATATAGTCCCAATAGTGACACTTTTCATATTTCTCCCAATTACATCACAACTAAATCAAACACAAAGATCATGAGAATAAAGAAGGCGATATCAAGCAAAGACAACGTCTTGAGTAATTCTCCTCATTAGCTCCATAAGCCGGTTTTGATAGTAAGGTTCAGAGAGTTGTTAAAAATTACAAACATGAAAATACGAAATAAAACAGACAAAACACTGTTGTTCAGATAGATATAAAAAAAAAATGGTCAGGAGTATGTCCGGCCCCTCTAACGGCAGCACTACAAGTTTAGAAAAGGATCGTACGATCAAAACTTGGCAAAAAATTAGACAGAGCAACCACTGAATTTTGTGCATTAGTTTTCGCCAAATATGGTAAACTAAGCATGGTTCACCTTCACTCGGACGAGAAATAGATCTTAAAAGGTAGCTATAGCTATAAGCTCTTCCGGAACATAACTAGACTATCTATATGGGAAAGATTTCTCCTGAAAAGAGAGCAATTTTGTTATTGAAAGAGCACTAAAGTAAACAAATTTATTTCTTATCTAGTGAAAACCACATTAGCGCGTCACGAACTTGTTATCTTACAAAGTAAACATAAACTTCCGATAATTTCGACGCCGCTAAATAGCAAAGAAAGAGCAAGTCAAGAGTGCAGCTACCGTGCATAACATAGTTTGGTCTGATATGTCACAAAATGGTTGCGCCAAGAAAAAAAGGAATGATAACAAAGTATAACTTTTGCACTATGTACTTTTGAAACAAAATTTCCACATGCACATCGAGTGAACAAAGTACAATGGAGAGTCAATTCAATATTGTACTTTCGACATTAAATAGAACGTCAGGTCAATGCAGTGAAAAAAAAAAACTGCAGCTGAAACTAAAAATACACTGACAATTCCCAGTCCTTAACAAAACAACATACTGTAGAACAAGAAATTATCAAGTTCTTTTCTCAGTTCCAATGTATTAACTCTTTTCAGCTGCCCAACGACAGTACGTAATCAAGACCATGAGTACTGCCAGCCAAGCTACCCGACGTCTTTTAGTAGCAAACGTATTGTTTGCACTGCTTTGTACTGGAATGTTTCCAGCAAGTCATATTGATTTATTATTGAATATCAAAACCAACGACCACCAACAGCCGGAGAACTGATAAAGAAGTAACAACCTAATAATCAATCTAAGGAAGCTTTTTTAGTATTCTACACAAACCACGTAAATTTCAGTTGTGTAGTCAATCGGAGAGAGCCGGTTGAAAGGCAATCAACAGTCAGTTTCTTTCCTTGCCAAACGGTATTTCAGATAGAACCTTTTATGACTCAACAGATCTCGTCTCAAAAGAACTTGAAAAGGAAACCGTGTCCTGATTAGAACATGCCGTGTAACACGTTTTAGTCGTGAATTAAAAAGGCAAGTCTATCCAAAGAAAAGGACAAGGCAGAACACAGGCAGCCGGGGTGCCCACTGCTCGGACGAAGAAAAAGACATGCAGTTTTTCGCCAGCTGCCACAATTCCTCCATATAATTCAAGTAGAGAAGTAAGCGTTTACTCTAAGTACTTTCTCATACCAAATGCAGTCAAATCGCGTTACCCAGAAAACTTTCTTTTCGAATCCCCCATAGTCCATGGGCCAAGACCTAAAAATTTGAAATTTCTTACCACTTAAAGGGAGCAGTGCTATCACACATTTTCTTAATCCTCAATTCCTATACTTTAGTTTGATATATGATAGCAATGATATATGGCCAGCTTAAATATCAAAATCACGTGATTAACTGAGTAATCACTGACACAAAATACGTATGAGCTAACTATGTAAAAGTGGTTGGTGAGAACAGAGTGGTTTGATGCATATTTTGTGCTCTACTGTTGATTTAAATGCAAAATTACATTATGATAACATTTGATGAAGAAAATTAACCAGAATTAATATACCTTGGTTGCCATAGCAACAATCACGTTGGCTAAAAGTGTTTTCATACGTAGGAATGTTGAACTCCCTCAGGAAACCTCGTCAGATACTTGCTTTAATGTGTCAACGTACACTTTACATTGAATATTTGCGTTATATAATCAACGTTTTAGACACATTTCCATCGAAATAAATATTACAAGAGCAGCAGACTGGTGCTTGAGCTTTCGTTTATTTAGTGACACGCGGTAACATTGCTAAAAACCTCAACGCCTAATGACCATGTTTACTTTCCTGTCTGGTATTTTGCAAATAACTTTGTCCACTACCCTACAACACTAAGAGATTATGTCAAGGCACCATGAGAACCTTTAGAGTACTACAGCTCAATCATCTTCACATTCAATATCAGAGTCATCTGTAGTTAAATCCTCTGTAGCTTCCTCAAGCTGGTTTGTACACGCCTGTAACCGACACATGTCAGTACAATGCAATCCGTTAGCGAGACAGGTACAGCTTGGCGACTGGCAGACTCTCTTACACTGGCAGGAGAGGAGCTCAAGCACAGCCTTGGGTGCCGGTTCCCCACTCATCCACTCAATAGTCAACTTGCCATCCTTTAAACACCATCCAGAGCCAATGGGCAAGGGGATTTGGGGTGAACTTTGAAGACTCCTGCGCCATATTGCTGACTGATAGTTTGCTCTCTCACAATGCTTTCGTAACGCGTCCTAGCATGGAGGAAGCTGGTGCAACTGTAACTCTCCTTTCCTGGCGCAGAAGAGACGGTAACGCAACACGTTAACATCCTTAGTTCCAGGATTTGAAGAGTACATCAGGCACATGAACTCTTGGAGACGCACAAATAGCTCAGGGACCGCGGAGCAAGGTGAAAAGTGGGAGGGCTGACAATTGAAAATAATTTTTTCATATTGAAAATCGAAAAATTCCCAACTATGGGCTATTGCATTTAATATCCGCACCCCCCCGGTTGAGGAACCATGGAATTCTCCAGGGATAAGTTATAAAAATTGAGGATTTCTTTAGGGGTAGATATAGAGTAAACAAATATGGAATTCTTTGGGGGTGAAGCCTTAATTTTCACAAAATTCTTCAGAGGTAAACCCAAATTCTTCCGGGCAGGGGCGGATCAAGGATTTTTTTTAGGAGGGGGTGCACTCGTCTCTTGCTCTACTTCAACACCAATAAACCACGTAGTTTTTTTTTTTGCAGAATACCAGTTGTATTAGAAAACCGCAGGTCATCTCAGGGGGGGGGGGGGGGGTGCGCACCCCCTGCACCCTCCCCCTAGATCCCCCCCTGCAGGGGTATGACCCAATTCTTCAGGGGTAAACCCATGTTTTACGGAAGTCTTCAGGGGTGAATGCAATTTTAGCCAATCTTAAGGGGTAAGATGAAAAGGTAAGTCCTCAACCGGGGGGTACGGATTTTAAATGCAATAGCCCTATGGCCGTTCAAGTAATGTAATTCTTCTTGCCATCAAATATTTCATTGATTCGAAAGGAGAAAGACAAAACATAAAACTTTTATCAACTCAAAACAACTACTCACCTTTGTTTGGCTTGAAAAAGCTAGTAATTTCGTCTGATAAAACTGATAAAAAGCTCTGGCGGAGCTGGAAGTACAAAACACGCTGCCGAACGAAGAGAAAGAGGTGGCCAAGGCAATTGCCAAGGCATGGCGTTTGATCAAGGAGCAAGTCGGCCCCAGGGCACAATTACCGCGAAAAGCACAGGAGCCCCACAAAATGCCTGGCTTTTGAAATTAAAGAAAATACAGAGAATATAGCGGAATATAGACGGAAAAAAACTTGTTTCAAGTCTTTTTTTTTAATTTTAATTATTTTTCTTTTTAGCGCAAAAAGTGGGGGCGGGGACGCAAAAAAGTGGTGGGGCCGCGGCCCTACCAGCCCCTCCCCCTCCGCGGTCCCTGTAGCTCATTCGATAATTCCCATTCCACGCCAAGCTGTTGGAATAACTCTTGGTATACAGGACGTCGCTTTACTAACTTTAACGCCGCCAGTTTTCCTTTTCCAGAAAATGCGCTGACACTATCACATCCAGTGAAAGCATGCAGACCAGGAAGACATTTGCAAATCCTAGAACCATGACGTTCGAAGACATTTGTGATGCTGATAAACCTTGTTCGAGTCTGTGTACTGCATTTCAAATACATGGTAGCTGGAACAAAGTCCTTAAATGCCAGGCAAAGTGCAAATACATCGGTATCTTCTGACGATAATTATAACAACAGCCTTGAAACCATTCCTTGCTGCATGAGATGCGTCAAGACGAAGTCTAGTATCTGCTTCCTCTTGAGTTGACGTCAGATCTTCTCTTGGTCTGAAATTACCTTCTGAAATCTCAACACATCTTTCCTCGGTCGTGGTGAAAAGGTGTTTCCCTGTTAGTCTTTGCCTGAACCTTGGCAGCATAGGAAAGTAATATGTGTTTTAGAGGCTTCTTTCGGCCGCCAGTCACTCCGAATACCATGTCCTGCCCAAACGAGTTGACAAGGCGCTGGACTTTTGATGAACACAGTTCTTCTGGGTACTTTGAATTTCCTAGTAACAAGGTAGCTAGAAATACTCTGACTTCACCAGGGAGATTTACTTCCTCTTCAGTGAGCTGGGAAGGCTTAGGAGGCCACGACATCCCGTTTTCTTTGCAACATATGGCTTTCCGAACTTCTAGAGCAACTCGTTAATGATGCTTAACGGTTTCGCACTGCAGTTGCTGTAATCGCGCTACTTCTTTAGCCAACTGAAGGCGTGACAATTTGGCAGGGATAAAAAACACTCTGTTGTTACCATGCAGGTCTTCAAACTGTAATTAACTGCCAAACTCTACCTCAAGTTTCCTGCGAAGATATATCTTGGAGGACTCTTTAGTTTCCTTAATGCCCAGATCTTTCATGTAGGAGATTATCGTTTAAGCAAGATCAGTGAGCCTTGTTAGATTAGGCGTCACCAGTACGCTGCTGACTCAGTGCAAGCATATTCATCATCCTGAGTTGTAAATGATAAAGTTGAGGAGGTGCCTGTTTCTGGCTTTGGCCTGGTTTATTCTCTGTAGCTAGTTCCATGATAGCATGCGCCAGCTGTTACCAAATCTAGTGAGACAATTGCGGGTTTTCACATGACGTCACTAAAGTTCAAACTACAAAACTATCTATCCTACCGAGATTTTACTTTCATGATGTATTAAAGAAGCTGAAAACTAATTTTCATACAAATTTTCGCTTCAAAAGGGTTCTTGGTTTTGTGATAGAGTACGCTTGAATTTCTAAGCTTTTGCGTGATGTGCCATTTACAAGAAGGCCAAGGGAGCTGTCATGTAGGTTAAAAAAAATGACTTATTTCAGGGAATTTTCCTATTTAAACAGTTCAGGTATTAGAAAAAGTATTACTGTAATGTTTATGAGTTCTTCGAAGAATAAATCCACACTCGGTAACAGACGTTTCTGTTGGTTTCCGTCCGCCATGTTGGAGCTCATCCGGATGAGCGCCAGCATGGCGTCTCCATACAAATCTCTATAAATTTGGGTAAAACGTTTCTTCGAATATCTTGTATACGCAATATTCCTCTGACCTGAATCTTGGCGAGGGTCTTTGCATATTTACCTCCTTTCATTTCCCAGATTCTGGACTTTATCTGTTGAACGGTTTTGATTTATATTTTGATCTATTTTGAATGGCGTGACACTGAAAACCAACAATAGCTTATAACTTGCTATCATTTTTTGCTACCGCAGTCTTTCTGATATTTTCATCTGCACGCAGATCAATGTACTGTATCAGTTTTTGCAGCACATCTTTGCCTTTAGGGTACTTACTAACTTTGTCACAGAAAATGCAAATTCGTTTATACCTTGTGCTTTTTGTTGGGGGTTCCCGAATAGACGATCTTCTTTCTGATAATTCGATTCTGGCTCGTTGCATTGAATTCTCTCTTTACATATGTTGTCAAGATCTTTGTTCATAGTAAAAATACCGCGGCACTTACGGTGGTACGTAGTGGTTGGAAGTTCCTCTCCAGCTACTGTTTTGACGAGATCTAAAATTGGTGCGTACTGCCGAATTTCGGCGGCCCTTACAAGCGTTTTCCATGCAGGACTGCAAGTCTTGCACTGATGATAGGTCACCAGAATCTTTTGTACAATGTATCAAACAGTCATTTCTCATTTCCACACTAAGACGTTTCTTAGGGATCCATCTGATTCTATACTGATAATCCTCTTAAGTTTATTTTCTAAAAAATTTAGTTAACAAGGCTATATTTGTCAAGACTTTCGCGAAAGTAGGGCAATAAAAGAAAAAAATCAACATCTGACTGTCTGGAACTTAAACAAATCTCAAGCATTTCTTCTAAAATCCTCACAGCACTAGTCACCTTCTCTTTGATACACCAGTTTATCCAATAATTTGTAATTTATAATGTTTTTGCAACGATAGCAATCAGAAAACGAAAACTTAAGTTCGACTTATAACTAGAGTTTTGAAAAATCTAGTTCACACTTCGAAGGTTGGTAAGTCTTTGCATACTTTTCACCGAACATTACTGCAAAAATTGTTTAATTCAAAAACAATTATTATATTGTAAATTGTTTATTGCGCATCGAAATAAAGAATATTCCTTATAAAGAGCCAGAAAACCTGACCAACAACTTACCTGAGAGATTGTCCGCCATCTTGGATTACCCATAATGCATTACAAGGGCGGTTGAAAGTAAAATCGCTATAAAACAATTTTTTTTCGTTGTTTTTATTCTTTATTGGTAGCTTCTAATAAAAGAAAACATATTTCATCACTCTCTTTGTTTTAGACGGTTTAATGCTTATCGTTTCTTCTCTGGCACTTTATTTTGTCTGTAAGGTCTGTTTTTCATAGATAGCTATTTTCCACCCTTTTTAATTTCAAAAAAATATAATAAAGCTGCCCGTTAAAAATTGCTATCATCAAAAATTTTAAACAACTTAAGTTAGTCTTTAAATTTATACATGTCACTATTTCTCCCTTGAAGTGGTAAGAAAATCTGGTCGGGCCCATGGACTACCAAGCTTAACAAATTTCGCCAGCAGCACGGACAAACCACCATCGACACTGCCAATGTTCCGATAGCCTGCCGGGTAACAAAAATAAACCTTGCCAGAGTATCCAGAGGCAGTTATCGGCCCGGAACTCAATTTGCTCCCGGAGTCCCCTCGCAGAATCACCTAACAACAAGACTTCGAGATCCATTACAAATGCTTCCGAGATTTCGAGATTGTGCAAAACTTTTCCGAAGACCCACGTTTTTCAAGGAACTATTCTATACCCCTAGTATAAACAATTCGGCTTTTGTGGACCTGAACAAAAACTTGACGAAGGGACGATAACTGCCGCTGGATACTCTGGCAAGGTTCATTTTTGTTACCCGGCAGGCTATCCGAACACTGGCAGTGTCCATGGCAATTTCTCCGTGCTGCTGGCGAAGTTTGTGAAGCGTGGGGGATTCGAAAAGAAAGTTTTCTGGGGAACGCAATTTGGCTGCATTTGGTCTGGGAAAGCACCTAGAGGAAACGCTTACTTCTCTTCTTTAATTGCGTTCGACGAAGGAGAACGCTTCCTATTCGTTTACCGTACACGAAGTAGTAACCGTTCTGTATGCCACGCGATTTCACGGTTTGGAC
Organism: Porites lutea; assembly: GCF_958299795.1. NCBI lineage: Eukaryota > Metazoa > Cnidaria > Anthozoa > Scleractinia > Poritidae > Porites > Porites lutea. The sequence continues at coordinate 23,421,203 of NC_133204.1, forward strand.
GCCACCTTGGACCGGCCTGGCACACTTTGCCTCGATCTCGTGTGTTCAGTTTTTCTCGCCCGGGAGCTGGTATCTATTTTGTGACACTCGTTCACAGATGAAACTTTGGCGATTTTCTGTTTACCACAGGTTTGTTTATGGGTTTTCTCGCAGTTTTCAATTAAGTTTTTTATCGTAGGAAAATTTCCATTCTAAGATAATCTGATATGTAGATATTATCTTAACAATGTGTTTTACACACTGTATTTGTTTTTATGGATTCACGCAAGATCAGCTTAGATTGACCATATTTGATTTTATTACAAATAACATTTCGCTTTTAAAAGCTATTTACAGCGTTGTATTTGCTTTTGTTTCTCACCATTTTTTAAAAATATACAAGAAGTTAAACAGTGAAACGTTGACCTTTTCATCTCACTAATTCTGGGGTGCGTTGTATTTTCAAAACAGTGCTAAGTAGGTGAGTCGTGTTAGCCTAGTGTCACACAACAAGGGTTTAAACTTTTCAGATAACTGTAATTTTCTGTATCCCAATTTTTAGCCAATTTTATTGATCATCCCATAGTGCAAAAGAATATCCTGAGGATCATAGTCGGTGTTTGACCTGTTGTTACTTACAAGTACTTTACTTAGAGATTTAGCCAAGTATAAAATGTAAAAAGTACAGTACGCTCTTGCGTTTTTGAGGAAAAATGAACTAGTAACGAATTGTAAAGTGGGAGGACAAACAATACCACTGATAAAGACAGCTGCTGATATTCATATTGATCAAAGTGTTTGATTTACATTTCCCGATATTACAAACCCATCAGGTTTTCCACCCCCTTCCCACTACAACTCGCTACCCACCACCCTCCCCCTCCCCCTCCCCATCGAACGTACTCCCCTAATTTGCAATTATTACAAGTTATATGGGGACATTGTGACAGCTGGAGAATTTTACATGTCTTTTTCGTCGCTCCGAGCAGTGGGCACCCTGGCCGCCTGTGTTCTGCCTTGGCCGCCTGTGGGTGAACAACAACCTTTCTGTGTTTTCTTTCGGGAAACAGTTTTATTCGGTGAGAAGAAAAAATAACGGGAGCAAGGCCTTGTGATTGGTTCAATGAAGTGACTGTCCCAGGCACTTTCTTTGCTTTGGTCATGTGACCCTAAAGACAATAACATAAAAGCCTCTCTATAGAGACTGGATCACAACGGTAAACCTACAGCACAACCTTAATTACGGTCTGGGTGTAGCGAAAGGAGGTACAAACAAATGACTGAATAGTGAAACCGCGGGGGGGGGGGGGGGGGGAACCCAGGTCTGGGACCGAGAAACGATGTCCTCACAACTTGCAAAGCTGTCACCCCGCGTGGTGGTCAGCGGATAATTGCAGTATTTTTCCCACAGTAAGTCCCACAGTAACTGATTTAGACTTTTTAGAAGTAAGAAGCGAACCGGCAGAGGAAATCAGAAATACTTAAAAAAAATTGAAAAACATAATATCATGCATCTTTGTTTTTCTTGCATATCGTATTTGTCTTTCGGTACTGAAATTGCGGGGGAAACCGTGTTAGATCTTAACCAACAACAATGCGCTCGATCGATTTATAGGTTACATCGTTTTTGCCGGGTAAGGATAACTTGATGCTGATAAAATTACTGGAGAAAGTGTCAAATTTATCGGAAGCAAGTATATTCAGAGAGCTTTATAAATATGAGCTTACAGCTCTACAATTATAACTGAATAAACATTCACACTTGACTTCATAACATTTCACTTCGTTTATTACGATCAGTCAACACCTTGAATCCAAAGTTAAAATTTAAAACGATCCTAATAAACAAATCACAACTACTACTGAAAGCTCTGTACCTTGAAGCGACTTTAACTTTCCTAAGGTTTGCAGCAAAATACTGCTCGATAGCTCAACTCTTCGGCGGTTTTTATCAGCTGTAGGGGAGCTATATGTTGCATATTCCAAACTCTGCAGAGTGAAATTGTTTAACAGAAAAAGAAAACCACACACTATGTCTGAAAAGCGACATAAACTCAATAAATTTGCGAATGACCAAAATATAATACTGAGAAACAGTCCTGCCTTCGACCACCATGTTTTTGTTTCTTCTCAAGACCGTTGATCAATGGATTTTGACGTAATGCTTCTGACCAGTACACAAATCCGCTGGCAAGACCCTTGCTGATCGCTTTGCAAGTTGTGAGAACATCGTTTGGATTTCATTTAAGATAAAGTATGGGAAGAAGCTTCCCCTCCCCCCCCCTTGAGTGAAACATACCAATACCTTAATAAACTTTCTGGGAACAAGAAGCTGAGATGGATTTTGACACCTTATAGAAGACGTACGTTAGAAAGACGTTCGAAAATTATTCAAATTTAATATGCACAAAATTAATACATCACAGTACATACATTATTTCAGTTATCGCACTTGTGTACAAACTGATCAACTGGCATCTATAGTTATATCAGCTGATTTCTCAGAAGTCTTTTCCACCAAATGAATATGCAGCGAGCCATCCCTGGTAAGGAAACAAAATCAATGTTAGGATTCAACTAACCCCATATCGGTAAAAACCCGCGAGTAAGACCTGTCTTTTCCCAAGTTAGCCTAAGCAGGTTCTTACATAAAAAAGTCAATTAGCACAAATTTAGGCTACTTAGGTTTCTAAATAGGTTCTTATTTTCTGAAGAAAAAAATGCATTGTAGCTAAGAGTATTTAGTGATATTTCAAGCATATATTCCTTATATAAAATCTGCACACATTACATTGCAGTTCGAGTGGGTAGGCACTTATGCCTCCAAAGAGGATCCTAATAGAGTACTAAAGTGTGACGTCATAAAAATGAAATTTTTTGAAATTATGGGATTTGTCAGGATATTCTGAAAGAACAATGTCCAAGAGGCCTAATTGCCAAAAATGAGCATTTGGGGGCAAATTGTCTCGGAGATCGTAGCCCAGTTATGCTTACAAAACTCCATACAAACCCTTCTAAATTTTTTTTGGGTCGACCCAAAAAAAAATTAGAAGGGTTTGTATGGAGTTTTCTGAGTATAACTGGGCTACGATCTCAGAGACAATTTGCCTCCAAATGCTCATTTTTGGCAAGTAGGCCTCTTGGACATTGCTCTTTCAGAATATCCTGACAAATCCCATAATTTCAGAAATTTCACTTTTATGACGTCATCACTTTAGTACTCTATTGTTGACTTAGTTAAATATCTTATTTGCCCAAGTGTACAGACTGTTTTTCATAGATTTTGGAAAATAAAACCTGTTTCAAGTTTAGGCTTAACAGGTTCTTGTATAGACGGGGCCTAACTGGCAAATTTAAGGCCAACACGTTCTAAAGAACCAGGTTCTTACTCGCGGTTTTTTCTGTCTTATCAGCTGGGAGTTGTAAGGACGATATCGGGCAATTCATCAAGTTGTGAATTAACACAAGTAAACTTTGCGTAATCTCTATAACGAGCAGCAAAATTCAATGGCCTAGGATAAAATGTCTCCAACAAAGCCGATTTTAGCCGCTGCGAACCTGGACATCTTAACCGAGATTTGACAATGACATGTACTCTCTCTAGCTGACATTTTCAACCAAGCGCTGCTTAAGTTAATAATTCAAACTCGCCTTCTTATATGAAATGTTCCCACGATGATTGCTTCTCCTTTAGCCATCGGTGGAATGCCGGCAAGAACGACCTGACGTTAGAAAAAAAGGGCCGGGATCAATAAATGCTATTTGCGTACAACGGCTTACAGTGTAAGGTGGCTGCTAAAATACCTTGAGTACCACTAACCTAACGAGGGCTTTTAGTTTTACTGGCTTTTAATTCAAGCTAGCTACTTCCAAGTAGCTTTAACTTTTGTCCTGCACACATGATCTAGCTTTTTTCATTCAAGTTCAGTTCTTCTGGCTCATAAATCCAAAGAAAATGCTAGAGCTTCAGTACTCATTTGCAGGGCCTTTGTCGCAGGACCTTCATTTTGTTGGAAAAAAGGTTTCTGACGGGGACTAGCTGAAGCCTTTCAACAAAACCAATACAACTTCTTTGACTCAGAACGTTTATTCAATTGCTGCTTGTGAGTTACAACTCTCTCTCTATTCTCTCTGTTCCCGTTTTTATATCAACCGAACAACCAGCTGCTTAAAATAGACTAATGCTGACGTAAGTCTAATCTGATTGGTTACAGCGGACTAATTTGCATCAGACCTTCGCGATGTGTACTTTGTCAAAGTGATTTTAACTTTTGACTTTTCTCTATGAAGTTGTGGTTGTCCAGTCAGTATAAAATAAGGACAGCAATATAAAAACTATAAAGAACTCATTTTGACATGAATTTTTGACAAATACAAGATAAAGGATTAAAATTACAGTTCAGAAGTTTCTTAGTTGTTGTTGAGAATTCAAGAGGTGTTAAGCTTCTCGTCGAAAATGATTGGTTACACGTTTCCATAAATTAACTGATGATGTGTTCGCAAAACCGGGCATCCTAATTAGAAATACAGTACGTGGTCAAAAGTAGAAATTATAACAATAAAAGTTTACTCAGCAAGCACCTAGAAAAATAGGAGATATCTCGCTCTTTTTAATTTGAATATATTTTATTTTACGTAGAAACTATCGACTGACATAAATTCGGTTGAGAGTGCTTGAAAATAACTCTAAAAATGGTTAAAAAATAAAGACGCTAGTCTTTTCCTGGAAAAGACTGATAAAAGGTGAAGTTGAGGACAAAAATGTCAAATTGTGTAATTCTTTGTGTAATAAGGCTTTATTCCTTTCGGGGAGCTGAATTGAACATTCTTTTACGATAAAAGGGTTATGTGGAAGTCGCGAAAGTGTACCAAAATAGAACATATTTGTTTAAGAACGAATTCATGAAAGGAAAAGGTTTATGTTGATGAATATTTTATACATCGAACTTGTAAAGGTATTCTAAACAACTAATACAGGGTGTCCCAAAAGTTCGTTCCTCTACTTTATAAGTCTGTATTTCAGTACGATTGGACTTGGTAAGCAAATCATTGAAACAAAATTTGTTTTTCAATCTAATTTACCATTTTCATACTTGCTGTGCCAATTTTTTGACTCGAATATTCGATTTGTGCACCTCCGCGTCAAAGGTGCGCGTGCCCGAGTATATTTTCCAGCCACATATTTTTTGTATTCTATAGCCCGAACTCCTTCCTTGTTAGTTGTGAATATCACGAAAGATAAATGTCCTTAACGCAAAAAAGTTCAGCTATTTTAAGGGAAGAGCATGTATATTTCAATTTACTGGCTTATCTGTCGTAGTAACTGCTAAAAAACTGGAAAAATCCGAATGTTGGATGGTAAAATGATCATGGAGGAATGAAGGTTTTGAAGGCAAGAAATGAAGGGGAAGACCAAAACTCCCGCATAAAGCAGCTAAACAGTTTTAAAGGAGGCTAGATATAAAAAAAGGAGACTCAGCGAGAAAGCTCTCACATTAGTTAACAAGCCAAATCCAGAAAGGGTCATGAAAAGCTGTTTAAAATGTTTAAAATTAGAGGCCCCTAAGTTGGTTAAAAAAACCTCTGCTTAGTCTGCCAAGTAACGCCCAGCACGACTCAAATTTGTAGAGAAGTACAAAATCTTGCTGTGGAAGGAGGCCGGGATGATTGTCTTGTTTGGATGAATGCCCAAAATCTATTTTTTTTTTCAGGTGCCTAAACTAAATAAATTATTATTTGGGGGTTGAGCTGGCCCTTGAGCACCAGGTGATAGAAAAGCTCAAAATGGATCATCTGTGGGTCTACAAGCTGTAGCCCACTTCATGCAGCAACGGCTACAGAATGTGATTAAAAAAAACAAAACAACAACAACAACAACAACAACAACAAATTTTATTGAAAATTGGAAAATAACTAATTACATTACTTTCCCAACCGCAAATAGCTTATAAACTAATCAAGGCCGGGGGAGTTGAAGACATATTACAAAACAAGATTTATATATAGATGGACTAAATAACAGTGAAGACACTAATATACAGTAAATAGAATTTAAACTAACATAAAAACATAGGCACGTTTTACGTGCATGAGCTATTTTCAATGCTTCAGTATAACAGTATCCACTGTTTTAATCTTAAATTAAGGCTCTGTTTTGTGCGAAATTGGGTATTGCTGTACATTAATGAAAACGAGAAACGCAGCGCATAGCTGATTCGATCTGATAAATTCACTTTCTTTTTCTTTCCTTCAGACATCTGGTGCAAAATAAACAAATCGTTAAAGTACTATGAATATCAACTCACCAAACGCTGCTTAGAGGGAAGACTCGAAGGTTTCAAGGTTTCTTCATGGTTTCTTAAAATAATGAAGGTCGTCGAATACCGAATAGCTAAGATTTTCATCATTGTTATAGATAGTTGCATCATCACTATTCACGAGGTTATCATGTGCGACTCTACTTTAATGAAACAGTCTTTAACTCTGACCACTTAATTCTAAGAGTGTTATGAGTTTTTGCCCCTTAAAACAAAAGAGCCTAGTTTGCCTAGGCACTAGTTACAAAACTAAAGATGTCTTCATACGTTCAAGTTATTATTATTATCACTGTGAAAAGCCAGCATGAGATGTAGAATCATACAGTTTGCACGTGAAAGTGTCGGACTTTGCCCCTTTTGTGGTTCGTACGTAAGGGAATTCGAGTCACAGTAATCCAGTAAACAGAATTACAAAAATAACTCATGCACACAATTTGCACGTGAAGATGTTGGACTTTGTTCCTTTTACAATTCGTACCTAAAACAACTCAAATTGTTCACAAGAAAACTTCCTAAAACGATTTTAAAAAATCAGCGCGGCTTTACAATACATGTATCTGCAATTAAATTACGCTTCAAGCAACGTACGTTAAGGCTGATGGCCTAACATTCATTTCCTTCCAAGAAAATTATCAAACTGCCGAAAAATATCTCTACTCATATGAAGCAGGTGAACTGACAGAACTCATAAATACGTGCGTTGTACCGTTCGCGATAGCCGAATTCGGTCAGAAATGTCTTGAAGCAGCATTCCCACTAAAATATGAACCCTTAAAAAGCTGCATCACATTACACAGCGTTTGAATCAAGAAGATATGTAATGTAATACTTCTAAACACCTGTAGCCGTAATAAAAGACGAAAAAATTGTGAAGAATCAACATGGCGGTCTCAAAGTGCCCTTGTTCGACCTTTAGCAATGTCATGTTTAAATAGATGCCAAGATCTCATTGGTTCCTGAGCATCACCTCATAGTACCTTTAACCTTATTGGCTCTTGCAACAAACATCCGAACATACAAAGATACAAAGACACACAGCCACAAAGATACATACCCTCACACCACTGACATAGGAGCTATTTTTTCAAAATAGCTCAACAAGGCAAGTACATAACGATTACGAAGAGAGGCTAACCTAAAGTATTAAATAACTTATCTGACCGCAAGAAATTTAATAATAGTTCCTTTATTTTTTCACGAAAGGACGAACGTTTAAGTATTTTAATCGAATAAGGAATAGAGTTCCAAATTTGGGCACCGATTCTCGTGAAAAAGGCATACATTTTATCGGTTCTAGAGAACTTAACATACAACGAGTCGCGAGAGAAAGATCTTGTTCTGTAGTTATGAATCTGACTTGTTTTAACGACCTGATTGAGTATACTAACTGGTGCTGTCTGTTGATATCATACAGTAAATAGCTATACAATCTCTGAAAAATAGGCTAGCAGGGGAAGGCAATTTATTTGAGAAAGAAGGGTACGGTGTGTTCCTTAGACTAAGGCTCGTTTTTGTAGAGTTACGATCTTTCTTTGAAATGTCAAGGCACAGTTTCCCCAACCACAAATAACATAAGTCAAGTAAGGGACAATTAATGAGTTGTAAACTGAAAGTAAAACACGACGCGGGACATAATGTCGAATTCCTATCGACTTTCTGATTTTGTGACAGATACATTCGATGTGGTATTTCCATGAAAGATTTGAATCAATCATTAAGCCAAGATATTTTACATAATCTTTCATTTCAAGGTTTGCGTAGGTGTTAGTCACGGAGTCAAGAATTCTTATCCTAGGTATGAACGCATGAAGGGCATGCCAGTAACTGAAATTCTGAATACATGTACTCAATAGAGAAATAAACATCTTCCAGCAATTTCATGCAAAAATGAAGTTTTGATCAAAAGTTATGGTGCATGAACTTTTGGGACGCTCTGTAATAGGTGAGTATTCGTGATACATACCTGACATTACATCCCAATAAAATATCCCTCAGTTAACTAATCATACTGTAACCACTTAAGAAATCCTCTTAATTTTAAGCATAAACCAAAGTGGGTAAGAGTAAACTAGATCAAGGGTAAAATTTACATTGCTTGCATTTTTATTGTTTAACAATTTTTACGAAGAAACCACAACGCGCAAGGGCAACGGGGAACTGTTAAAAAAAGCTTTATAATCACCGGCAATCAGCAGAAGCGTCTCCTCATTTCAATTCCTACCCACCTTGGCCAGAAGAGTCTTTCCACGGTCACAAGAGTCGTCCTCGTCCACTTCATACACGCATAAACAAACAGTCTCCTGTACATGTGAGATACGATTAAAACAAACATGTCACAAAATAAACACAGAGACTAACTGAAAAGCAGCAATGAACTTAACAGTAACATGCAGTCAACACTGTTTTAATGCTCTTTTCCTGGCTATCCCCCAAAAGCTTGCTTACTGGTACATTCTTCCAGCATGTTAAGTAAATTTTTAAAAGTTAGAGTACAATGCAAGATTCTGTAATTTGATCGTATTCACTCAATTCTTTGAAGGATCCCGCCGCTGAAGTGCTCAATATAACGGCCGGTCAAGGGACAATGTCCGGCCAAGATGGCCAATTGTCTGCATAAACTTTCGGTTTGCTGGTAATTTTGACCGGAAGATTACACCGCAAATGGATTTGAATGGATTTATTCGAAGTTCTAAGTTTCATCCTGGTCAGGAAGTCCGCATTCCCGCTCCTTTTTCACGAAAATCCCGCATCCCGCACACTTTTTTTCATCGCTTTCCCGAATCCCGTTTTTTATTTCCAAAATTCATAAGTTAAAAAAGTCTTATTGCTACAAAAGTTAATAAGTGTAAGATGGAGATAGGCCCTTTCGATTGATATTTTTAATTATAACTAAGTATGACGAAGCGGAGGGGAAAAAGCAGAAGAAATCAAGAAGGAGAGAGAGGAGGTTTTCTTTCCACTCTCCCCCAACGCCCATTCAATCGCTGTTTTTTCCTTCTCACTTTTCTTTGCGTCTTCCCCGCTATCTGAACGCCCGGAGTAGGTTATTCTAGCTCCTGCAGGAAGATTGATCTGTGACCGCAAGAAAGACTGAATAGCAAACCTATGACTGTCTGATTCAAGGGAGCCGGCAGCAGAGCTGAGCTGATCACTGACTATTCGCCATATCGGGCCATATCTCAAGTTTAACTGACGACGCCAAGTAAATTATTTCTTCAAGATTTACAATAAATGGAAAAAGCTTCAGCAATTACTGGTACGCTAGAATGCACTTTCCTGGCATCCGGTTGCAACCGAGTCGAGTCTTTTGTCCGCTCATCTGTTGATTATTTGAAAGCTTAAGTCAATTTACAGTTTGATTTGATAGGAGAAACCACTGAACGCTCGCCTAGTTGATCCGTATTTGCCACTAAAACGTACGATTTCCCGATTCCGAAAGACAGGCCAAAATATCCTGCATCCCGTACCCAAATTTTGGTGAATCCTGACAAATCACGATATTTTGCGATTACAGAATTCAAAACACCATTTGCTGTTCATTACAAGAAAATACGCCATCATTTGAGTGAAACGGCGACCAACAGTACGAAGATTCATTCATTAGCGCGAAAATACGAATATTTGCGCATAAATCAGAATCAATAACGATTTTTGCATTTCAATCAACATTCAATAACACTTTTGGGCATTCATATGCGTCATTGGGCGGCATACAAAGAGAAAAATATACTTTCATCAACGCCAAGATCAAAGTCATTAACACCATCTTGAAAGTCAATAGGGATAACTGACATACATTAAAGTGCAAACACTATTCATTAACATTTTTATGACACTGTTTGTAATTCAATAGCATTCCTGGACAACCTTAGGATGGATAAGACAAACAGAAATGCGCTTGTACAATCAATTGAGCGTTCTTTACATTTAATACACAAAAACGATTTTCAATTGAACAATGGAAATTCAAACAAATCATTTTGGCCTGAATTTCAGTCTATTATATCCCTCAATAACCTCTCTATGTAAACATTTTGGCAGACAGGTTTATAAAATGGTAGCCCTTGCACATTTAGCTGTGGTCAAAAAGTCTATGTTTCTGCTGAGAGCTTCAAGCACTACAGCTGTTGTCTTCGAACTCCTTTAGTGGGATTCCTAGGCCTTGGCCCTAATGATGACCATAAATTTCCGGACGAGTGGGGGGGGGGGGGGGGGGGGGGTTGGGAAGCATAAGCTTTGTACGTATAGAGCGAGGGGAGTGACCGAATCTCCATGGGCTGGCACTCCGTCATACGCAAAGATCACCCACTTGTTGGGATCCATATTTGTCCTTGCCCGTACCAGGAAGAAACCGAAACGCGCAGCTTTCAATACACCAAAAGCTTGATAGTAAAACCACTCGCCTGCGGCTCGTGGTTCCACTTGAGTTTTGAACATCTTATGGCGTCATTTCTATGGTCTATAAGAGTGTAGACCATGGAAAATTGTGGTCGATTGGTTTTTTACAATAACATTTATTTTTTTACCAAAAACCAAAAAAAAAAAACCGGTACTGCGTGACACGTTACGCGCGCGAGAATTCGCTCAGTTATTGTAAAAATTCTTCAGTCACGGTAGAGTAGAAAAAAATTCAAACTTGTTTTACATAAACATGTAACGTGCATACGTTGGTGTCAACGAGACTTAGAGTCTCAAGCTAGAACTTGAACGGACAAATAAAAGCAAACAAACCTGTTTATCTAAAGAAGTTGTGAAATTATGTGTTCTTCTCAAAGGAGTGGGTGTGTACTTGGGGATAATTTGACGCATAGGTAAGTTTGCTTCTTCTAACTGTAAAAGAGAACGAAAAAGAAATTAAAATTACGTTGCCTTACTATGTCTACTAAGAACGAGCGAATGACTTTTGATCTTTTTATTTTACCACAGAAATGAAATTATCGCACCATGATATTTATAAACTGGTCGTTATGTTGACATTTTTCGATATCCTGTGTCAAGAGATAAAAGAGAAAGAATCGCGACAAAGTTCTTTTCTGTAGATGCCTTGTGAGAGTCTCTTTTCTGACACATTTCAACTTTATCCATGGAATCAAACGTCAATATCTGCTTCATCAGAATCAGAGTTTGAGAGCAAAAGTTTTGTCCTCTTTGCTGCAAACGCCTCTCCTCAAATTGTATTAATCACCGAGAATCATATATATTACTGACTTTTACATCCCGCGGGGAACAAATTTTCATGAATATTGAATCAAAATCTTAAATTCTAGGAAGAAATTTTCGCAAATGTTGGTCGGTTAAATGTGTTTCTATAAACAAATTTGTAAGGTACGTTAGTTTCGGAATATTGCAGAGAATATTGCAAGTTATCATGCAACTATAAACTTATACGTCTTTGGCCTTTTTTATCTTTTTTTCTCGTCCCGGCTAACTCAGAGCCTGAGACAGGCTGCGGATTCGCGAAACTTTCACGCCCTACGCTTTGAGATCGGTCCACGTCGCACTCACCATAACACTTATAGCTTTTGATGTGCATTCCACTTCTTCTAAATCGTCATTTGTCCGTTCTCTTTTTCCTAGAAGAAAAGTTGCCTGAAAGAAAAACACGCAAAGATTGCCGTTCTAAACGTGTAAAAATTAATCTTAACAAGATTTTCTTTATTGATTAATCACAATTTAAAAGAAATCATGAAGCTACTTTAAAAGTACTCCAAAATGCTCACCATACAAATTCGATCTAACTGATGGAACGTGACTGATAGCGTATTTCATATCATCATTTTGAAAACTTTGAACACAAACATTAAATTCAAAATCTGTTAATGACTCTCTCTTCTTCAATGCAACTTTTCTTTAAGAGCTCGTAAACAAAAAAAAAGTTAGTTTTTGTTATGATTCAGTTAGTTAGTCAGCCACAAAAAAAATATGAAATTAGACATAAATGAAATACCAATTACATGTACCTGAATAGCAGCTCCATAGGCTAGCACCCCGTCTGGGCTTATGGATTGTAGTACCTCTTTGCTCACAAAGTACTCTTGAAGCAACTGTTGGATTCTAGGAATACGCGTGGAACCACCTACCAATATGACCTTCACAGGAAAGCAAAGTCATTTGAAAAGACCCACGTTAGAACTACATTACACAAGCCACACCGGGGACTCGAAATTCATGTAACTGCTCGTTCATTTTACAGCCAATAGGTGCATATGACTACCAATTAAACTCAATTAAATCAGTCTATTAAATCAGTTTATTAAAAGGGTTTATTTCCACTGTCGCGTAATTTTTACGTGCGTACTTGCGTAAAATTTATGTTTGCACATAAAATTGAGGCAATGTGTGCAAGGTCGTACGTAAGCGTAAAAGTTAAACCTCGCTTAACTTCACGTTTAATCTCAACACTTTATATCTTTCCTCTATTTTATTTAATGTGATTGAAGTTTACTTCCATGCGTTAACATGCGTAGCCAAAAACGCGCCAGTGGAAATCAACCGTAACCCTTTGACAAAACAAAAAATTACTAAGTGTTCATTATGTAAACAAACACGAGTAGGAAAAAGACATAACCTACAAAGTTCATTAGCTTAGGTTACCGCATTAAGATTAAATCTCTCAAATGACCCTAAATAATGGCCTTTCTCACTTTTCTTATAGTACTAACTAGGAGAAATTCTCTTGATTTTTAGTCGGCAACAAAAACTCAGTGAGAAAAGCTTGCAGTAAACTAAATGCCAAACGTACTGCTACTAATACCTGGTCTACATTGTCCTTGGTAATATTGGATTTGGCGAGAACTCTATCAATGGTTTTAAGAGTTTGTTGAAAAAGGCTTAAACAGAGAGATTCAAAACGTGCTCTGTAAAAAGACCAAACAGAAGGAATTAGGAAGTATTTACACATACAAGTAAGTATACAATAATGTTAACAAGTGTTTGAAGTCGGAAATTTCCGTCAAATTGACTTATACCTTTGTATTTAGCCCAAATAAGAAAAATAAATACACACGCAGCCCCCGCCCTCCTCCCCCCCACCAGACACACACACACACACATGAGTACTGGTCGCCTGCACACTTGAGCCTTTCAAAACGTTGTCAAGAACAGTTGTAGGGAGAGACTACATACACACAGTAACAATAGGTATAGTTTATATTAAAGTTCATCAGTCTTGTTTGCTGATGAAAATAAAAAAGCCTTCCGGTGTATTGAGATTGCTGTACACATACAAAAGAACTAAAATGATACAAAGGAGAGTCTGTCGCCACGGGCCCTCGCCCACAACAAACGCCACTACCTGCCTAAGAACAATCCCGCTTATTGCCTAAAGAGGATGTATGTCCTCCAGTGACAGTTTACTCAGGCAGTCTAACACTTCAGCTGTACCTTGTCACTTTGCTGTTTAAGTCAATGCCGTCATAAAGAGATTCAATGGCACATGTTGCTGTATCTCTGGATGAAAGAACATGTTTACAAGATTCAGCACCTGCCAAAAGCTTAGCCATTGCTCTGCTGTTTCCTCTAATATCTTGCTTCCATTGCCTGAAATCACACACAGATACAAATAATGTACCGCTCAGAAGGAACATTTGAAATACTGCGATCCCTGCATGAAAATCTGACCAATGAGTGACCAGTATTCATACCCCTTTATATGAAATGTAATCAAAATGTTAATCACGTAAAAACACTGTAAAGAAGTGCAAACGAATATGTCGCAGGAGGACATAGGATCAACAGAAATATACACCAAGTGAACCAAGTAAGGGAATTGCTGATCTAAGTTTAATTACATGTAACTACATACCGGTAGATGTAACACACCACATACAAGATATTTCACAATCCATGGACCTCGGCATAACTCACAATGGCTGTTTTCATTATAAAAAAATTGAACACTGTCTTCTGAAAAAAGGCGGTCAATGTTTTGTTGTCACTGGCCAATTTTTTTTTCACCGTTGCCACTTTGTTTACCTCAGTAGTCTACAGTGTTCTTTAGAAATCTTTAATAATACCAAAAATTAAAATGTACATTCTCTATACATATAATTAAGCATAGGTTATGATGCTAACAGTTTCAAAAGCTGTCCGCAATATTAACATCTCACAACTGATATCATAATAGGTGTTGATTGCAACATTCAAGATAGCAAATGCACTGTGTCGAGTCACCTGTGCACTTGAATGTTACATCTCAAATTATTTTGGTAATGTACAAAGAATCTAAGTATTATTTTTTGAACAATTCGAACCTAGTGAATTTCTTCAAGAGTTGATTAAAACCATGCCATATTTTGCACCTTTGAAATTCTGCAGCAAGATGTTGGGCAAGTAACTTGTCAAACTTTACTCCACCAATAGATGTGTCATTATCAGTAGCTACAACTCTGTACATTCCCCCACTAACAGCCAACACAGTTACATCAAGTGATGTTCCTCCAAGTCTGTAAACAACTACCATCCTTGAATGGAATGAAACCATTTATTTAAGAATGGAAATATCTTTGTGACTTTTTTGGATTAGTACCCCGTTTGACTTTTAGACACAGGACCTTTTTGCTAATTATCATCACTTCAATAGAATCAAGCTTTTTAGGGCACAAATTCTTGTACAAAATTGACTTGACAGCATTAACTTTAAGCCTGGACAACCAATGTAGATTTAAGGGGGGGAATACTTACAGTTATAATATAACAGTAATTCCAAGAATCAAGACTGTTTCCTTGAATGTTGAAAATGAAAAGCACTGAACTTACAATAATATTTGTAGCAATTTGGATTGGATGTCATCAAAAGTTGTCACTTTTAAGAATCAAACTCCCTGTAATAAATTATATGTATATGTATAACCTATATAAAACCTTGAAACACAAATTTTTTAAAGTCACTCTCAGCAACGAGAGGAAACACATGGAACTACATCTGGCTTGAAAGGCTAGGCAGACACTTACCTTACAACAGTCCGATCACTCTGCCCAATATCTGTTTGACAGAAAAATGCAGATGAAAGAGTAATCCATTTGGGGTGATGGCATAAACGTGAGTAATAACAATAATTATTCCATATCACACTCAATAGCAAATAACAAATAAATATTACCATAAGCTAGTGCTGCTGCAGATGGTTGACTGATGACACGCAGAACATTGAAGCCAGCATCTTCAGCTGCTTCTCTAGAAATAAAGTTTATGCTCTTGGTAAAATTCTTACAAAAAAAAATATGTTCAATAACACAGAGTGTAGCTCATACTTTTGGTAAATATAGAATATTATTGATAGGAACGTAGGATCGCCTTATTGGTGATTAAAATGACTAACTGACTCAATAATTGACTGACTGATTGACTAGCAGACTAATTGAAATGGACCATTAAATAACTAATTGACAGCAAGTCTTAACTTTGTGAATAGAAGATAGCACACAGCTTTATTATTTATAACCGAGCTCTTGCATGAGTAGCAAGCAGCGCCTTCATTACTCTAGAAAATGGAAACCTATAGATGCAAGAAAATGTGACAGTCTAAGACCATCTGTCCATCAGTTTGTCTCTCTGTCTACCCTTATGTCCACCCCCAAATGTATGCCAAAATGAAATAATTAACATTCAAGCACCTTCAGTTAGTCTTTGATTACATTTATTTATTTCATCAACAACTAAGTAAACTGGAAAAGGGATTGATGGATGAGGAAATGGACAAAAAAACAAAACTAACAATACATTGCTGGGATACTTCCTCAGAACAGTAACCTGAGATCAGGCTCTATTTTCGTTTCGCTTTGAAAATTACATTCCAGCGGGCAAGGCGAAACGAAAAGAGAGCCTGATACAAACCTTTAACGAAATGTCTGCAGCCCACTTTTTTGATTGATTGACATTTGCCGAATCAGCCAATCAGAATTACTTCCGTTGCTTGTTTTTCTAGTATGCAAATTTTTCACACGTGGGAAAAATGCAGACTGGCTGACTTAAAAAATAGCTTTTATCTGTTAATTTTTCAGGTAAAAATAAAACAGTCAGCACAATCACATTTAACTTCTTGCGAGATTAAGGGAGATCTCGAAGGTTACTTCTGTTGGCGTAGAAGGTAAAAAGTTTTCGAAAAGACGGCGACACGATGTTCTACTAGTTTTATTATTTTGGCTAGGCGCTCTGGAATTTAAAATACTGAAATCTCTATTTTTCCATTGTCTTGATATTTTCCTTGGCAATTTCCCCCAATTTTCAGTACATAAATATTTAAAAACAAAAGCAAACAGCCAACAAGCGAAGACACCAGTTTTCTTGGTTTACTTTTAACAAAAAGCATAGTCAAACAACCAGTCTGTGAACACTGAAAATTCCTTGAACAGCGATGCGATATTTTTCGTCTAATACTTAACAGCTGGCGATTGAGGTTTCTTTTGCAGTGATCCCCGCTTGCGTACCCCGTTCAGAGAAGTCGTTCCCAGCTAAACTTTCAAATGAAACCAGATTTAAGATGGACAGCATTTTGATTTGCACCCGTTTGTTGGTAAATCGAAATGCACCTTGTTAGCGGTCAACAACTTGCAGAGGGATTCAACTCCGCGATACACTCACTTTCCGTAAATAAAGCAAATCCTGAGAAGATATGAACAACCACATGAATTTTCTGAATTTCCATGGCACATATTAAGGCATATTTTCCTACCATAAGACCATAAAACAATAAAAAAGACAGCAAAATCGATCCTTCTCTCCGCCGACAACAGATCATTCATGAAAACAACCATGCAGGATTTTCGCTTTCACTTCCGATTTTACGATTTTTCCCAATTATCACAAAAATCACAAAATCTAATACTTGCATAATTAAGTGAGAATAAGGAACAACTAGTTCAGCAAATGAATATGATATATACCTCATGGCTACTCTTTGTTCATCACTGAAATGTAAAGGTACAGTAATAACAGCATCTTCAATGTCATTTCCACCATTAGCTTGAGCAATTTCTGAAAATAACACACACTTACTTGAAGAAACACATGTTTAGTATATTGCACAATAAACCTTTTCAATAAAACGAGGTCAAGGTTTTGGGTGAACAATTTCAAACAAATCAATTGATTTTGTCACTTCAAGTCATGGGTCACTGCCTTTATTCACAAAAATGCGGGAATGATCTTTTCTCTCCCATTTTTTACAAATAATGGTGGAGTAAGATTTTGCTCTTTCTGCTGAGGCCACAGTGGGATGTAATCAGAATCAAATTTCTCTTTTCTCTTTACGACATTCATTTTCACTCAATGGGATTAAGGTGTTTTGATACAGTTTTCAGAGGCCATACCGATATTTTTCAATCACCTTAAAAGTGGTTTTTTCCTTGTCTTAAACATTTTCCCCAGTAATTGGCTATGGATTGAAAGTTGTGAAAATGCAGTTTTAAGTAAAATTGATATTACTATGACAACAATAAACAAAAAAAAATTTTGAACTTGATAGCCTGCGTAGCAGGCAGTTGGAAGTAGTGGGCACGAGAAAAAACGGGCAGCAAGAAGGAGACATGCAAGGGGAGAGGTAGCCCAGGGAAATAAAAGGCCCCCGAAAATCGTTTCTGCCCCCTCTCCAATTACCTGGCAGCCGTTGGCTGATCTGTCAAAAGTTTTGACAGAAAACGACCAACCTCGCACAAACAAAGCGTGCCGCCAAAAAGCATTGTACATTTTATCTTCGGTCTAAATATATATATCTGTTATAAAGATCAGCTGGGTTATCTGATTATAGAGCGATGGAGCAACAAACTGATGGTTAACACACAGCTTTAAATAGTTTTTAACCACAGGCACAATAAATAAAAGAATGCATGCTGTGTATCATAAAAAACTAAAAATATTGTTCTCTGAGCTTACTTAGCCAAAACTGGACAGACACCAACGATTGCAGCGTACGTGGAAAATGGCCATTGCTTTTATTGCCCTAAGTGGCAGCCGTTTTTGGAGCAGACATGTCTTACTAAGAGGACCTAAACCACAGAACACAAACTGTACCGATATGTTTTCTACTGCAGTAACGAGACATAAACAACAGACCTCAGGTTGCCTCCGAACGGCGAATAATACAATAGTGAAATGTTTTTTCAAATTCATGCCCCTGGTAAGTGTTTCATTTTATCAATCATGTCCAAGTATATGTTCCATCGACAACACATGCCATCAAGTTCTCCTGAGCAAAAAATATTTCCTCTGATCTTCATTGCAACGATTCGACAAATCTTCTGTCTCTTGCCACTCCCCCAATGAGTATCTGATGTCAATTCTTTCCATTGTGAATACGGTGAACACTCCAACTTTTCTTTGAGATTACCGCCACATAGACCCATTAAACCAGATTGAAGTGACCTCCGAGACCTGAACTTTGATTGTATACAATTTAGTGGTTTCAGGAGATAGTGGTGTAATGTAAGATCTTCACCACGTTGTCCATGTACTATTGATTGACAGTTTTCTCGCCCCGTGGGGTTAATTTTTCCCTTGGGAGCCTCTCAACCAATTGGAAATATCCGCACTAACAGAGTGCGAGTTGAAACGATTTTCAGGGGCCTTCCATGCAGGCGCTCCCTCAACCCTCGTGTGTCTCCCTTGCGCATGCCCGTTCTCTCTTTCGCCCACGACTTCCAAGCGCCTGCTACGCAGGCTATGAAACTGATAAAAGCCGATTTTTGTGTGATCTAGACCAGCTTCTGAAAATCCAATGCTAGGAACTTAAAGTTTGGTGTTTAGCAAACAATCTCCGTAAGAAGTAAAAAATTCTCTATGTTTGAATTAGACTAAAAATTTGCCAAGAAATTAGTCCAGGCTTTCATCACAAGCAGATTGGACTATTGTAACTCACTTTTATATGAAGTACCCCAGTGCGCCCTCACTAAACTGCAGCGTGTTCAAAATGGAGCTGCAAGAGTTCTATATCTAGCAACATGGTATTGCCATATCCACCAATATTATACGAATTACACTGGCTACCTGTAACATTTAGAAAAGAATTTAAGATTATTATAATCACTCACAAAGCAATGCATGGGACAGCTCCCAATTATTTATCATCTCTCGTTAACTTTAAACCTAATTCTTCCTATAGCCTCAGATCAAATAACAAATATCTGCTTTCTGCTTAGCAGAAGTGGCAAGAGACAGAAGATTTGTCAAATCGTTGCAATGAAGATCAGAGGAAGTATTTTTTGTTCAGGAGAACTTGACCGTGGCTTGTGTTGCCAATGGAACATATACCATAAAACTTGGACATGATTGATGAAATGAAACACTTACCAGGGGCATGAATTTGAAAAAAACATTTCACTATTGTATTATTCACCGTTCGGAGGCAACCTGAGGTCTGTTGTTTATGTCTCGTTACTGCAGTAGAAAACATGTCGGTACAGTTTGTGTTCTGTGGTCCAAAAACGGCTGCCACTTAGGGCAGTAAAAGCAATGGTCATTTTGTACGTATGCTGCGATCGTTGGTGTCTGTCCAGTTGTGGCTAAGTAAGCTCAGAGAACAATATTTTTAGTTTTTTATGATACACAGCATGCATTCTTTAAGAGATACCCAGTTTTGACTTTGTTATCTCCACTATTCATTGTGCCTGTGGTTAAAAGCGATTTAAAGCTGTGTGTTAACCATCAGTTTGTTGCTCCATCGCTCTATAATCAGATAACCCAGCTGATCTTTATAACAGATATATTTAGACCGAAGATAAAATGTACAATGCTTTTTGGTGGCACGCTTTGTTTGTGCGAGGTCGGTCATTTTCTGTCAAAACTTTTGACAGATCACCCAACAGCTACCAGCAGGTAATTGGAGAGGGGGCGGAAACAATTTTCGGGGGCCTTCCGTGCCGGGGCTACCTCTCCCGTTGCATGTCTCCTTCTCACGCGCCCGTTTTTTCTTGTGCCCACTAATTCCATGCGCCTGCTACGCAGGCTATCAAATTCAAAGTTTTTTTTTGTTTATTGTTGTCATAGTAATATCGATTTTACTTAAAACTGCATTTTCACAAATTTCAATCCATAGCCAATTACTGGTGAAAATTTTATAGCGATCAGACATGGAAAAAACCACCTCTAAGGCGATTGAAAAAATAATATCAGTATGGCCTCTGAAAAACTGTATCGAAACACCTTAACATGATAAGTAAGAATTAAAGTCAGGATCATCAAACTGCAAAATATTCACCAAACTGAGAGTAAATATACAAACGAAAGGGGAAAAAGAAGGGGATTCTATAGGAGATAAGAGAATGAGGATTAACATTGTGCAATAAAAACCTATGAGAAGATGAATTGTTCCTTTAGAGGGAACAAGATTCCTTACCTAACAATTTCTGAAAAATCATCCTAACAACATCTTTAGGAGAGAAAAACCTTGGTTTTTCATTCACTTCCACCTCAAATGTAGGCTCTCCATCTTTACAAACAATCTGATAACAAAAAGGAAAAATGAATTCTCAAATGTTGACAAAGCTGTTTTACCAGAAGCCAGACAACACTCTATCAAGCAGTCAGTCAGTCAGTCAGAGAATATAATTATTCTTCCTTCACTTGCACTACACTGAAGAAACCTGAATCCTCTTTGCAGATCCAAACAAATTTCAGAACTTGACTGGTAATTTCTGCTTATTCTCACTAGTTCAAGCGTTAGGATAAATTTGTAAAACAGTCTAAATACACGCAGGCATTTTTAGGGGAGTTGTATTTCTTTCCTCCTCACAAACGCCTGCTTGCCCACGACCAACATTCCTTAATTCCCATTGTTACATTCGCATGGTAATGTGACCAATCAACAGTAAGATTATTCTTATCATTACCCACAAATTCTGTATGCCTCGCAAGAGGTCAGTGATACATGTAGTGGCTCAATATTATTTCACATTATTGAATGTCAATACAAGTGCTTTAAGTGTGATGCTTATCTCAGTCATCTGCTGCAGGAGAGTTAAAAATGTTTTGGAGTTGATCTTTGTCGCTTGATAGAGTTGGCAGTTGGTGAAAATGTCAGTAAATTTCAGAACCTTGGATCGTAGTTGTTTACTTAAACACTCAATACCCCAAAAGGCTCTTCTAATTATTAAAGCAAATAAAGAAGAATTAAGAGGGCATCAAAGAGAAGATATGTAGGATTTATCAGTCAGTTAATTATAGAAGGGTAAATCAGCAAATTGCGAATAAAGTTGTTGAGATCGGAGGTAAAAACATCACATGCCATGCAACAACAAAGTGAACTTCAGGGGCAAAATCTCTGAAGTTCATTTACTCATCTAGTTAACGTACTCATCTAGACACATTGCTTTTTAACATAGGCCTTGTCAACATAGCTTTCCTACCAATGATATGGAACTTAACACGTCTTAAGTACTCAATCATTACTCTGGAGTGCTAAAAGCAACTGAATACCCTGCTTTCTCCACAGAAAATAAAAATTTTTTTACTGAAAACAGCATCACTACCGGACCCTTTTGGTAAAAGTTATAACTGAATAAGCACCCACCTACCCTGGCCATTATTGCAAAGAAAACTGTAGTGCAAAAAAAAAAAAGGAGGATATCACAAGGAAAGCCTCTTTCTTCTCTTACAGTTATTTGTTTTTACATTTTGACTATGGTATGCCAATATTAATGTACAGTTAGAGAAAACATTGAATCTGTTTCAGGTATTTCTACTTTTCATTGTTCTGCTTTCAGAAAAAGAAGATTTAATTGGAAAATAACCTGTTAAGCATCTTCTTTCCCCTCTTAATTGAGTACCCTTCTTAACCATTTCACGCCAAGAATTAAGTGACCAAAGTCAAATTTTGTAAAATGCTGAAAACCAACTGGCACCATGCACGTTAAAGTGTTGCCAAAGAGGTTTTGTTTGGATGGTGACACACCATAGGATTCATCCACATACTCAAAAGTTAGAATCATCTTACAAGACTGCATCATTCATTTTGGTAGTGAAAGGTTTAACCATCCCCAATTAAAACAAAAATTTAGTACCAATGTGCTTTTTGTAAGATGTCTTTTTGGAGTCACTGATGCAGCTGTGTGAAAATTTACAGCTAAAACACCTAACATTGTGGTCATTATTTGTTTGGTTTTTGCCTCCGATGTTTGTAGAATAATTAAAAGCCACCGTTTTATTTACCTTGCAGTCAGATATTTGCACCTCTTCTTGAACTACATCTGCAGAAAACCTAACATTGCAGAAGGAATTTCAATAATGTATTGAATGGCTTCCATGATTCTAACAAATACAATCACCCCAGGCCCGGGCTGTCAAAAAGTTTTTAAGTAGCAAGTTCAAGGCTGCTACCTAACGAGCGCCCGGGTGCTACAATTTACCCTTGGGCGACCAAAATTTCAAACAGGGAGCCCAAACAGGCACCTAAAACTTGTGTTTCTCAGGCTAACTTCCAGTGAACAAACAACAAAATTCCCCACTCATTCTGCCCTTTGAAACGACAACGGAAAACATCTGATCGTCGGCTATAGGCAAAAAAATATTTCCGCCCATAAAAGGTAAACACACAGCACTATGTCTTGAACTTCCGTATCACAGCAGTTGAAGTTTCTCTTCTGAAAATGGTGTCAAATGGATTTAATAGTCTTCGAAAAAACTTTGATGATAAAATCATGACTTTTCGTTTTAGCGTTGCAAACGTTAGGTCACTACCACATGAAGTAAAAACGTAAAAAAGTAAAACAGTCTCAATCCATGGAAAAGTTTGTAGTGTTTTCTATCTTGCTACGAACACGAATGGTACCCTCGGAGGTTTCTTTTATCATTATTTTATTCAGTGTTATCTACGCCTCCCTATTGTTTGCTGTACATTTTGTGGTAACTTTTGAAAAACAGGCAAACATTTCAGTTTTCGAAAGTGGCTATTCAAGATCATATTTCAATCTCTTTTTAATTCACGCAGTCACGTGCGACACATGTAAATACAAACCTTCACAAATAATATAAACAGTGCAAAGCTGATAGTTCAAAAGATAGACTTGATACAAAAATACTGAGCTAATTTTTTAAACTTCCAGATAAAAACCTATCGTTGGTCCTTTTTTATCACCTAAAAACTTAATGCGCAAGTGTTGTTGGTCGGTGCGTTCACTGTACGTGTAAGTGGTCATTGTTATGTTTCGAGAAGTAATTCGTTTCTCGAAAAGCTTTCGAGTGGCGGAATATAAAAATGCTGTTTCTTGAAACTCGAGACTCAGTTTTTGCATTTTGAAACTCGATTTGTTCGAGGCTTGAGTATTGTTCCAGTTTTGTCTTTTCACGGAACACTCCTAAAGCCTTCCCGACTCATATAGGAAGATTGACGGGCCTCTGCTCGCAGGGTATAAATTGATATACAACAACTTCTTCAAAGATAGATCTTTCTAAAAAAGATAGATCTTTCTTTCCAGTGATACCTCATTTTGGATATTCTGACCAATCCTGTAAGAGTTACACTCACGAAAAAGGTAACATTTTGGGGAATTTCATTGTTTACATACTACTCTTTGAAGACTAAATTTGCCCCTTTCCTAAAAAGTTAGCCAGCCACAATTCCATGCAAAAGAAGGATGATAAAGTGGGCAACAAAACCGCTAATAATCAAGAAAGGCAAAGGAAAAAAGAGAGTGAGAGAGAAAGATCGAACTAGATTCGCATAAAAGGACCAGATTTTGGCTTTTGCACATGCATGAAAAACAAATAAGCTGTTTAACTACATCAGATTAGTTAAAAAATATGCCTTTTTACTTGCACAACTCATTTTTAGCCATTTTTATGCTAATTAGCCAAAAAACAGTCCAAAGAAGAGGAATTGGTGAAAAAGGTGTTTTTTTCGCTAACTGCCAGCCATCACCAAAGGTTAATAAAGTTACTGATCTTTTTTAATTGGGCTCCTACAAATGCAGCACAGGCTCCTAACTTTTTATTTTAGGAGCCCAAAGGGGTCCCAAAAACTTTTCTTAGGCAGCAGCCTTGAGGCTGATAATGAATAGTCAGCGGCTTTGGATTTAGCTCGCACCAAAGGCACAAGTTTCTTAGGGCTGAGGCATCTAGGAACATTTTGAAATGTAGAGTGTCAGAAATCACATTTCAAGTGGTTCCCAAGAAGTTTTTTTTATCACGGACGTCATGTTATTTTGTCAGAATACATGCAAGACTGGGAACAATGCCACCGAAATGTCCCAGGACAGCCTCGACATCACACGGTTCGAACATTTCACAGATCAAAACCTGTTTAAATATGCATTCAATGTCATTCAAAACTGGGAAATGGATGCTTTACAATTTTTCATTCCATAGTGCTTTTTTTGTTAGCAGTTATGGTAACAGGAGATGAAAGTAGCTGGCGGTTTTGGCCGGCTACCAGCCGTTATTGACAGCTCTGCCACCCCTTATTACGCAGCCAGTTATCAAAATCCCCAAATAATTTTCAGTTAACCCATACACCCCTGAGCAGCACATAGCCGCCCGTGCAGATCCATGTCCCTTTTAAGACTTGTTACGTCATCAGTTTTAATGGTCAAGGACTACTTTGTCCGCTAACTTGGGCAGAGTGAAGAGATCTTTCAAACCATACCAGAATGAACACAATTCAGCCGAGGACACCGGAGAAAAAGGCCAAAAAAAACTATGTGAAAATTTCCATGAAAATCTTGTTCCACTACCCACCTCCCTTTCCTTTCATCTAATCCTAAGATCCTAAAAACTTTCCTAAAAACTTTTCCCACCAGAATGAAGCCTAATAAATGCCTAGCAAAAGAAAAAAAATAAGGCAAGAAAAGTGAAAAAGAGAGGAGGAGAGAAAACGAATAAGTAAAAGTCAAGATTGCTGTGTCACTTTTAACCCAAACCTCAAAATTTTGCTTTCTCCGCATGCCCGAACTTTGAGGGCTAATGTTTTGCATCTAGATCAGAAGGCCGCGAAGCAACAACCTGTAAATGACTTTGCAGTAAGTTTTAACTCTTTATAGCACAAAAGTGACCAGAAAACCGCTTGACTAGAATCAAAATGCATTTTTCGGCAGAATTTCCAGGGGCAAATGGGTTAAGCAAAGTACCAAGCTCATTTAGAGAAAAATCCACTTTTCAGCATAAAACAACCAAATCTGACCACTCAAAAAGTTTTAAAATCAGGTGGAAAAGTCGGCAAAAAGGAGATTTTTAGGTTTTTTGATTAAACACTGTAAATAAAACCCCTATTAAGTGGCCACCCCTATTAAGCAACAGCAGCCACCTTTTGGTCGTCCCGATGATTTAAGATTTTTTGTTGTTTTTACCCCTATTAGGCAGCCACCCAAAATTAAATACATGTGGTTTTGCTTTATTTTTGATAAGGTGATGACAGATAAGAATCCAAAACAGTAAGTGATGAATAATAAATATATATTTTCAACACACGTTTATTGTTCTCTTTATGTGATTACTAATTACTCTTTACGTGTTTAATAAGCAATTAAACTGATGGTAAAAAAAACTCAAAATATAAATGCAGTGTAAAACTTTACCTGGTTCATGTTGAGACCCGGCAAGATTCCCTAAAATTGATTTTGTGCAATTTTTAAACGTTTTATTATATGCAACAGATGTCTAAAGCCTTTAAGCATGCTTGCATTTGAATAAATTGATGTTTCAAGTAAAAATTTCAGACCAATTCCTGATGAACTCATATTAAGCGTGCACCCGCAACCCCTATTACAGTGTAAGCAGCCACTTTTCATTACCCCGAGGGTGGCCATTTAATAGGGGTATGACTGTAGCATAAAGGGCAGGTGTCCAGGTATTTTGTGGTCAGCCCTGTTACTAATTACAAAAGAAGGTTTCTTATCTTTAACAAGTTAGAAATAACCTACAAAAAAACATACTAAAGATGACTAAGGATCCTAGTCTGAGAAAACAGCACCGATATTTCATGACACCACTACTGGTTCCTTCACAGAAGAATATCTGAGGAACAAGTGCAGAAATTCCACATAATTGATGACAAGTCACTACCCAGACAAGGGTGGAACTTTTGATTGGTCATGCTTTTAACTGAAAGTTCCTTTATGCTAGAAATTGAGTCATTTTATTCAACACTACTCCTAATAAGTTTATGATGGGCCACCTGTGCTGGTACATAACAAAATTACCTCAATCCAACCATCTTACATGCTCTTGCCATTGTATTCTTTGAGTTTCGGATAAGGCCATGTTTAGCAGGAAGGCCAATGGACTGAAAAAAAAAATAACGTCATAAGGTTAAGATCATGGTGATCAACAAAATTTAAAAGTTGACAAACAATCCTCTTGAAAAGATTACAAAAGTGCTTGATGAAACAAACACAATGTAAAAATCAAACGGAAGATAGAAAATTAAGGACAGTCACTGCAGTTTGTTACGAAAAAATGGTCAGAAAAGTTATTTCATTCGGTCTTATATCGGTTCTAGATGATGAGATGTTTTAGTACCCTTTATTAACTTCATAGCCTGCGTGCAAACGTTTCCTTTTTCCACTGTCCCTTTTCTTCAAAGGAATTGGAAACGTCCGCGCACATTAGCTACTGCAATTGCCTTCATGTCATCATTGCTTGTCATGAACAGGTGAAACCAGTGTTACTACAACTATTTCTAAAATCAACCAAGTCCCTTTTCGATGCAGTAAAAGCATTAGCTGTCTCTATGTATCGTCTCAAATATCAATACTCGGACATGTTTACAAATAAGAACATCAAAATAAGCTTACCTTTTCTTTTCCTAAGCATGCTACCAGGGCAGGAGTCACTCTATCTCCAGCATCATTAGTTAAGATCTCTGTTCTTCCATCCTTAGAGATAATTTCAATGACACAAGTGGTGAGCTTTTTAAATGTAATTAGCTTAGCAAGCTCAAATAAAGCGACCTTCTAGACCTTGTATAAAGCCAAGGAAGCACTTGTACTTCCGAGATGAACGCCAACCGCCGCCATGTTGATCGACGAGTAAAACTGGAACTAACTGGAACTGAGTTTGTTCCAAGTCCCGGGCCTTCTGGGCCAAAGGCCATGCATGTGTTTGCAATTGTGTTTGCATAAGTTTGCATGTGTGTCCACCGCGGTCAAACGTCTGAGCATGCGCGAAGATTTGCTTGGTGATCGGTACATTCGATTTGGAAAATCTATACACATGTGGCGACGTCTTCTTGCGGGCGAGAACAGAGAAATTTTCTTTGTATTTCAAGAAAGTTCACTGGCGATGGATAGGAAGAATAAGAAGAACGTATAACAGGAAATGTAAGTATGAGTAAACTTGCCTTTGACAATCATAATATTCCCCAAGTGCTCTTATGCTCTTGTTGATCAAAATGGTGGCACACATTTGTGGCCTCTTAAAGTATAGCTCAAGTTTAAATAGTTTTAAATTGTTTAAGCTTTCTGTAATGTTTTTATACTAACACTGGCTTGAACGTAATTTGAATGGTTGGTATTTTTATTTAATACAAACCATATCTTTTGGGCTCTGGTTCGTTCTGCAAAGTAAAAAATTTAGTAAATTGTCTGGTTGTCTTTTTTTTTTGCGATGAAACTGTTCTTTTATGACTGACGACCTTAATTTTAAGCTTGTTCTTATCTTTTCACATCAAATATATTATCTCGCTCAGGGTTTAAGTCTGTATTAATGACAAGCAAAATGTATCGATAATGAATAATTATTTTAGATCTCATTCATAAAATTCAATGACCACATCACATGAGTTTAGTAAACATAATCGAGCTCAAAAAAGATGTATGAACATCTATAGTGTCGGTGTTATTTATTGTTTTAGGCCAGGCACATTGTGAGGGGAAAAGGTTTTTGTTTTAGCAGATGTTTAATAACCACACATAAGTTCAATAATCACAGCAGCATAAGATTATTTTTGACTGTTTGACATTGCAAATTGACCAGAAATCAGTGTACATGCTGTCATTTCAACACTATTGCTTATTCTTTATGTTTGTTTACATTCATGACTAGGCTTCTGTTTTCATTACGCTGTCCATTCAATGCTCGCAGCTTGGTCTTAGTTTTACAGTTTAAATTACTAGCAATAGGGGGAGGGGGGTGGTGGTAAATGAGGTCTCAGTTGTACAACCTTCTGTGTTGATTTAACTGCCATGGTGTTTAATGATCTTGTATGCATCTTTAAAGTGGGCAAAATAATACGAGTTAGAGATTATTGTGGGTTACTAGATGCTCGTATAGCATTAAAAGGAAAGGCATTTGGTATCTACTGTAGTTTTGTTTTTGTTATAACAATCTGACAACTTATTATTTATTTGATTAAATCTATCTTATTTTTGTACAGAAAGTTAGGAAGGGGATGAATAGAAGACACAGAGTCTAGACACTGAAGGAGAAGCAGATCCATGAGAAAAGGATGCAAAATGAGAAGAAAGAATGGAAATGATGTACATAAAGAACACCTAATTTAACTGAAAAGACAAATAAAGGTTCCACTCAATTTTATTTGCAATTTTGTCTTTCTTTGGAGATGGGCAGCTATCCTCTCAAGGCTTTGTTACCTGTTTATTATTGTTATTTTTTCTGCTTTTTCTTAAAGTCTTCCTTCTTGATCTTTGATCACCTCTCTGGCTTAAACAAAGTGCATTATTATGGTCGAAGTGAAAAAGTTAAATTCCGTTTTTTCTCTTCTGTTTCAATCACAAAAAGGACACCCCTTACTTCCATTTCTTTTTCTGACAACTGGAAACAGGGATGACTCCAACCAGTTTTTCAATGATCACTTGTAGTTAATTGCTTCTGACGAGCTTAAAATGCCAAGCACACTGCGTTTATATATAGCAAAATGTTGAAAGCCTTGGCTCACCTGATCAGGAGCTCAAAAGGTAATCAAGGAAATAGGTCATGGGGAAGGGAGGGGAGGGGAGGGAAAAGCTGAAAAAAACCATTAACCGAGAAAAAAATATTTCTGTACAGTTGTTCATCCGTTTATAAAATATTACTTAAAATGAGAGGACAGTGCATTCAAATTGCTGAGAATAAAATTTTAGTTAAGTGTGGTTTACCATATTTTCTGATGTCTCTTTCGTTTGTTTTTGGAGTGAAGAGATTTATAACTTGCTTCTGCATAATTATTGCACCATTTTGTCCAAGGTTTGTAGTGGGTAACGTTGTCAGGTTGTTCCTGCCCACCTCGTCAAATACTGCATACAGTCTCTCGACGATTGGAATTTTAAATGGTTTTACTGTGTCCCCACGAAGATGGACAGGAGCAGCGTTTGTCCTCGGCAAGTATCGCGTTTCTATGCCTCAGGCAAGGCCATGATCCTTCAGCAGGTACCCCTTCTGCCCTCGATAAGACTTAATCAACACTCCGGAGCTGTTTTTGACTACAGTTTTCTCTTCCTGTTGGCTTCTCCCTTCCTGGACTCATCACGCATTGGAACAGCGACATTCAGTAAACAAGTCTAAACAAATGGCGACGACAAGCTTTCGCATGTCGGCTCTTTTAACACGAAGAACTTTTTTAGTGAAGGTCAAAAAAATTTAGTGAACTCGGAGAATAATGAAAATTTATCTAACTAGTAACTGTGAAAACAAAAACCTTCACTTTGAAGTATTTCGCTTAACTTTAGCGTATTTCTGACGATTGTTCAACTATACTTTGCTTGACACCGGTCTCTGCAATGGTTTCAATTAAAATTTCGCACGGGAAATTTCCCCGGCCGGGACCGGATACGAGTGCATTGCGCATGCTCGAGCATTTGACCGCGGTTAAATGTGTGTGTATACACTCCTGGGTACACTCGTTCGCCTCGGATACGTCACCGAAACGAATTGACCTAGAGGGACTGGGAAAACGCCGTACAGGGACTAGGCAACAATCGCCCCAAGAAACAGGAAATTGCTAATGCAAAATTTTGGAGGGAAAACAAAGAGTATTAAACAAAGGCCTATGACGTTATCAGTAAAAGTTACTTGAAAATGGAGTAAAAATAGTATTTAAGAACAATCAAGGAAAACTTTAGCTTGAATTTCATCCGATTACTTCGAGTCGTTATTACTCCGTCACTAACAGTTGCTGAGAGGAGAAAACGACTCGAAGCAATCGGATGAAATTCAGGCTATCACGAAAGCGCCTTCTTGATGGGCTGTATTTTTTTAGACTTCTCATAATAGAGTACCGAAGTGATGACGTCATAAAAATGAAATTTGCGAAATTATGGGATTTGTTAAGATATTCTGAAAGGACAACGTCCAAGACGCCTACTCGCCAAAAATTAGCAATTCGGGGCAAATTGTCTCTGAGATATTAGCCCAGTTATGCTGTGACAATCCCATACAAATCCTTCTAAATTTGGCTTGGTTCATAAGATTAGGAACCAGGTAAGATTTAGAAGGATTTGTATGGAGTCATCGGAGCATAACTGGGCTAATATCTCAGAGACAATTTGCCGCAAATTACTAATTTTTGGCGAGTAGGCGTCTTGGACGTTGTTCTTTCAGAATATCTTAACAAATCCCATAATTTCACAAATTTCATTTTCTGTGACATCACACTTCGGTACTCTATGTCCTGAGTCAACCATAGTATTTGCTTGTGGACTGGGTCGATTTCTGTTTATTGGGGAGGGGAGGGGTGTTAACATTGACGGCCAAGAAGGGTACTGAAAAACAGAATTGCAATTGTAGGTACTATTTTAGTGGATAGTACCTACAATTGCAAAACTCAACAAAATGCCACTGAAACCGGCCAGGAAAGACAAGGATACGTTCAGTTGAAGGTATCTTAGCTTTGTTTTGTTATATTTTGACTTTTGGACTATTTTAGTTCATGGGAGTTTCGACAACTCATCGCATTAATTTGTCCATGTGAATATTAATATATTCATTCAGTGACACATACTACGTCTGGGCCGCCTGTGTTGTAACCCGTGACCTCCAGCTCGGCAGACCGGCGCTCTCCATTGATACATTTTATTTTCTCAGAAATTCAAAACATCATGAAATCAAATTGTTTAGAGGTTAAAAATTGGCAGAACCACAATTTGTTTTATGCTCTTTCAGTCTTTGGTACTTTCCTGGTTGCCTCCCATAGTAAAATTTAGTTTGAGATAGGTCATGGGAGCCCAAGCTTCACATATTTATAAGCTACATAGTTGCTTGGAAGTCTTTCATGATTTCATAAACCAGGATATTTGTTTCAGGGGAGGAGTATTTTTTTTTTAATTTTTAATTTTTAAAAATTAAAGTTAAAAATAAAAAATTCTAAAAATTAAAAAATTAGCAAGTGATGTAATAGGCCAAAATCAACCTTGCACACATTATTATTACAATATATATAACAAAATTAATCTATGATGAAGTTGCTAACTGAAGATGATGAAGTTGGTCCATTCCTAGTTTTCCTGTTTTCATCTAGGAAGCCTCCTAGATTAAAACCTTCCAACATTTCACTTCCGTGAAATCTACAGCCAGCAGGAGAGCATACCAAAATAAGGCTTGTTTGAAGAAGATATAGCACTCCAATTCCACCAAAATGACTGACCAATGCACTGGCTAGAGTCTGGTCTGAAATTAAATACCACATACTCATGGTCATTCACCTTTCAATTTAATCTACTTGCACTGGTATCTTAATATGTCATATTGGGTAACCAGTCAAGTTGCCCTAAAGTCATTTTGCCCGAAGTTGTGTCCCCCGAAAACAGAGTTATGTTGCCAGAAATTTTTAGTTAAGTTGCCCAAAATTTTAATAAAGAGAGTACATAATATGTATCATTTGCAAAACAAACGCGATAAAGATGTTAGAATGGTGTTGGGCATGATAAAATTTTGGGTGATGCAGATCAGCATTTTGGGTGACTTGACTGTAAACCCTCATAGTATGTCTTGACTGAATTGACTTGTCTAAATTGACTAAGAAGACCAACAAACATGCATACCTTTAAAAATTAACTTACTTTATGATCGACAGAAAATACAGCAAACACAATATTATTTTTATTGATACACAAAGCCCGGGTATAAAACCAACTTTACAGAACATGGCAGCTCTCTTTTTTGTTACTTTTAAACTTACTTCAGTCATAGTTAATAAAGTGAAATGGTTATGAAGCCTGTCGCACTTCTTTGTTTTTTGTTTTTTTTAAGTTTTTTTTTTTACTTAAACATCTAAAATACTGTAAAATTCCGAAAATAAGCCCCTCCATGTATAAGCCCCTCCAAATATAAGCCCCCCAAACCGGTAAAGTAAAAAACCTTCCGTTAAATCGCCCCTCCAAATATAAGCCCCCCGGGGGCTTGTAATTGGAAAATTGCCCTCAAATACAAAGTAAAACAAAGCAGTAACGGTAAAGTTACCTCTAACTATAGGGCTAGCCCAATCAATTTTGAGATGCTAATTTTCCTCCATAGATAAGCCCCTCGAAAAATAAGCCCCTCAAAAAGGGCCTTTGAAAAATATAAGCCCCAGGGCTTATTTTTCGGAATTTTACGGTAAAAATGACCAAAAGAAATGTCTCATTCATTTTTTAACTCATTATCGGACCAAACAGAATTGCCCATTTCATTTGAACTCTAACTGAAATTTCTGGAATTTTGGGCAGAATGGAAAGAGTTAATCATAACGTTCCGAGAGTGGGACAAATACAACTTGAAGAATTGTGGCACTAGCCTGCTCACAGAATCACTTTGATCTTTCCTAGAAAAGTCAGGAGTGACTCTACTAGCAGGGTATCGTGGCCTCTGTGTTTGCAGAAGATGTTTGACTGATTGATTGAGTGATTGATTGATTTCTTTGTCGAGTCTAGTTTGATTGACCGACTATGTCAAGGAATTTGGATCTCACCTGGAAGTATACAAATATCCTCCACGTACCATACCCCTCTCCAACAATTGACTGTCCCAAAGCCGAGTATGTACACAAATACCTGTTCAAAAGTTCTGCTCCTCCAAGAATATGGTGCATTAAGGTTCTTGATGTTCAATACAAGCTCACTTACAAAGTAACAGATAACAAATAAAGTGCACCCGATACAAATAGAAACTATCCAGGACTTAAGCTTGTCAAATCCAAATGATTCACAAAGTGCGTCCATTGTAACCCAAGTTCCTCGCCAATAGCTGATCACCGCTGCTCCAGTCACAAACACGGTAAGAAAACTATTTAACATTTTCGAAAAGACACTAGCTGTGCCGCTATTCAACCAGGACTTTCCTTGGAAAACAGTCTGTAACTCATCATCTTTCGCCTCTGTGATACAGTAGGACGGGGCAGCGGTGATTGAAGATGTTGTTTGAGTTGATAGAACAACAAAGAATCCGAGGGCATGTGAGAGAAGACCGCTAATCAAAGAAGTTGTTGTGTAATGATCCCATAGGATCCACAGTCCTCTCCAAGCGTTCACAATTAAAAATCCTACTGAATAGAATAAAGCCAAATATGACAACTTCCTCCATTTTCTTTCATTTAAATTCGCCTTTAAATGATCTCCTATCAATACCACCACGTATATCGTTCCAAAGCTCACTGAGAAAGTAATCCATGCGCCAAGTAGCGGGCGATCGGGAAGGAAAATCGAGTCTAAAATCAACCAAGTTCCTCGCCAATAACTTACTAATGCTGGACAGACTACACATAAAACAATAATCAAGTTGAGGAGTCGCTTGGAAAAGAAAAAGATGAATATCGCCATCTTTGATTGCGTTCGAGGTACGAGAACGCAACCCCTCATTTGTGTTGGGTGACCTGTGCAATTAATATGGGAGGTTTTTTCGTTCGTCGTCGACACACATTTGCCTCGCCTTGAGGCGCTTGCTTAAGTTTTGCCTCACTTTGACGCGCTAACTCATGTGGTGATTGTTGTGTCCTCGGCGTTCATCTTTCAAAGGTTTGCTAAGGTCTGATATTCTTCGTAAAGCGTTCATCTTTTAAAAAGTTTGCTGAATCTTCGTAAAGCGTACATTGATCTGTGATTGCTGAATCGTCCAAAGCGTTCATCTTTCAGGACTTTGCCGTTAAATTTTTACTTTGGATTAAGCCTTCATATTTTTCAGCATGGTTCGTCAATGTCTTTGGAAAATGTCTGCGACTACTGGTGCATGCATGCATCAAACCGGGTTTAGTTCGGCGGCCGTTATGCCACAAAGTAAATTTACCGAGTTGACTGTAGCTCGTCGGCCGTTTTGTCACCGGCAGCACTAAAACACGGAATCCGGAATCCGGAAACGGAAACGGAATCACGGAAACGGAAACGGAAACGGAATACGAAATCTGTGAAAGACGGTTCCAAGCGATCGATTTGAAAAAAATAATATTAGCAATGACAATGAAATAAATAAACAGATTTAAAAAAAGGCACAAATGAATAAATTAGCTGAGTACAGGAGAGGAGACTGCTGTGTCACTAGAGGAGTCGATTCCGGTGAAAAGACGCTTGATACCACTGTCGGCAATGAATGCAAATTCTCATGGGACAGCAAAGCGAGGAGAAAAACGTGACTGACAAAAACTAGTGCCTTAACAAAAAGGTAAGTTATATGGAGACAGACTTCGTTTGAATCGTCTGAGGCGTCGTTTACATAACTGAAAGGCGTCGCCGTCAAGTTTTTCTCAGTGTCTTTTCTGGGTTGTCTTCAACAGTGTTCAGTTTTATTTATCAAGACAACTTACTCAAGAGAACCATGGCATTGTGGAGTCCACAGAGAAGAGAGAATTGTGCATGCATTTGCTTGATTCCGCAACCGATTACATCAAAATAATGCGCCACGTTTAATAAGCCTCTTCAACAAAAATACGGACGTTCACGTAAACTTAATTACCGGTACACCAGTATTCCATCAGTATTCAGCTTGGCGAAAAAGTTGAACTTATTGCTAAAACACCGGAACTGTGGTCACGTCACCGGTCGGTCATGTGTGGAGTATTCAGTTTGGGGACAATCACGTGGTGTGGTCTGAGGCTAACTTCGACTATTCTTGACAATTAGCTACAAAAGTAATATTTAACTGTATTATTCAACCCATGAACTCGTGAATAAAAATTACTCGTAAAATTACTTTCATCGGCCTTGCAGTGCAGTAACCCACACTACGGCAAACCTTATCAAGACACAATAACAAGAATATATTTAAGGGAACTGCCAAGAAAACTAAGACAAATTCTCTTTGGATTGTACTAAATTGTGTATTGTGAAATTCTTTAATTTTCTATCATCGATATTTGATTCCGTATTCTGTTTCCGTTTCCGTTTCCGTGATTCCGTTTCCGTTTCCGGATTCCGGATTCCGTGTTTTAGTGCTGCCCTTTTGTCACATAGTAAATTTACGAGTTGTGTAACTCGGCAGCCGTTGTGCCACAAAGTAAATCTACCGAGATGTGAAGCACGGCGGCGCCATTTGACCATGACTTGTGATATTTTCGGCACCGGACAAACGAACACTTTAACTCTATGTTATTTATTAGGAAAAACTTATAAATCAGCCCACAGTAACGCCACTCTCGAGTCACTGAAATCAACACGCTCGACCAATTACTGGAAAAGTTATTGACGTGAGCCGCACACACGTGCCATTGAAGGCTTTGATAGAGTTAGTGCGAAGTTTGAATAGTCCAGTTTCGAATTAAAAATTACCGCTGAATATAAACATTAACGACACATTCATACAGGGTTAGCCTCGACGTAAAGTAAAATATTCAGAAATTCTGGCAAGTAAGTGTTTGAAATTTGAATATATACAATAGACAGAGTAATAAACAGGTCTTTTTCTCGTTGGAATTTGTGAATATATTACTTCAGATTGAGGCTAAGGCTGTAAAAAATGCGTCTTCACTTCTTCGGTCATAGCGAACTCGAAAATGTACTATTCAGATCTGAAAGCTTTTAAACCAGTAAATTCAATGTAATTCATTTTGTCAACAGGTCGATGATTGGATGCTGTTAAAAATAACAGAGAAAATTATCCAAAGAAATGTTTTTGAAGAAAGAAAAAGAATCCTGGGTTAAGAACTAATCGGCCTTTGAGAAACTGCGCCCTGTAACTCGCGCCAGTAAAAAAAAATGTTCCACTTACACGTCCGACGCTGGCCAATGTCTCCTCCGATTAAAAGCACTTGACACCGAACCATACGATATCTTTTGAAAACGTTCTTAAAATGATACACAGTTTAAATAGAGGTTTCGCTGTACGCAACCCTTACGTTCAAAATATGCCATAATCATGTTTATCTACATCGCAACCACCCTTCCGCCTCAACAAAAATATCGAACACACTCTCCTAAGCTCCGATTTCTCCTAGTTTTAAAAAAACGAGGAAGATTCGAGAGAAGGGAGCCAATCTCGTGGTGCACATGTGTTATCATATCGATCTCATGGGGAGGCAGGGCGTGGGGTGGGGATTTGATTGTCTTTGTTGGCCCTAGGGTAGGGCATTTGACTGATCTTGTTCTCCCAGGGGAGGGGTCTTCGTCCGACGTGGAGCTGAGATATTTGACTGCCAACTCGGACGAAGAACACTGAGGCCGAACATATCCATTCCCAGAATCGTGTAATAGAAACCTTTGAATCAAAAAGCTGGTCTTTCGAGGGCGCAAATACCCTGCGAACAGAGTCTCCTTCGATCTCCCCAGATAAGTCGGGAAGAGGACGACGGGCTCTGAGGACGAGAATAGGAAGAGGAACGAACCTCTTCCGATATCCTCGACAATTCATATTGAGCATGCTCCAAATTCAAATTTTTCTGCGACGTCAATCAAACCTACTGTGTTTGTCAGCAAATGTAAGAGGTTAGCGGGAACGTACCAATTCGTTTTAACCCTTTTTTATCTGTGTTTCCTCCGGATTTGCAAGCTCTATGGTAGCAATTTCACCTTTGGAATCTAAACTTGCCTCGTTTCAGTATAAAGAAGTTAAACAAACTTAGAACTAAGGTAAAACTTACGGTGCTTTTCGATCAAAAACAAAGCAACGAACCTTGAAACACAGAAATACACAAAACGGATCGAAATCCACCAATCACAAATCACAAACCACGGCCTTTCGTTTCCTAAGAGGTTCGCTAAAATGTAAAGGCGAGAAAGCGAAGAAAGCGCCGCTTCTTCGGATATTGTGATTGAAAGCGTTTTTTGGCATCGCAGGCGGGGTATTATCCAAAAAACAACTGTAAAAGCATCGACCATTTAAATGAAACATGGATTCTGCAGCCTCATGATCTTAATTTGAATTAATGTTATGAATGAGCAAACACCAAAGAATAGGCACAGATATTGTTTCATACATACATACATAAACTTTATTAATGTGTCTTGGAATGTCTAGCCGATGGGGTTAAGAACCCCTCTACTAATTGGGGACACCTAACAATATAATATGGTTACCTAACAATATAATATAGTTAAAATCCTACTAACTATCTGCTAATGAAACAATTGATTTAAAAAGATTAAGAATTACAAAGGATGCAATTATAGTTACCTAACAATATAATATAGTTAAAAAACCTACTAACTATCAACTAATGAAATAATTGATTTATAAAGATTAAGAATTACAAAGGATGCAATTGGAGCAATTGTCGTCGTCTATCATTACACCTAGATCAAATTTACGAATACAATTTTTGAAACTAAATAATGATGGGAGAGTTCTGATTTCGCTTGGCAGCTTATTCCACAACTTTGGTCCCAGGTAGGTGAGCGAGTGTTTACCATATTTATTGGTCCTAAATCTGGGAATGGCGAACTCTGCTGTCCTCAAGTTGTAGGGTGAGCAATGCGCGTGAAATAGCTCGGATATTTTGATGGGGCATAGTTTGTGTTTCACCTTATACATAAGGATAGCAATATCTTGCAGTCTTCTGTTCTGAAGAGTCGTTAGGTCACTTTTGTCCAGCAATGCTTGGTAGCTTGATTGCTTATCTAGGAAAACTGCGCGTAGTGCTCTTTCTTGGACCCGTTCAAGCTTTCTTTTGTCGGTAGCACTACAGAAATGCCAAGTCAGGTGGCAATAGGTTAAGTAAGGCAATATGGCTGATTTATACAGAGTTAATTTAGCATTGGTAGGGACAAGTTTTTTAAGCCTTAACATTACACCTACTCTTTGACTCGCCTTCTTACATATTTCATTAATGTGAGTGTTAAAATTCAACTGCTCATCTATGGTGACCCCTAGCAACTTAAGACAGTCAGAAGATTCGATGGTGTTTCCTTGAAAGTGTAATGGAGTGTTACTTTCTGTCTTGTTATGCTTTAAAGTCATAGTTTGATATTTGCTCAGGTTTCCTTGTAGCAGATTGCTAGCGTACCATTCGGAGGCCCTATTGGCATTCCTCATAAGATTGGTGTCAGCCATTTTCAGGTTCCCCGCTGTTTCAAACATTTGATGGTCATCCGCGTATATAGAGAGATGAGAAGTTATTACGTATGTCAGATCGTTTTGAAAGATGTTCCATAACAATGGGCCAAGAGCCGATCCTTGTGGACAACCCCTATCTGTACGCTTCCATTCACTTCTGAAAGCTCCCAGTTTCACTCGGTTCAATCGATTACACAGGTAAGATCGAAGTAGATCACATAGTTCGTCATTAAAACCATACGCTTTTAATTTGCTGATCATTAAGGACGGATGAAGCGAATCAAAAGCCTTACTCAAGTCGGTAGATAAGATTTTAACAATTTGCTGGTTATCACGTGCTGATTTCCACGCTTCAATAAGACTTATCAATGTTGTTTCACAACTGTGGCGTTTACGATATGCCGTAATTCGGGGATCCAGACGGCTGTCGAATTGCTTAGAAATCTGGTCGCTAAGTAGCTGCTCGAACACCTTACTAACCACTGGAAGGACAGTTATTGGTCGATAGTTCCGACAATCTTGTGGATCCTCTTTCTTAAAGACGGGCGTCCATTCCCCCCTTTTCCAGTTGTTTGGCCATTGTCGATTTGTAATACATGAATTGTACAGATTCGCCAGTGGTATAGCAAGTTTTTCCGCTCCATATTTCAGTACTCTGGCTGGCATATTGTCATATCCTGATGTTTTCCTCGTATTAGGTGACTCCAGAGCCTTTCTAACTTGTGCTTGGTTGACTGGATAGGACTCGATCACTGGTTCTGAGATACTCGCCATTTGTATTTGCAAGACACTTGGATGATTATTTAAGTCATTCTCCGAGGAGTTTCTTAAGTTGACATCTCCTATATCGCTTGCTATCGTAGCGAAGTGACCTGCTAATATTTCCGCAACAGTCTCTTGGTTGCTAATGATCTTGCCGTCAACTTTTAAGTTAATATCAGTTCCCAAGACCCCTTTCTTAGATCCAAGAAACGGTTTAAAAGTTTCAAAGAACGTTCCTGGGTTTTCTTTAAGGTCAGACGTCTTTTTCTTCCAGTATTGCCGTACAGCAATTCTTCGTTGTCTGGTTGCCTCATTTCGACATTTCACTTTCTCTTCCCAGTTTTGTTGTGTCCTTTCATTTAGATACTTCTTAAAAGCTCTTCTCTTTGCTCGGATGGCATTTTTCCATGCGGTCGTCATATAGGGTATGTCTTTATCCCTAACTCGCTTCTTTTTCTGAGGGAAGCATTCGTCCATAATGTCTTGCATGATTGTATTCCAATAATACACCTTGTCCTCAACATCATCAAACAAGTTTCCGACATGCCAAGGTGCCGTCATTAGTAGGTTGTCATATTTCACCGGATCAAAATTTTTGTAACTCCTGAAATGGATGATTCTACGTGAATGTTTCCTCGCTTTTTCTTTCATTATACCATAGATGAGCATATGATCACTTAGAGCAGGGTCGTAAACTCCTCCTCCAATGAACAGGTCTGGTTGGTTGGTCAGTAGTACATCGATAAACGTGGCTGTTGTTGTTGTTCCATTTCTATCCAGTCTAGTTGGCTGCTTTATGAGACATTCAAAGCCCTGCACCATTTCGAGGTCCAGGAGTAATTTGCCCTCCTTTCTCTGAGGCCTTAGCCTATCTAGGTTAAGGTCACCAATGACAGTCACTGCTTCTCTTTGAAGCGACGCCCAAGTACAAATGTGGTTCAGTTCTTCCTCTAGCGATTGCTGGTATGCTCCCACTAATGGTCTAGGTGGTCGGTAAAGACCAATTATTATCATATTTATCTTTCCAATTTTCACATCCAGCACAATTGGCTCTAGACAATGGTAGTGACGATCAGGTTTTAATCTCCTACATGGGACTACGGTGGCGATGACAGGGGCACCCAACGGCAATTTTCGGAAGAATATCTGTTCGGAAGACTATTTGAGCTCTAGAATTTTCGAAACATTTGTTGTAAAATTTCTTGCTTGCCTGCCTCTCCTAGGATTTTCGAACATCTAAAAAATGGTATAATTGCCTATTTTTAACGGATTTTTACCCGAAAAAAGGTCACCTAGAATTTTCGGGAGCCTTTTTTCTGGCTAAAATTTTCGAAAAGGTAAGTTTTGATCTCTATAATTTTCGGATCACTAGACTTTCAGCTAGGAAATCCGAACAGATGAAAAATTTTTAGGGGATAAAAATATGCCTATATCTACCGTTTATAAACTAAAATAAGTTTAACAATGCTATGTTTAAGTGGTTTTGAACTATATTCTCGTTGGGTGCCCCTGAGATGAGAGCCAAAATACCACCACCACCTTTTTTCCTGTCATTTCGATATAACGAATAACCAGGCAGGCTAAATTGATCCTTTGGGTAAGTGGAGTCGATTTTTGTTTCACTTATAAGTACAATCTGCGCTTTCAGGGATTTAATCGTCTCAGTCAGTTCTTCAAATTTGTTTTGTATGCTGTTGATGTTCAAATGACACAGCATTGTTCCTTGTACATTTGTTGTCCCTCGAGCTTCGATCGCCTCGGGTGGTGTGGATCGATTTGCATAATTTCCTTCGGTTGGCACCTCAAGATTTGCATAAGTGTCAGTGAAGTTGAAATCAGTCTCGTCGATATTATCTTGTTGAAAAAAGGAATCCGAGAAATTAAATGGAGAGCAACAACTCCAGCAGTTCCAGCTACCTGCTTGAGCGTACATTTGTTTGGTCAATCCTGCACATTTCCAATGAGCCTGTTGTGAGCATTCTGAACACTCCAAGATCCGTTTCGTGTTTTTACTAATGACCCGTTCACATAAACAACATTTTGCTCTTACTTTAGTCAATTTCAAGGACTCACTAGCCGCAGTACTCGCAGGGTCAGGACCAGGGTTAATGGCCACGTCTCCACTGCGGGCGACCCGTGTTAACGAGAAACTGGCATCATGATTCGGGTACAGCGACGCACGAGCAGATAGATATCTTTTACCACGAGGTCTTCGAGAAGGTTGCAGGTGAAGCCAGGCGAAGCCGTAGGGATTTTGCTGAGTTCCATGAAAGGACCAGAGAGAAACGGTTTGGCAGTTTAAAGGGTCCTTTCGGCCGCATTCTAGAGTAAGGTAATCCTTATTGGAACAAAATATATCGAGGGAAATCATCAAAATGGCGGAGTAGAAAATCCATCGACCGGCCGCCATGACGACAATA
Organism: Porites lutea; assembly: GCF_958299795.1. NCBI lineage: Eukaryota > Metazoa > Cnidaria > Anthozoa > Scleractinia > Poritidae > Porites > Porites lutea. Next base: position 23,462,989 of record NC_133204.1, read on the forward strand.
TGTAAATATTTTTATTAAAAACCCATTTGTTTATCCTTCCAAGAACGTGGCGTAACATTTACTGGATCGGGGATCCGTTCACGCAAGTAAAATCGGTACCCTGCTAGCAGTCGCTTCGATATTTCCTAGATGAGTCGGGAAAGAAGTACCCTGGGTTCCAGAGGCTTGCGTTAATAGTTTGTTTACATTTTGTCGCGGGTTTTGGATAATACTATAAACCTTAAAATTTACGGGCAAATTCGACGAAAAAGCACTCGCACTTACATTCTTCATTTAAGATATTGATTTTAGCAAAGTATAAGGCAAAATTAAGAGCGATACTTTCTAAGAACGCTATAACTACATATTTAATGGCCAAGCCTAAACAGCGATCTAATCCGTCTCTTGAAAACAACTACAATACTGCTTCTGGTAATAATATTTATAAACGCTGCAAACTTCAATCTTATCGATTGATTTTCGTGAAGATTAGTTTTTAAGTGAAGAATACTTTGGTTTCTGATTAGATTTAACTGTTTTGCTATCGAAACGATTCCCCCTCATTCGCACGAGACTACCGAATTCGCGAGGGTTTTACGTCAGTGCACGAGGAAGAAAAATGCTTCTCTTTGCATAAACATTTTCTTCTTTGTAGCAATGACAAAGACATTCCAACACTTAAAACAATGGCAACCTACTTCTATTGTTTCTGCATTGTCTCTTGAAAGTGTGAAGATAGTTAACCGTTATGAAGTTCATAAGAGACCGAAAACGACGGTAGTCTTTGAAACCTCGTTTTTGCTCCCAAAGCCTAATGGGTACCCCACTTTTCACGGGCGACGTTTATCAATGGGCACGTTTCTGTAATACCCTACAAAGGCAGCGAACTGAGGATCATTGAAAGGTTATCTTTGCGAGTGTTTTTTTTTTTGCCGTCATACATCCCACGTGTAAGCATGCACTTCGAAAAGAGTAGACGATTAAGCGTTCTGTGGACGATTTGTAACTTTTCGTTTGATTTTGTCATCACCGTGGTAGTTAAACACCGCGCGCAAAAGCGATGACCTAAGTAGCAACTAACGAGGAATGCTTATAGTTCCGAAATTGAGAAGTTGCAGTCTTCCTTTACAACTGACTTGTATTATCATGAGTGTTTCCTAATAAAGAAATACAAAATGGATTGTATCTGCGCCAAAAGAATTATGACTGACTAACAGGACAATTCTCAGCAGTTAATGTAGGAGTTTAAGCTCAATTCTTTCCTTCGAATTCGCATCTGTAGATCACTTTTCGCGAGAAAACAATGTTAAATACAGGACAACTCGGATTAATATTAATCCGTGGATTATAATAATAATAGGTTATAATATGGTTATTATAATCCGGTAATAGATTATTATAATCCAGTAATAGATTATTATAATCCAGCAATAGATTATTATAATCCAGTAATAGATTAAGGCACGGCAAAAATTGGAAGGATTAGATTATTATTAATAATAATCATCCGGATTAATATAAATCTCTATTATAATCCAGATCAGAGCTATGACAGACAAACTGCAGACATTACACGCTGAACAAGGGACTGACGGGACATAACACTGATCACATCAGTCACACGATCACTTGCATATGTTAGAGCTGGTAGCGATGTTGAGCCTAGAAGTAAATGAAAAGAAACAAGCGCCTCTAGGCCAGCGAATCCGTGCGGTGGGCACGTGTTTTTACAAGAAAGGGGACCTTAAGAAAGGGAATATCTACCAGCTGCGTAGGAATCGCGGCAATCCCAAAGACACTAACTGTTTCGAGGTTCGGAGCCGGCATATCACGATGGCGACTATGAACATGAATTTCTTCCGTCTCTTGGCGCCCTTCGTGGATGAAAATATTATCTGGGAACTGACATGGTAAGTATATTGTATGTGATGTTAAGTTCACGAAAAAAATATTTCAGCTGTTTTAACAATTAATTATGGTGGGGCATCATGTTCATAGCTTTGCATTTATTCCTAGCTTAGTGGTTGAAGATGTAAAGTGGAGTAGGGGAGATTCCGGTCGACCAGCAAGAGCTCACAAAGTACGCGTGGTGTTTAACGTTAATGAAAGGGATGCCGAGCGAGTAGAAAACGCTTTCAGTGACTTTGAAGTGAGAAGATCAGAAGCATGAACATTGTAAAATCTGTCGATGATGTTGTTGTACAGGAAAGTAATGCGCTGTAATGTAAACTGAATAAAGCAAAATTCAGAATTAAATTAATGGTGTCATTTAATTATCAATTCAGTTAATTCTACAGTTTGCAACATAATCTACATCTCTTGTCAGGAAGAACATATGGCAAATATTCCTTATACGAAAGCCTACACGCCAAACATAAACAAGCAAATTAACAAACAAACAGATCCGCCAAACTGAACAAAACAGCTAAAGCAGGAAGAACTTCCTAAACATCTTACAAAATCGCTTGACACTTTTTACGCTAGCTAGCGAGAGTGTTCAAGATTCCGAAGATTCCGAGTGGTTATTCTGTTGTTTCCGGTTGGTTGGCATTGCCACTGGTGCTATCATCCCCTGTTGTTGCGTTTGCCGCCCCGCCATTTTGTCGCTTATTCTTAAACCACGTGCAGGACACTCGGTTTGCGGTTTCTTCATTAGTGTTTGGATACCTGGATTGCGTAATTTCATCCTTTGACGGTGGATATCATCCTTGGATGTATGGTAGTGATTCGTGCGAACGGTGTTTTGGAACATGTAGAACAATGCGAAATATGAGGGAGTTGAATTTGCTGGACTTAAGAAATTCAATTGAACGATGGTTTTTTCAAGAAACAAATAGCAATATCCAAGTTAATCGTCCTAACAGCAATAAAAGGATGAAAACAACAACCGACATCCAGAACCTGTTATGCGAGAAAGACTTTCTTCTTCTGGTGAGTGAAGTTTCTAAGAAGTCGTTGGAGAATGTTATCACTGACATATCAGGAATGTTTCCGCAATATTTCGACTTAAATTCACAATTAAGCTCAATTACGCCCATACGAGTTTTCGAAACGCTCCTGTATAAATGTAACTGCTATCAGCTATGAGTGCTACAGGTAGACAAAGTTCAGTCAACAATATGAGCATGTTTCAGCAATGTGAAAAGTGTGTCGTTTGTGGAAATAATATCGATAGTGAATTTTGCACCTTCTGTTCTCCATCTGCTAACGAGGTTGAAATTCTGGATGTTGAACTGGGTAGTTTCGAAAACGAAGCACTCGAAAACGAAGATCGAAGCACGAAGCACCCAAATCTCGAAGACGAAGCACCCAAAACTCGAAAACGAAGCACCCTAGATCGAAAACGAAGCACCCAAAAATTCGACACCGGTCTGTCCTTTATAAACACGAGACCAATGCTAATACAGCAGGAATCAAGCACGATAACGAATCGAATGCAGTTCAATTCTGCTCAAGTTGTAAATGCATTTCCGCCGCTGCGTGGGAGGCCCGGTGGGAGGCCATGTTTTGGACGTGATCAGAAAACCGAGAACGCCCAAACTATTTCTAGAATGTTACTGTATTGCCAGTAAAAGCTAGTTAAATTCGCAGGCTTGAGTCGATGATAGAGAGCTTTAGATTTTAAGACGAGTACGAGATTTTCTTAGAACTAAGTGGTGCTCGCGCGCGAACCAGCGTCATTCTGGCGGGAAAACGTGGTAGCCGTCGTCATTACGAGTCTTAACGATATCGAAGCGGCGAAAACAAGAGAACAAATGTTAGAAGTTTGATAATTTTGCGATCGGGAGGGGGCGTAACCTCCTGCATATCCAATATGTTAGACTGCAAAACAATCGGTTTTTTTCTCAAAATCAGTAAAGAAGTCGGTAAAACGTGGCGTAAGAGTAATACGCGCGAGCCTCACACTCCGTTTTCAGCCTCGTTTCAGACCTTTTGTGTTACTGCTCACGCGTACTTGAATACGCCAAAATCTGCTGACGGACAGTTTTGAAGTCTACATAAACGTGTATGTGTACCGAAAAAATGCATATTAAGGTAAGATGTATCAAGTATAGCGAGACCAATAATAAAATTAATACAGTATATCCTATCTAGAAAAATTCAGTTAAACAGTTGGCAGGCTCTTATAAAACCTTGGGATGGATTTTGTGGACCTTTGGAGGTGTGGACGCATCCGCTGCCTCCACCTGATTCAGGTGCTTCGTTTTCGAGTTTTGGGGTCTTCGTTTTCGAGATTTGGGTGCTTCGTTTTCGATCTAGGGTGCTTCGTTTTCGAGATTTAGACTGGTCTTCGTTTTCGATCGAGGGTGCTTCGTTTTCGAGTTTTGGGTGCTTCGTTTTCGAGTTTTGGGTGCTTCGTTTTCGAGATTTGGGTGCTTCGTGCTTCGGTCTTCGTTTTCGAGTGCTTCGTTTTCGAAACTACCTGTTGAACTGTTAGTTGATGGAGTGGATGAGGTAGATGATGGTTGTGCGACTGAAAGTGAAATAGAAGATGACCTAAGGCAATACTCTAACATTTTACAAAGTTTGGATGAAGTAAACGAAATCATATCTGATCTTGGGGAATTAGGTATGCTACTGGAAAACAATGACTACGATCAGGATGAGCACGCTGATAATTTCAAGTCCGATCTTGTCAAACCAACTTCAGTGCAAGCAGGTGGAAAGCTATCTCCTTCAGCTAGTATTGCTACTAACTTAAATGATGACAGCAATAACGTTAACCAAGCAGCCCAAAGGAGCTCACTTCACGTTCAATATAAGGGCCAATATTACCACCTTGGCAAACTCTGTTCGCTCCTAGATGAAAAAAAGAAGATCAAACAGGGGACTCGTGTGACACGCTTTTGGAATGTTTACGCAGACTATATGCAGCCATTAATGGCTCACCAACACATTAATTTGTCACCTCGTGTCATATTGAAAGGGGGTCATGTTATTTTGTGGAAAAGAGGAAGCATTGACGCAAAAGGGATATATACTGCAGGAAAATATGTACTGGCAAAAGTATGCTCTTTCTTTTACGTACCCAAAGAATCATCTTCAGGATTTCTTAAAGACAATTGGAATCCAGCAGAAAAAAACCCTGCAAACCACCTCACGGTCTTACAATACTCTGAGCATGATGGAGATGAGATGGAAGAAACGAATATGTCTCGCAGCGTTAGCAGGAACTGGAGAGGCATGATGTATACAGGCGATATATCGTTTCACATTTATGCCACCAGTAAATATGTATGTAAAGCGGAGGGCAACGCATCTGCTGATCTTAGTTTCTATACGCTGAAAGAAGACTTTGCTAATGACCTTGACCAGAGACGGAAAAAAATCGAAGAAGCAGAGGAAAAACATTTGACAGATCAAATGAAAAAAAGGAAGAAAGAGGACGAGGAAGAGAAAAGGAAGCGAGCTGAAAATCCTGTGAACATGCGCCGCGGAGAGCTCGTAGAGGAATTTAAGAAAAAACTTGGATGTGTCCTATGGAAAACAAAGGCTAATGAATACAAAGAATATGTGAAAAATCTAAGGGCTGGACAGTTTTTCAGTGTAGCTTTTAAAGACGGATTGCAAGCTGGAATCCGGGTGAGTGCAGCACCGGAAACAATAATTGGAGGAGGCTGGATTGTTGAAGCTGTCGAACAGTCGGCATCATTCTCCCAGATTAGAGATGGCGACATTCTTGTTAAAGTGAATGACAAGGCATGTATAAAGTATCGTTATCAACGCATACAGGATATGTTGTCTGCAAGGTCACTTGCCAACATAACTCTAGAGTTCTTCCGTCCAGCTGAAATTGGTGCCAACACTTCAGTCAATCATACGCCTTCGTGGATGCCACCAGCTAACCCATCAACAACAATGGCTCCTTCTATGACGCCAATCCTGAAACCCAGTCCTCTAACACAAACTCCTACTTTAAGTCCAGCATATACGCAGACGGTCCAAATCATGAAATGCTCCCTGGGAAATAACTATCTCTATGGATCAAACTCAGAAAGACTGAGTCTTTTAGAAATAACTGGAAAAGATTCAAGGATTTCCTTTGATGATGTGCGTACTGACATCCCTTTCACTTTGTTATTTTTTTTATTACTTAAGATCTTTATTCTATTCTACGTTAAAAATCTTCATGGCCCTGCAAAAAACTCAGTTGCAACTGTATTACCAGCAGAGCTGAGACAACTGCCGACTTCTGCTACTAAAATATAATAACGTATAATAAGGAGTGCGGTTATTGACTGAATGTAATTAAGAGTTTTGTTCACAAACTACTAGCACAAGTAGCAAATTCGTCGTGGTTAGAATAGAATATTTTCTTTATTGAGAGACTTGTACAAATTTGAGCTATGTGGGATTATATTTATCAGATTAATATTAATTCTAATCGTTTAAGGTACGGCTCAAAGCTCAGTTAATATTAATATTAATATTAGGATTAATATTAATCTGATTAATACTAATCCTACATAAGATTAATAGTAATCCTAATTGATCAAGGCACGGCTCAAACCTCAGTAATGAATTATAATAATCTATTACTGGATTATAATAATCATTAGGATTAATATTAATCCGATTAATTTAATCCGAGTTGTCCTGTAAATAGCTGGGCCCGGCGTTACAAACCATAGCAGGGAATCGTCACACTAGCTGACGGACAAAACAAACACAAGGACTACAAGTATTTATTCAGGTAAACGCATTTCGGAAAAAAAAACCTTGAAAAACTAGAAATTGATTAATATTGTGTCATTTAGCCGAAATAAAAACCTTAACGCTTTAAAAAAATGGCGAAAGAAAACGAATCCTATAAGAACTACAGACTGCAGGAAATAGTTAATCATCACGCATGGAACAGACCAGCTTCATGGCCTCTTAATGTGAGACAAGCAGCCAAAATTAACATTAACATAGTCAGAGTTTAAAACTCTCCACAGTATAATGTACCCTTTAGAAAGAAAAGAAAGAAAATCCCTGAGGGATGAAAACGCTTAAGTCACGTTTCACTTTAATAGCTTATGATTGTGTTTGGCTTGTCAACACCGAATTTCCTGCTGTTTGATGAAGTACAATACACCGTATTCACAAATGGCGGACACGCGGGAAAAAGCTGGTGCCTAGTCATGAAAGCGAGGCGTTGGAGGATAAACAAAACTTACAAACGAAGACTTTCAGTGAACTTGCAGAGTGTTTAGCACGGATTCCACCTAAAATAACTTTGTACGGACTTCTTTTTAAGTACAATTACGTGGGATGTCTTCTGCTTTTAATGTTTAGTAGTGATTTGCTGTTTTCAATGAAAAGGGACGCGTATATCTTCAAGGAAACAGGATGATTTTGTAGGTTTCGTGGACGATCGCCGGAGAAAAGCGGCAAACATGTTGGCCCAAACTTCACATTGAAACCGAGTACGAAAGCCAGCTCACTGCAATTCGGTGAAACAGAAATATAAACAAATCTTGGTGGCAAGAAAAAAAGAAATAAGCGACAGATATATGGCCTACTTGTTAACGCAAGAGACGTCTGCCGTTGAACTGAAACACATGGAAAAAAGGAAGACAGGAAAGTAGAGGTGACTGAGGTTTCGATGAAGTTATGTTTGGTTTTTGTTTGCCAGGACGTTATTCTCTGGTCTTAATCGATGAAGGACATCAATTAGAACTATTTTTTTAGTATATAAAAAAAGGAGCGTTCGAGTGGAGTACGCTCAAAATTTCAACATGTTACTCGGCAGACTCGGTAAGCCGGCCACATATCATTTCAGCGAGTAATTTCGTATTTCTTATCTTTGGCTGTTAAGACTTTTAACTTAATGTTTCATAATAATTTAAAGTTGAAGAATACGTAAATAAATAAAATGATGGTCTTCTTCTTAAACGGATCCAGACTCGAATTTAATTATTCGAAACAGAAGCTTGCCGTGTTCATTCCTGACACAAACATTGCCTTAAAAGTTTAACCTAGTAAAATGTAAGCTTTATACTACTTTTTTACCAGGAGCTCTCTGAGATAATGCCCTGAAGGAGACCAGGCAAATAGCAAGCCATTCACACAGTAGAGCTTCTAATTTTAATAAAATTATTTTTAATTATTTCGCAATGACAAAGAAATCATAAGATTTTTACTAAGCTCTGCCAACGTACCTCAGCAACAATACACTCCAAAGCGACGGAATTAATATTATCCAAAGGAAGTTGTAAATGCAGAAATACATATATACATAGATATGTATAAAATGACACTGACATGAATAAATGAGCCTTGTGAATGAATCTTTCACCCGCTCTCGACTTGACCTGTTTTGTGTAATGGCGGAGGTCTCTTCCGTTAACAAGTAGGCCATATATCCGTCGCTTATTTCTCTTTTTCTCGCCACCAATATCTGTTTTTATTTCCTTTTTACAGAATTGTAGTGATCTGGCTTTCGTGCTCGGTTTCAATGTGAAGTTTGGGCCAACATTTTGCCGCTTTTCTCGAGCCATAGCCCACTTGTCAAGCTTCTGATGCTTCGGAAACCTACAAAATCATCCTGTTTCCTTGAAGATACACGCGTTCCTTTTGATTGCAAACAGAAAATCACTACCAAACATTAAAGGCAGAAGACATCCCACGTAATTGTATTTAAAAAGAAGTCCGTACAAAGTTATTTTTGGTGGAATCCGTGCTAAACACTCTGCAAGTTCACTGAAAGTCTTCATTTGCAATTTTTGTTTATCCTCCAACGCCTCGCTTTCATGACTAGGCACCAGTTTTTTCCCGCGTGTCCGCCATTTGTGAATACGATGTATAGCACTGTCATTTCCTCGTTGTGATTGGCTCTTCCCACTGTCGGCGCGCGAAGTCTTCTCTCGGAACCCTTCTAATTACAAATCTTCTCGGGACCAAGGGCTTGTATGGGAGATGGAGGCTTCATTCGATAGGCTCCTGCAAAATACTGTTCCTGTTCTGTTACATAATCTCTAAGTTATACCAGTAAGCTCCCAAAAATCCAAAGTTGTGCTGGCACAGCTTGGGGAGTAGAAGAGAGTGTGAAACTAAGTCTTTAAAAAAAACGGTAAAACTGTCATAACTAGTGTGTTATCTATTGCGCGAGGCCAATTTTAGCTAATTTTCAGTTAGGTAAGTGAGGAGTAGTTCTATGAATCTCCCTTTTCGGTAGGTCTATTGATTGTTCGTGACGAGCTCTTCCTTGAAAACACGACTGACAACTCTGTCTGCGATACATGATTCTAAAATCTTACTGGGGACACTCACGAGCCGACTCGTACCCAGTCGCTATTTATGTGTTTTGGGGGTGAGAGAAGATTGCGGAATAGGTTGAGGCGTTTGCGGGGACTCATGGAAAGTGGCCCCTTCCCATGAGACTCCGCGAGCCTCAACCTAACCCCCAATCTTCTCTCACCCCCAAAACAGATATTAAATAGCGACTGGGTACGAGTCTGACTCAGCAAATATGAGATGAGGCGATAATTTCCTATTTCCTTAGGATCGTCTTTTTTGTTAGACTGGGTAGCAGGCGTCGAAAGGGGTAAGGGATAGGGAGTAAAAGGCTTTTCTCTCTCCCCCGGCTTTTCTCCCTCCGGCTTTTCTCCCTCCCCCCTCCCCCTTTCCTTTTTGCGCCTGCCACGCAGGCTACTTTTTTGTACACAGGGGTTAGTTTGGCCCTCAGTCCGAAGCGATTTGGAATCCTTTGAAGTAACGGAGCATGATCGACAGAGTCAAATTGTGCAGACATATCGATAGAAATAAGAGAGAATTGCTCAAAAATTGTTGGTTATCTACCAAACCATTGCCTTCCCGACAGGGAAATGGTGGACATTCGGAATCTGAACTTTTCTGGTTACTAGCCTCCCATCCGCCAGTTAAGCAATCGTTCAGCAGGGTACTCATAAAATACCATTAAAAGCCAAATCGTGTAAAAAATATGTTTAGAAAAATGCAAATTTAAGTATTTTTTAATAAACTATACACACCTGAACCGCCCGTCAGGGTCCCTGCTTATTGAAACACTTATTACGTCATCGATCTCAACGGTTATAGTCAACTTTGACACCTAACGTTTGCAGGGGAAAGAGAGCTTTCGATCTGTTACCTGAACCGGTGCTATTGAGTCCAACAGGAAAGGGAAAAATCCCACTCCCCCACTCCAATAAAAAAAAAATGTGAAAGTAATTCAATACTTACAATGAAAATCTTGCTACTACCCATCTGTAATTTGGTTTCGAAATAATTTCCAATTCTCGAAATTTTCGTGGAAACTTTTCGTGTCTAAATAAAGCGTGGTAAATACCCAGCAAATAGAAAAGCGGGGAGAAAGCGAGTTGTGAAAGTCGAGGGGGGCAGTGACACTTTTAAACCCAAGTCTCGATGAATTTAGCTCATCCTTGGTATAAGATTCTGAAAAATTCACTGGTGACGTATAACAAAGAAGTCAACACAATAGAACATTCTTAAGGTGACTCGATAACAGCCAAACATCAAGGTTTTCTTTTTTTTTTTAACTGTATTTCTAACCATAGAAACTCCATCCCAAAATATCTCGATAACGCTCTTACAGATTCCGCTTAAACTTCACCAACATCGAGGTGGCTATTGGAGGAAAAAGCTCCCGTGAACGAGTTTGGAAGAACAGTTCCCAGTGACGAGAAACACTGCTGCAAGTAAAATAGGTAATGGAATCATCTCGTTGTTATGACAACTCCAGTGTCAACTCTGATCATAACAAATTTCCATCTTAATGTAATACAGCTGTGGTGGCAATTTCTCCAAATCTTTGTTTATGGCGACGTAGTTTAAGCTCAAACTTGAGGTGTATTGACCCTGAAAAACTGTATCGAGCCACCTTAAACCGAGAAACGCCGAAATTTTGCTTTCCTCGCATGTCCAAGCGTACATGCTCAACTTGCAAATAACGTTTTGGGTAGTTTGACAGGATGATCGCAAGTAATCGGCTCGACTAGCTTGAAACGCCGTTTTAGGCAACATTTGTAAATAGCAGCAAATGGGTAAAGTGTACGTAGCGCCTGTAGACTTACTCCTAGACCTGTCCATTTCCCAATAATGTGGCTGCTTAATAAATAGTGAATATGTGAATGAACGTTTTCAGCAAGGATTAAACTGCTCCTCATTAATACAGTAAAAAATATGTATGGAGATCAGTAAGAGAGTATCAAAAACACGGTCCCTTCAATTTCAAAAGTAAATATGATAATGAGATACTAAAAAGAGAAAAAGAGAAAAGAGAAAGTAGCAAAACACCAAAAGCTGCAATAAAAACACAGCCAGTTCAGTCTGCCGTTCAGTTTCTTTTCATTTATTCATAATAGAAGGAAACAACAATTTCTTGAAACGTTGAGTTAATTCTTGAACCCAAAAGAATCCACCTACGTATACCAACTTAAGTCTGTTTCTTCATACAATTTACTTAATGCTTAATTATTTTTACACTGAAGTTTTGTATTCACGTCACGATTTCCTTCAACTTTTCAAGTAAATTTGAACAACAAAAAGTGTAGTTAACAACTGCAACTGTTTTCTTTATATACGTTTATATATGTTTTTTCATCAAGTTTCTACCTCGCCAGTTAGAGTGTATTCAGAAAGTAAGCTAAGGGGAAAGGTTAGTTACAATGTAAGACAGTCATCATTCCAACAAAACTACTGTCTATCTTGTAAAATAAGGATCAAAATATGCACGTCGATTTGACCTGAACTATCCTCTTTTCAGTTAACTAAATAAAGGAGCAACTGGAAGGCAATAGACATAGGCTGCAGCCGCTGCATTTGCCGGGCAAGTTTTACCGGGTTAGTTTTTGAAAACCCGGAAAATTTTCTTCAAAACGTAACCTGCTTAAAGGTTTTTAACAGGTCAAATCAGAGTTTACCGGGGTTAATTTTTATCAGCGGCCGGACCCAATTTAGAGTTTCACAAAGTCATTCAATGTCGAGAGGTTTTTTTTCACTCGCTTCGGTCGCTCATTACGCTTGCCTTCGAGTGACTGTCAAAGTTTGACCCAGTATTACTGATAAACAGAGGTCCACTCCTTAAAAGTCTTTACTCAAATGTGTTAAGAAAGAAAAGCACTATGAAAAGAACTAATTTTCGAAACTGTTGGTTTTGGGTGCATGGTAACATGGTAAAGTCAAAATTTGGACTATTCTCACGCGTAGGCGGAGATGATCGACTGATTGATAACATTAACCTGTGTTAATTAAACTACCTCCCGAGGTGGTTTAAAAAACCTAAGCCGGTTAAGAAAATCTATTCATCTTGCTTGATTGTATAACCCGGTTAGAACTCAGTTAAGACTGTAGAAACCCGGCCACACTCGCAGTTTTTTTAAACGAGTTAACTTTAATTAGTTAATTGGAAATAACTCGGTTAATTCCCCTAGTGCGGCCGCAGCCTATATAAACCAGCTTCTCTTGCACTGCATTTGAAGAGCGGGCACAGATTTTACGCGTAAGTATTTATCAAATTGCGGGAATTCGGCGATGAGACCCTCTAGAATTAACTGAGCAGCCAACTTACAACTTACAACAACTTACGTCTGAAAAAAGGGAACATTTTGTTGTTATTTCCTTGGCATCTCCCTCAGGTGTTCTAGAGGAAGGGGTCTTCAGTGCAAGGATTTTCTCCGTTCTGCTGGGAGTGATCTCATCCAAAACATGAAACCTATTTATTGCCGGGAATTGTTCTATTCGTCTTGTATCCAAAACAGGATTTATTTGTTTAACAAAACTCGATAACCTCTTTTTGTCCCTCTAGTGGCCTTGAATCAATCACATTTTTTTAAAAAAAAAAAGTTAAATGGATGATGCAATTAATTCCACATCAGAAACAAATGAGTTCAAACATTTAGAGGGTTCTTCGCCATCAAACTCGCAGCTGTGTGGCAATTTGCATAAGTGATTTAAGTCCAGGCATAAACGTGCTAATTTCAGAGAAGCTACCGCTGGATATGAGTCTCGTGTGCGCCATCAGACCACGTGGATAGTCCCCTTTTTGGCAAGCTGAAAATAGAGACAGACAGCAATGACAATTGCACATGTCCACGGTCCAAGTATAAGATGGATAAATAAATAGCTTCCCTTTTGGCAAAACTACATAGGAGCAGTCATCAGGAAAGAACTTTTTGTTCAGCACCTTTTCAATTGACGGTCGCAGGAACAATTTCATTCCACTGATAAACAAAAAAAGGCACAACCACCGTGCGCCGCATTACAAACAACACGTTCTGCAGCAAACAAATACTGCGTAATCTGTCCAACAGCTTTCACTTGACCGATAACTGTCTGAAACAACAGGTAAAGACTCACCTTGCGCTATTTCGTGAAGACCCTCTACGATGCCATTTGACATCTACAACAATTACAAAAGAAAAGGCAGTTAGTTCCCAACTTCATCCTGAAAATAAATCTGGCTTTCCTATAACAGAGGCAAATCAACGTTGAGCCCCACAGCATTCCTTAAGCTCGTAAACCGTTGATATTTTCTGATTTGTTTTTCAATATATGAATTTAGCCTGCTTAACGGTAACTTAGGTGGGGAGTAATTAACTAAACAGCGTTCGCTATATCTGCACTGACAAGGCTATGTACGATCGACACTGTGTCAACATAAATAAAGGTAAAATAATACAAACTATGGCGATTTTTTTTCCACAAGAGGAATTTTAAAATTTTACTGTCATCCATCCTTGCAGTTAAATGAAACGTTTCAAAAAGAACCTAAAAAAATTCGGATTCTTCAAGCATAGAGCCCCGGCATTTCACAGAACACTCTATGCCAAAAGGGGACGACCAATCGCGTGTAAATGAAATAAATCATTTATGAGAACTGCGGATGAAGATGCAAAAGTGGATGCGATCCTCGCAGTTAAATGAACAACCACTTTCATATGTTCGAAGTCACAGTTATTTTAGAAAGAGCTAGGAAGCTAGGCATTCTACAAAAATATTTTATGAGGTCAATTCCTTTGCAAGTGCATTTCTTTAATTTAGGGTAATAAGCATTGGTGTTGTCATTTGCCGTTAGAAATACCACGTGGCACTAAGTTTTTATGAGAGCTTAATTACGCAGGATCAAGTTTTTGTGATTGTATTATATTATTATCCCCCTTTTTTTGCCCTCAAACTCTTTAAAAATTCATGAAGAGATCTTAATCACCCATGATAAAATATTAGCTTTTACAATCTTCAAGAATAATTCTTCATTTGAGAAGCTTCCTAGCTCAACCGAGCCACTTAGTGTTTCATCCAACATGTAGACCGCACCTTGAAGTCAGCCTTCAAAAAACGAGACGCACTGGTTACTGGGTTACTGCATGAAACACTGCAACTGGAAATTATTTTTTACTACACCTTTTGCTGTTCATTACGAGAAAATACGCATTCATTTGTGTGAAACGGCGACCAACAGCACGGAGATACATTCATTAGCGCGAAAAAGCGAACATTTGCGCCTTAATCAGATTCAATAACGATTTTTGCATTTTAATCAGCATTCAATAACATTTTTGAGCATTCATTTGCGTCATTCGACATACAAAAGAGAAAAATATACTTTCATTAAGGTGACTCGACCCAGTTTTTTTGGGGGGGTACCACCCTACTTTGAAGCTCTCTGGTATCCCCACCTTTACTTTTATCGTAAGTCTAACACATAGAATGGACAACATATAGATCAATCTACAATATAACATAAAATTTTTGGCGATCGGAGTAAATGTCACGTGGTTATAATGCCACGCCCCTTTGAGGTCTGAGTCGAAAATCTGCTGTTGCCGGCATTTTTTCGTGAAAATCTCTCGGCTACACATAATGCGCATTAGTGCCTTGCGCTGAACAGAGTTTCACCAAAATCGCAAAGACCCAATTCGAGAAATTCAGCGGTTTCCAAATTTAGGTCATAATTTATGCGAAAATGATAAGCAAACTTTACGCGGATTATATATAATAAACTATGAGATTCATCTCTTTATTTTGGGCATCGTTATAACAGATGGGTCCTTGCAAGTCAGCAAAACGCTTTAGGGCCTTGTAAATGCGCGCGATTTCAAGCAAAGCAAACATATAGAAATTATAGTTTTCGCTATTTGTTGACGTTTGTCAGCGTTTAAGAGTCCTTCTCACGAAAAAAGCATTTTCTTAAAAATTTGTAATTTTTTTTCCTTCAAATTTTTTCAGGGCCACAATTGATTAACTAACTACCCGGACTCGGAATTTCATGGTCATTGAAAAACTGTGACATTATCTTCTATAAGCCCAAACTTGAGTAAACATTGAAGATTTTTAGCGTTTTGGCTGAGTTTGTGCTTTGAGGGTTGTCTATTGTTTCTAGTGTGTCATTATACAGCATTCTTGTTCAGCATGCGTGAAAAGACCGCGCTTGGCTGACTTCCGAATGTTCACCGAGATATTCCCGTCACGACTTGGTTTAATTATTGGCTTGCATTAAACCTATGAAGAAATGATATTTTTTTAATACGGCCAGAAGTCATGGTGGAGTGCGACAGGGAGTGGAGGGCGTATCGCTAAGTGTGCGGTCAACGAGGACGAAACTTGACTATGACCATGGCAATACCACCTATTAGATGTTTTCCTCGGCAGCTGCTGGAGTAATGAATTCTGTGTCGGTTTTTTTTTCTGGCACGGGCGAGGAAAAAATGGATCCCCATAAGTCGGTGGTCTTTGGGTATGACGGGGTGCCAGCCCACCTACATTTGGCCATTCCCGCCCAATACGAACACAGCTTATGCGACATCGACATCGTCGAAAAGGATTTAAGTTGTCTGAAAGCGACACCAAAGGCCGACATCTCGAGTCCGGAAATTAAAAGATGTATAACAGGAATGAGGGCAAAGCCCTAGCAATCTCACTAGCGGAGTTCGGAGACAACAACTGCTGTGCTTGAAGCTCTGCGCAGAGGATAACACTGCGACCGCAGCTAAATGTGCTAAGGGGTACTATTTCATGGAAACCTACCTCCCAAAATGTTTAAATGGCGAGGTTTTTGAAGGATATTCATTTAACGGACTGAAATTCAGGCCAAATTTGTTTGAATTTCTATTGTTTAATTGAAAATCGATTTTTGTATATTAAATGTAAAGAACACTCAATTGATTGTACGTGCCCATTAATGTTTGTCATATCCATCCTAAGGTTCTCCAGGAATGCTATTGAATTGCAAATAGTGTCATAAAAATGTTAATGGATAGTGTTTGCACTTTAATGTTTGTCTATTGTCCCTACTGACTTTCAAGATGGTTTTAATGACTTGGATGCTGGCGTTAATGAAAGTATGTTTTTCTCTTTTGTACGTCGAATGACGCAAATGAATGCCCAAAAATGTTATTGAATGTTGATTAAAATACATAAATCGTTATTGAATCTGATTAAGGCGCAAATGTTCGTTTTTTTGCGCTAATGAATGTATCTTCGCGCTGTTGGTCGCTGTTTCACACAAATGAATGCGTATTTTCTCGTAATGAACAGCAAAAGGTGTATTTGCCTGACGTTAACGTTGAGCCACTACATATGACAGATATTCTAAACAATGTGTTAATAATCAGCTTTTCCTCAAAGCTGAGGATAAAATTTCACCTCAGAGTCAGTACAGAATAAGGGACATCAATGAGCTCCCTTCATACCTTTTGTTCTCTAAGCTTGTCATAAAGCGCCTCAAGCCGTTTGGATACATCATCCAGTTTACGCTTGGTATGCTGCAAAGTAAGGGATCCAGCTATTTTTTAAACCCACAAAAAACAAGATCAAGAGGTTATACACCTATTTCAATTAAGTTTGCTTCGGTCAAGAATGATACATGATACATGATTCATGTTGCATAGCCCGCGGTGCATTATGCGAACAAGTTAAGTAAATTACGTGCCCACGACGAGCCAAGAAACCACAGGTAACCCAGGCTCTGTGATAGTACCACAGTACGGTTCCAGTAAAATTACAGTGTTTGTATGGGGTAAAAATATCATCCTAAAATTTCTAGGAAATACTAAATAAAGACCAATAAAACTTACTCTGCAGTTAATCTTTGTTGTCCTTATTGCTCCAACGAAGTTTCGTGATAATTTGCAATAATTTGTTTAAATTCACTCTATCTACAATAATAATATACAAGGTAGGAAACACGAGGTGCCATTTTCGCCGACATGTTCTCATTCAACACAACTTTTTCCACGAAATTCGAACTCCAACGGAAAATAAACATGCTAGGATCGTAGAAATAGGATAGCAGCAGATATAGAAACCAATGAAGCTTTCCCAGATAGAGAAACGAATCCCACAGACTTTGACAAACTCGAAGAATATAACCCAAACAGACCGAGAATATACTCGCCGAAGCAACCGGGCCAGATCAACACGCGGCCAAGAAAATGAGGCCTGGGCACTGTACAAGAAAATTCCATCCCGGGGGTCCTGGGGTGACCTTTCTAGGGACCGATACATCATTTGCCCAAAGCCACCCTCCCCTGCTGGAAAAATACTTGATAGAAGGCAATTGTTCTTCCTAGCAAATCACTATTTGCCAGAGCAAACCCCGCACACGCGCCTAAATTTAAATGGCTAAAAAAAAAATTAATATAATCAGGAGAGTCTGCGGAGTTACAAGGCGCCCCATTTCTTTTACTAAGGAATGCAAATAACAGTAATGAAACTAATGAAATAACAACGCGAAATACTTACAAGGCGGGCTAAAAACAAGGTTAAACAAAACGTAGATGATGACTGAGATACTGTTGCTGTGAACTCTCGAGCGAAACTATCGTAAATAAACGGTGAAGCTTACAAACTAATGTCAAAAATTATACAGAAAATTGCGACAGAATATGAATTGCGAAAACTGAGACGAATGTGAAAGGCACGTGCAGCAGTAAACAAAGAACTAGCGCGATTAACATATTTAGCGATTAATGCGGCAGTAACTTCTTGTCAGCCGACTTCTTGTCAATACAAGTGAACGCTCTATCGGTTAAATATGTGAATCATCGTGATACACCTCTCTTTGAATTTGGTCCTGTTGTACAAATGCCTCGGTAAGAGCCAAAATTCACATATCTTTTGCCCGTTTTAAGTTTTGTAAATCCTCCTTCGTTGCTCTTTCCTTTGCCCTTATAACCTTGCCCTATTGATGTTTGATAAACTTTCTGAGGACCAGCACCAGGCGCTGAATATAGTTCGAGAGGGACATAATCTCTTTATAACAGGCCAGGGTGGTACGGCTAGGAAGAACAATTGCCCTCTATTAAGTATTTTTTCAGCAGGGTAGGGTAGCTTAGGGCAAATGATGTATCGGTGCCCAGAAAGGTCACCTCAGGACTCCCGGGATGATTTTTTTTTGTACAGTGCCTAGGCCTCATTTTCTTGGCCGCGCGTTGATCTGGCCAAGCTACTTCGGCGAGTATATTCTCGGTCTGTTTGGGTTATATTCTTCGAGTTTGTCAAAGTCTGTGGGATTCGTTTCTCTATCTGGGAAAGCTTCATTGGTTTCTATATCTGCTGCTATCCTATTTCTACGATCCTAGCATGTTTATTTTCCGTTGGAGTTCGAATTTCGTGGAAAAAGTTGTGTTGAATGAGAGCATGTCGGCGAAAATGGCACCTCGTGTTTCCTACCTTGTATATTATTATTGTAGATAGAGTGAATTTAAACAAATTACTGCAAATTATCACGAAACTTCGTTGGAGCAATAAGGACAACAACAATTAACTACAGAGTAAGTTTTATTGATCTTTATTTAGTATTTCCTAGAAATTTTAGGATGATATTTTTACCCCATACAAACACTGTAATTTTACTGGAACGGTACTGTGGTACTATCACAGAGCCTGGGTTACCTGTGAAGAAACCGAGACAGCAGGGCGGATAAATGTTGGGCGGTGAAACGAGCGCTCCGCTCTTCATTTAATGTGAGATGCGGAGTAGGACTAGCACGAGCGCTCTTTCTGTGCTTCCGGTGCGCTTAAGGCCGGCGAAATTTTCCTTTTTGCAAACCGGAAATCCTATCTTCTTTCTGTAATTTCAGGCTACAGTGTTAAATAGATAAATTCGTTTCATAACAATATCAATAAACAGTTTTATATGTTTGTGTCTGTATGCCTATAAGTCAAACTTGTTGGTCGTATAATGCCAAAATTTGAGTTTAATTTGAAAGTGTTGAATACCTCCTCCTTCCACTAAATATCACCTAATCGTCTGTCGCCGTTTCATTTGCAAAAGCTTAACACTTCTTAACCTCAATTTTTACATATGTTAAAGGGGAACAAATTTTGCATAACATAACAAAAAATTAGATTGATATATTTTGATATAGTGGCGTTGTGCTGCTTCAAACTTTGCTTCTCGGGTGAAGCGCGCCATGGCGATCCGCGCAATGCGTCGCAAATCCGGCAACCGAATGTAAACAAAATTTATGGAGGTTAGTTGTAAGGTTTTTTCTCCGTTTTTCTCTCTAAAACAAAACAAGGTAAACGGTAAAAACTGAGGGGAAACTAATTTTGAAGATTCGAAGAAACAGAAAGACGTATGAGATGTTTTTTTTCAAAATTAAAAAGAAGGATGATGGTGATTGAAATTAGCATAATTTCACCTTGCACGAGCTGCACGCATTTATAAAATACACGTCATCTAGTTATGAAACACGATCTGCTGTCCCTTAGTTTAGCCATGGATGACATGGATAAGATTTTCCTTTGTGTTTTAGACAGTACTTAGGCCCAGTTCAGACGTCGTGCTTCTGCCGTGCCGAACTAAATTCAGGAATTAAGTTCGACAAAAGCACGGCAGAAGCACGGCGTCTGAATCAAACTTTTGAATTAAGTTCGGCAAGCAATAAAGTTCGACAAGAGCTGTCGTGCTACACGGCTCTGGCACGGCAGCGATTCAAACGCCGTGCTTCTGCCGCGCTAAACAAAATTCATAAATTATATTAATGTATTTTGGCGAGATTGCGTTCCCACGGGGAGTTGGGAGAAGAATTGTTACGAGGCATCAGTAAATCCTGAATTTGGTTCGACTCTAGCTGGCACGACGTCTGAATCAAAGTTGTCTTCCTGCCGTGCTACAGTCGAACAAAATTACAATTAAGTTCGGCACGGCAGAAGCACGACGTCTGAACTGGGCCTTAGTTGTTTTTGTTCTAAAACAACATTGACATTGGCGAGTAGTAGAACGAAAATATAATTCAGTGGCCGGGAGTCATCGAAGTAATAAGAGAAACCCTTTGAAAGAGATGTTTGTCTACTCCAACTAAACCTCCCTCAAAAAATAGCAACATTTGCCCCTCGGAGACAGCGTACCAGCTCAAAGGAACGAGGAAGAAGTGCAAGAAAACAAATCAAGCCGCCATAGTTCAGTGACAGCGGCAGTGTCTAATGGACAAACCACATCGCAAGTCCTGACCGAAGTCGAAAACAAGCGACATTTCTAAGCAGAGTCCCAGTCCACTGCATCACACCTTTTTGTTCGGACGCGCTCGTTTCACCGCCCAACCTTTATCCGCCCTGCGAGACAGTAAACGCTACTGGCGCTCCTATGAAACCTAGGTCTTTAGCAGGTGCTGCTTTTTGAGACAGTGATTTAAGTTTAGGTTTAACTCTGTTGTAATATGCAAATGTTGCAGATTTTCAACGAGTTTGCTTGACTCGTGCACGTGGGAATTTTGGATGGAGTTGAAAAAACAAATTCAAGGCGTTTGTTGAACTATAATAACTAACTTCACATTACGCGTTTATATTTTTTTGAGGCAATTTTTTTTACAACTGAAGATAATAAAGGAATAGTGTTCATTTGCTTTATTGAAATAATCAGCATTTTGGCCAAAAACCTCGCGCAGTTTAAACAAGCGGTAAACGAAACGGCTTCTTATTTCTTACTGTTAGGTTTAAAAATGAAATTCTTCTGCTCGCTCACTCCTAAGAATTTGCGCAACCATTTGAGATGAGAGCTCTCTTGAACGCCTTCTCAAAAAGTTTTTTTAAATGACGCATGGACTCCATCATTCCAACGAACACTTCTCGCTTCAAAAAGGTTTACCATAGTGCATTGTAGGCTACGAAATATGGATCATCCATCATTGATCATGCTTCACTGGAGCAACGTTAATTGATATAGGTGTATACATGTATCTTTCGTTACAAATATAAATCAAACTCATCAACTATTTACGTCATTTCAAAAAATATGGAATAACGCCGATTTAAACTAGAAGATCAACGATCTTTTGATGTAGGTCCACTGGCAAACTCTTTGATGCAAAATAAGTCCCTACAGCTATGTACAGCGGGTTAAGGATAATGACAAGGTACACACCGTGAGAAAAAAATTCTTTCCTTTTTGAAACGTCTCCTTTTAAACAGCTGTGAAATGAATTTTATCTTGCAGTTGCAGCTAAACACCTGACAGAGGATTTTTTTCTCTTGAAATTGATCAGGAAAGCTTTCTTAATGAGTTTAATCTTCTGGACGGTTTTCTGCATTACGATTGACAAGTCAAGCGCAAAGTAACTTTAAAAAAAACTACAGGTTTTAAACGAAGTTTTTCTTTGGAATGGGGTCATATTAAGGTGACTCGACCCAGTTATTTTGTGAGGGTACCATCCTACTTTGGTCTCACCGTACCAAAATTATCATACCTCGGTGGGCATTCGGAAGTCAGCCAAGCGCGGTCATTGCACGCGTGCCGAACAAGAATGCTGTATCATGACAGACTAGAAACAATAGAAAACTCCCAAAGCACAAACTCAGCCAAAACGCTAAAAATTTTCAATGTTTACTCAAGTTTGGGCTTATAGAAGATAACGTCACAGTTTTTCAATGATCATGAAATTCAGAATCCGGGTAGTTAGTTAATCAATTGTGGCGCTGAAAAATTTGAAGGAAAAAAAACTACGAATTTTTAAGAAAATGCTTTCTTCGTGAGAAGGACTCTTAAACGCTGACAAACGACAACAAATAGCTAAAACTCTAATTTCTATACGTTTGCATTGCTCGAAATCGCGCGCATTTACATGGCCCTAAAGCTTTTTGCTGACTTGCAAGGACCCACCTGTTACAAAGATCCCCAAAATAAAAGGATAGATCTCATAGTTTATTAGATATAATCGTATAAAGTTTGCTTATCATTTTAGCATAAATCATGACCTAAATTTGGAAACCGCTGAATTTCTCGCATTGGGTCTTTGCGATTTTGGTGAAACTCTGTTCAACGCAAGGCACTAATACGCACTATATGTAGCCGAGAGATTTTCACGAAAAAATGCCGGCAACAGCAGAATTTCGACTCAGACCCCAAAGAGGCGTGGCACTATAACCACGTGACATTTACTCGGATCGCCAAAAAATCTATGCTATATTCTAGATTGATCTATATGTTATCCATGCTATATGTTAGACTTACGATCAAAGCAAAGGTGGGGATACCAGAGAGCTTCAAAGTAGGATGGTACCCTCACAAAATAACTGGGTCGAGTAACCTTAATCAAACCTGAGAGCTATAGCAAATTAAAGCTTTAAGTAACGTCACAGTAAAACGTTCCTTCAATGAAAACTTACCGGGTTATTAGCAGTGTTCTTACATCTCTCAGCTAAGCCATTGAAAGTATCCTGAAGTACAAAGTGCTCAGATGGAATGGGACCTTTCATGACTGGAGCAGGGCCCGACTCCTGAATAAAATGAGTCATCAAGTAAAAAAAAAAAAACCTCAGTCGTTTTGCCACTGTCAGAGAAAAGGGACACAATTATATATGGTAACTGTCTTATGTGCAAAGCTACTCCTACAAAACTTGTTTTCTGCTCAGAAATTACAATATCGGCCTTTGTCCAGAAACAAGATAGAACCAAAGGATGTTTACAGCCTTATTGAAAATGCAGCTCTATACAATATGTCAGTTTATTATATAGATACTTATGAAATAGCAGGATTTTTCCTTTTACCAAAAAATCATATCTTCATCGCGCGCAGTGAAGATACTATTTTTATCTTTCATGTGTGAGGATATTGGTGTCGCCATGGTTACTAACATTAATTTTGACTTTTTGGAACAGAAAATATAAGTATTATTGTCTTTATTTCTCCTTTATAACTTTATATCCGAGTTTCATAACATTTTTGTGACAGGCATTTTGTGATAGGTGACCACTTTAATTGCACTATTTTGCTGTTTCGAAAATGAAAAAAAAAGTTGTGTTTTATTCAGTATCTATAATATAAAACAGAACATTACATGGCCGCTTGGAGAGCGAACGAGTGAGAGATTCTTTCAGCACGAAAAGGTAAAATTCGTATGCCCGCGCGGACATGTAATATCATCTATATGTACAATATCACTATAGTCTATATATCAGTGCGACTGACATGGTGAGAAGAGATGCTGGTGATATAATGAATGAAATAAAGAATTGGTCAGTGCATGGATATGATATATTTAGTTAAACATTTTAGGTAACTTTACTTTGATAGATAATTATTGGCCGACAACAGTACTTTATCTGGAGATGCTCAAGTCAAATCACCATGGCACTAACCTGTCCACCCCTTTCCTCAGGAATTCTCCCCTGGTTCTTCCTGAGGGGAGGGGGCTGTAGACAGGTTACAAGCAAGAGTTTTATAAATGACATTATTGTCGAGTCCTGAGGAAGGTAATTTTTCACGCATCTTTCTTGTTTGTGATGAGATACGAGATTAGGAAACTTTGCCTATCGTTTTGTTAAACATCTTGAACAAACTGAATTCACTGTGCTTAAGAGCTTGAGTGTTACACAGGTGTTTACTGGCTTAAAAAATTGTGCAATTATTATTTGGTTATTTCAATGTAGAAAAAATAAATGAGAAATCAAGCATTTCGCTTGAGTATCAATTTATTTAATCGTCCAAGGCGAGGCTCCATTTCATTTTATGATGTTGAAGGTGGCGTACTGTTATGGAAGATGAGCTACAGAAGTATTTTAAAACACTTTAAGATTTAACTCTAAAAATGTTTAAGGTCGTAGATTTGAATACCTGCGCGGAGAACGAGTACCAAATCTTCTTCTCGTAATCGCAGTAAATAAATAGATGATTAAACATACACTGAGAAGAGCGCAAGAAATAATAAAATCTATCACCGAATATGAAGTTAAATAAAACTGGACAAGCGCGTTGATAGCGCAATACATGCACCAACCTCCCAAGGCCTATTGGGATGCACGCATGCTAAGGAACGACTATCGCTAAATCTCGTATTCGTCGTCGATGTTAAAACTATGTTGCACAAGACATTGCGACACGACATTAGAATTTTTATTATCCACGTTCTCAACGCTCTTTGATGCTCCTGAATTAACTTTGCCAATGAAGTAAGTGCAACTCTATGTCGGTTAACAATTACAATAATGCTAAAATTAACGCTGTAAAAATTGATTTAAGAAAATACTTACGAAATTATATTTTACTTAATGAAGAAAATTTCGTCTTAAACAAGTGCTATTAGGAAGAAACGTGACCAAAATGTCATTTATTTAAGGTTTTTAAAGCGTATTTTAAGTGATTTACCTGAGGCGGGTTTAAGTGGATTGGGTGTGGTTTGATGATGTGATTGGGTGACGGCGGTGGGGAACCATCATATACCTTAGGAAGTTGTTGCGGGGGCATGTCCCCAAAACTAGGAGGTGCACCCGGTGGACCACTCCCCTGAGGCATCATTGTAGGAGCACCAGGGACAGGGGGGGCACCTTGAGGAATACCTGCACGGAAACAATGACACAAATATTAGTAAAAGAGAATTTCTCTACGTCGCCGAAACAACTTTTTTCCGTTAGCTGTTGTGTCGTAATGAAAAAATTGATTAGTGTCCTGACATCCTTCGTTTTCTAATTATTTTGATCACCGTCCTAAACATTTAAGAGCTTAGAATGCTAGGCTTTTATAAACCCATAAACATAAACATAAACCTTTCCTCTCCTTTCTTTAAACATTGGAACATACGAAAACCAGGGAGGCTCACTAAGTATTGTTTAGTTTATTTTCTTCTTTTACAGTTTTGGGAACATACCACCTGGAGAGGGCTGCTGTTGCTGCTGTTGCTGTTGCCCTGAGTTAAACAGTGGAGTAGTAATAGGTGCTGGCGGAGTGAAAGCTGGAGCCTGCCGAAAAAGAAAGAAAATCATATCAGAGATCAAAGCCTTGTTGGGTCAAAGCCTTGACCCAACACGGGTTATAAAACAAAGTTAAAGGATGAACTCACTTCTTCAAACTTCTCCGTGCATAGCGATTCGCCAAAAATACCTGGCCATCACAGACACTCTCAGTCTCTCAGTCCGTTGGTCAGGGAGATCTCCGTATCAACCATCCAGTGATTAACGAAACAAAGGATAAGACTTACAGTAGGTATTGGTTTCTTGAATTCACAGTAACATTTAATGCTTACCTGCTGTTTTTTGGCTCTCATGATATGAGTATCTTTCCAAGTACCTGGTTCTGCAATAAAATGAAACAAACTTAAGGCCACAGGTCACAAATTCCCAGAAACAAAATACTAACCTGAGATCAGGCCCAATTTTAGCGGGTCTCGTACATTCTCTCTAACGGCTACCGCTAAAATTGGGCCTGATACAAACTCTCTTAGATTTTGGCTGTAATGCAAATTGGCTGTTAGAACAACGCCACAAGATCTGATTGGCTGTCGGAAACGCCGGAAGTTGAAAACGCTTATTCCTCGCGTGGTTTTTTTCCTGAATGATCCCCCGTGGGCGGAGAGAAGGGTCGATTTTGCCGTCTCTTTTATTATTTTATGGTCTTATGGTAGGAAAATATGGACATTAAGAAAAGTCATATGGTTGTTCATATTTTCTCTGGATTTGCTTTATTTACGGAACTAATGTGAGTGTATCGCGGAGTTCAAGGTGCTTTTTTATTTACCAACAAACGAGTGCAAATCAAAATACTGTCCATCTTAAAAGTGGTTTCATTTGAAAGTTTAGCCGGGAATGACTTTTCTGAACGTGGTACGCAAGCGGAGGCTCATTGCGAAAGAAACCTCAATCGCCAACAGTGAAGTATTAACGAAAAACATCGCATCGCTGCTCAAGGAATTTTTGTAGGCATTGTCATAAAAGCTGCAATAAAATGAAACAAACTTAAGGCCACAGGTCACAAATTCCCAGAAACAAAATACTAACCTGAGATCAGGCCCAATTTTAGCGGGTCTCGTACATTCTCTCTAACGGCTACCGCTAAAATTGGGCCTGATACAAACTCTCTTAGATTTTGGCTGTAATGCAAATTGGCTGTTAGAACAACGCCACAAGATCTGATTGGCTGTCGGAAACGCCGGAAGTTGAAAACGCTTATTCCTCGCGTGGTTTTTTTCCTGAATGATCCCCCGTGGGCGGAGAGAAGGGTCGATTTTGCCGTCTCTTTTATTATTTTATGGTCTTATGGTAGGAAAATATGGACATTAAGAAAAGTCATATGGTTGTTCATATTTTCTCTGGATTTGCTTTATTTACGGAACTAATGTGAGTGTATCGCGGAGTTCAAGGTGCTTTTTTATTTACCAACAAACGAGTGCAAATCAAAATACTGTCCATCTTAAAAGTGGTTTCATTTGAAAGTTTAGCCGGGAATGACTTTTCTGAACGTGGTACGCAAGCGGAGGCTCATTGCGAAAGAAACCTCAATCGCCAACAGTGAAGTATTAACGAAAAACATCGCATCGCTGCTCAAGGAATTTTTGTAGGCATTGTCATAAAAGCTGGTGACGCTAGTGTTAAGGTAACAGACTTGTTGTTTGCCTTCGCTTTTTGTAAAAAACAAACCAGGAAAACTGGTGTCCTCCGGCTCGTTTGGCTGTTTGCTGATTGTTAATTTCGATTGACAAATTTAGCGAGCCAAGTTTTTAGACCTGCAGTAAAACAACACAACTAAGGAGAACTACAAAGTGTGTTTGTAAGATTGTTTGTCGTTTTGCTTATAAATCAGTTGAGCATACAGTTCAACCGTGTCCATTCGTTTTCCAAAGTGGCAGATAATATTCACCTGGATTTGTTTAAAAATATATTTTTTTACACGTTTGTTTCTCTAGTGAATTCATAAATTGCAAGTGTACGCACGGGACTAAATGCACTTGAGAACTCGTTTGGTTTGTTCTGAGATAATTCATATATCCTTTGAAAAAGTTTGCGATATATTTCTCCAAGATTTTTAAAGATTTATGTACTGAAAATCGGGGAAAATTACCGAGGAGAATATTAAGGCAACAGACAAATAGACCAGTTAAAACTAAAACGTCGTGTCCCCGTCTTTTCGAAAAATTTTTACCTTCTATACCAACAGAAATAACCTCCCAGATCTCCTTTAATCTCGAAAGAAGTTAAATGTGATTGTGCTGACCGTTTAGTCGAAAAAAATTAAAAGATAAAAGCTATTTTTCAAGACAGCGAGTCTGCATTTTTCCCGCGTATACTAAAGGAACGGAAGTAGTTTTGGTTGGCTGATTCGTCAAATGTCAATCAATCAAAAAAGTGGGCGGAAGACGTTTCGTAGAAGGTTTTTATCAGGCTCTATTTTCGTTTCGCCTTGCCCGCCGGAATGTTATTTTCAAAGCGAAACGAAAATAGAGCCTGATCTCACGTTACAAAATACAAAAAGTTAAATACCAAGGATAAATATGAAATAAATATCAAGAGAATCCATACTGGGTATTACGTTGTTATTCCCATGATATCTTATTTAACAAAAAGTGATATTTCAAGGGGACATTCAGTTTGATGCTGTATTTTGCTGTGATGTCAAAGGAGATACCTTATTTCTAACTTTTTATGCAACCAACTCTGAACTTGTACAATTTGACCATACAAAGGAGCACTGCAGGGAATCTTAATTGTAAAAAGTCAATTCAACTACTAAACGTGCGGGCAAAATCCTGAACTGTGATTTTCCAGATTGTCATGAGGTGCAGTTTGTTATGGTGCTGAAAATTTTCTAGGGTTGACATACCAGTTGGAGGGGGTCCCGGTGGAGGAGGGGTAACTGAAGGTGGTGGGTGAGCAAAGGGAGCCCCAGGTGAAGCAGCACTTCCTGGATTGAAAATCTGCACTGGAGGCTGCTGGCCTTGAGAACCAAACTGTCCTGGTGGTGTAAGCTGTGATGGCCCAGTATTGGAAGATTGTGGTTGATATATTGATACTGGGGGTTGGTGGGACCACGAGGACTGAGTTGGTGCAGGAACTGCTGGTAGCTGTGAAGGGACGCTATAGTAGGGTGTTGGCTGGGAAGAAGGTGGGAACTGATTAAAAGAATGCTGGGAGATAGGCGAAGGTTGGGAAGACTGTGGCTGGTAAGCAGCTGGATTATAAAACTGTGTCTGTGGTGGAGGGACAGAAGATTGATAAGGTGGGTTGCTGGTCGGGGCTGCTTGTCGTGGCTGTGCTTGGTACAGCTGTTGTTGTGGCAGCTGTTGCAGGTGCTGCTGTTGTGACACTCCATAGCCTGGCTGATGTTGCTGAAAAGGAACAAAGAAACTAGACTGTAGAAGGCACTAGTGTAATAACTGGACCTAAACGTAATAAAGGTCCCATCCGTAATAACATTTTAAACTCATGTATTCTGGTCCTACCTGTGATAATATTTGGACATGTGTAATAAAGACCGTACTGTAATAATTAGCTTTATCCTCAAACCGGTTATACGCCAACAACAAATTATGACCAATAAGGTAGATAGATAGATACGTTTTACAGACAATGTACGCGTGGCCCTCAACCAAAAATTAAGTATCAAAACTGAATCAAAAATTAAGTAATGGATAAATATACAAAATCAAGAAAGTCCTACTAACAAGCTATAGTTACAAATATTATGGTCATGAAAGGTACGTTTTAAGTTTCCGCGAAAATGTACGGATCGACTGGGCTTCTTCGATGTCTTTTGGGAGTTCGTTCCAGCTCCTAGCTGCTGATTTTGGGCAAACTAGTCCTAACCTTTGGTAGTATAAGAGATCAAAACTGGAAAGTCACTTGACCGCGCGGAAATCGACATCTGCCATTTAATTTTATCTTCCAGTGCTCTACGTCACTGTCAAACTACAAATACACACCGGCATAGTAGTCAGGGTTCTATCTAGGGTATCTGAGGGGTAGAAGCTTCCCCCCCAAAATGCCCGACTTCCCCCATAAAAATCATTACAGTATATAAGCAGCTATATCGGAAAAATTATCCAGACACGACGAGGTCGGTGCTCACACTGTAACAAATCTCAAAATTGTGTCTCAAAATGCACCAGATTGCATCTCAGGGCATACTCATTTCCAAAAATTTCCGGGGGAGCATACTCGCGAACCCCCCTAGGAAACTCGTCGCCTTCGGCCACCCGGGACTTCTCCAAACCATAAATCCTAGATAGACCCCTGGTAGCTTGTCTAGAAAAACATGAGCTAAACGGCACTGGCCATTGAAAAATAAGGCTGTTGCCTATTAGAAATATTAACCAAAGAAAATTTGTGCTCATTACTGCTTTACTGCGCTGTTACGGAGGTGAATTTAGTTGTAAGAACATTAAAATTCTTGTTATCTCCGATTTTAAGAAATTCTCAATTGTATTTTTTTCTTTCTTTAAGCCATGTGAATTTAACAACGGCATATGCTTTATTCTATATTTCAGTAATGCAAAAGAAACAAT
Source organism: Porites lutea (assembly GCF_958299795.1). Lineage (NCBI taxonomy): Eukaryota > Metazoa > Cnidaria > Anthozoa > Scleractinia > Poritidae > Porites > Porites lutea. Next base: position 23,492,641 of record NC_133204.1, read on the forward strand.
TTTAAGGTACTCCTTCTCTGCAAGTCCTGACTCTCATGAAATTCTACCAATAAATTCTGATACGTCAACAACTCGTGCGTAAATACCGTACGCCCGCACTTTCCACGAAGTATTCTATATTTATTACGCTTGGCTCCAAATGTTATTACAGATGGGACCTTAATAGGCCTTTTGCAGTAGTTGATCACTTGATCAACTTTTTGTAAACACGAAAACAATTCGCTTTTGAAAAATTTTGTTCTGAAAGAGCATATTAAAATTAGGTAACCTTTAAATTTTTAGCCGTATATCTCAAAAGTACCGATTGCAACGACCGCCGAAAATTAGAAGGAATTGTATGGGGAAAAACAACTCTTGTCACCCAGTCACGCTTAGGTGGTATTCCACACAAATCCTTGTTCAATCTTTCCCTTACACTTTCAAGGGCTCAAATAGCTTGTTATGAATAAAACCCGTAATGAGCCCCGTAATGCTTAAGGGAACATTTTACGACAGTTTGAAAATTTGGAAATTTGGAAGACGATGGAAATGGGGAAGGGAAGACTTGACTAAAATGGATTAAACAGGGCATTTAGCATTGAGAAGCCCTATGCACCTGCAAATAAATGTAAACAGGATATATACCATTCAAATACAAGGGAGCACGTGAGGTTGGACATGGTGCTCGGAATTATTTTACAATAAAGCTGCACTGAGGTCCTCAGTCTGTTATTGGATTGCAGCTTAAATCTTTCCTGACCTGTGTTTGAGCTTGGGTCTGCAGCATCTGAGGTAGTGGTTCAGCTTGAACGTCAATCCTTTGAAATGGGAATGGTGGAGGAGCAGAGGCAGAAGTGATGTGACTTGGAAATTGTGAATTATACAGGCGATCCTTCAACACACCAAGACTGACCTGAAAACGTACATGATACGCCATTTATTTTAACTCAAGAGATGGACTACTGAATGATTCAAAATTTCGTCACGTTGATCGGGGTTAGTAGGCAAAGCAATAAATGCAGAGAACTTGGCAGCAAAATGTACGTTTTTAACTAACCTGATCATTCACAGTCATCAAGTATCCCATAGCGGTCTCTAGACATCCTTGGGCTGCCAAAATCTCTGCATATTTACTGTGATTAAGGAAGAAAAGAGAGAGAGAGAAAGAGTAAGCAATCGCACTTTACTTATGATTGTGTATACTAGATTAGCAGACTTCTACAATGATACAATGAAACCACCACCTGTTTTCAGTCTAATGCGTTCTGACAACTTCTAACATCAGCTAGTCTTAAAACAAAAAACTACAACTGACCTGCTACTTAAAGAAAAAACGACACCTTTCCTTACAATACAATATAAAACAATTCAGTCATTAATATGTCCCAAAATAAGATTTTCAATGTTAATTTACAATCCTTTAAAACTACTTCAACAAAATTGTAACTTTACAAACAATAAATACCTCAGCTTTTCAGCCAAAACAGATGAACCACTGTCAATCAACAGTCGGCGTTCCCTCTCCACAGCCTTCTTCAAGATCATCACTTTCTCAATCAAGTCCTTTCCCGGTGTAAAGAGACGAGGTTAAAACTTAAAAAGTAGCTAATATTCAGCAACTGTAAATCTATCATTTAAACACTTTAGCAACAACCCTATGTCGGTCTTCATCAAGACAATTTTTTAATACAATAGAAGACCCACAACATCAGAAAATTTTTAATCAGTATTTCTCAAACCCAACATGACTTAGCCCTACAAAGAAGGTTGGAGGATAATAATGCTAGCGTTATAATACCATAACTGCCCCTCATGTAGCCATTTTAAAAGAGATAACAGAGAGATGACTTGAAGAAAAAATTTTCAGGGATGGCAGCAGCAACAGCAGCATAACCCGGCAACAAGCGGTTTATTAGTACCCATTTTCCTTCCCAACGGTAGGATGACTCCTGAGATGTCGTGACAAAATGCATGGAAAACAAAATAATCAAAACACTTCACAAACCTGTAGGGCCAGAGGAGAAGGCTCAGCAGGCATGTTTCTAGACCTGGAAGGAAAAAATAAGACTTTTATCAGGAGCTTCCCTAATATTTACCTTTTGTTACGAGCAGTACTAGCTTTGTACTTACATTCCACGTTCCTATATTGGTATTAACATGAAATGTGAGGAAGGGCCACAATTAACGGAACGCGATGATAGGACCAACATCACCTGCACTCACCAACAAGACACAAACTTCTCCACATTTCCAGCACATATATAACAGACCATTGCATTAGTACAGTGCTCATCCCCCTCCTGTTCCAACCTTTGTCCTAACAGGTCACACAGAGCAGTAAACTCCTCAGCCTTGGCATATGTCACAAGAGCTGCAAGGGCTTCTCTCCAATTCTCCAGTACACAGCTCTCCACTATATCCCGCCAGTCACGATTTACCACAACTGACATGAGCTAAAAATACAAACATAGTGTGATTGAGTCACGGAACCCACAGCAACATAAAATTGATGAGCACTATGAAAAAAATGTCCCCTGGCCCCCTCATTTCCTTTTTAAAGGGAATTCCTTCCAGATAAAGCAGACGTATAGACACTTACTCTGGCAACATTACTCTTGCTTTTTTCAAAGTATCTTGCTTGAATTCTGGCCAACAAGTCTGGGCCACCAGCAATGGCAAGAAGAAAAGCATCCGCCTAACAAAATTATATAAGAAAATAAATAATACAGTTAATATAACTCTGCTCTTACCAGCACTTCACTTTAATGGACAGCTGCTGAACCCTCGGCAAAAAAAAAAAAATATTATAGACACATGACTGAAACAATTAGTCCTGTTGTTACAGAATCTTGCTATGATGGACTTACTGTAGATGCAATCAATACCCGTAAAAAGGTTCAATGTAAATAATACTCTAAACCAAGGATTAACAGGTATTCCCCTGTATATATATCTGTGTGGATTTGCTAAAAGGTACCTCCAGGAATTTTGCAGAACATTCTCATTTGAGGCTCGTTTAATTTACTATTTTTCTTCGTTGTGACATTTTCAGTAGACAAATCCTCTAACAGGCTGAAGTAGTATAGACATAAAATCATGTGTTTGTAATGTTGGTTACATCTTTCTCCACCCCCTCCCCTCTCCTACCGCGATCATTTCCCATAATTCTGTCCGTGTGATCAAACAATCTTATTGAAATCAGCGCGCACGGTAGAAGTTGTTTTCCGTGGTCGGTTAATTTCTAAATATCTTTTTCGCAGCCAAAAGTTTTCCGGGAGGGGTCATGAAGTCTTATGAAGGAACAAGTCTCACGATTGGTCAAGTCTACCGTTGTCCAATAAGTTCCAGTATTTCGTCTCATTTTGGCCAAACGAAACGACGAAACACTTATCTCGTCTTGAGACGGAAAGGCATCATATTGCGAGCTTTGATGTGGGCGGTGACGAGTCTCTGGCCTCCAAAAGTAGTTTGTAGAAGTCAAATCTATTCGGCAAGAGCAAAATTGAAGCTGATTTCTGATCAGGCCACAGTTTTATTTGAAGGCCGGCCTCTATGTGTCCCTTTCAGAACGGCTCGTCTTCATCCGGGATCTTGAATAAATCGACTTTGTCAGGAAAGTTTACATGTGATAATTTATGTGGAGAAAGCGAGAGTTATTGAGCGAGAATAATTTTTTTCATATTTCGCCCATATCAAGTGTAGAAAAATTGTGCCTGGTTGCTTGTGGATAGTTTTATCAATGCCGCGAACGTGGTAAATTGTGTGAGTTCCTGAAGTTGTTGACAGACAGAATTAAGGTATGTCGTGGTGCTCGTGTTGTAAGAATATTGTGTGCAAGTATAACAAAGCTTCGTGAGTGTTTAGTTGACGTGATTCTGGGCTCAAGAAAGATGAATTCTAGGTTTAAGTCAGGCATCTCGCTATGGGCCTCATGAACCTCACAGTTTGAGAGACTGAAAGGTCATAATTTCTGTGCTTTTAAATGTTGTTCATATCATTACAAATCTGTCGCTTTCACCAAGAGGGATTTTTCGTGTGCTGCCAGCGATTAATTTGTCCTTTTAAAGCCCTAACTAGCGACTTTCAACTGCTTTTTATTCACCTCAAGGGTCAAATGGTAAAACTTAAAATGTCTGTAGGTACCTTTTACAACTCCAGTCAGATATAAAAATCATTCGTAAAGCTTTTCCAACTATGTTCCAACATGGAACTTTATAATTTTTCTGTCTAATTCATGGATATCCGAGATTACCTCTCTGGTGATGAATGATTAGCAGTTTTTCTTGAATTACTTACTAGTATGTATTATGATATTTGAGTCATTTATAAATATGTACACAAAGTTTTAGGGCCAGTTCTGGCGACAATGGTAGCTGGTGTTTGCTGTTGAACTTGTACCAACCCATATGGTTTGTTGTGTGGTTTTTCTTTTAAATACACATGCCTACAAATGTCAAACTGGTCATACCATTCTATCAGCATGGAGACAAACATCTACTGCTGCTTCAAAATTTCCCGTGAGCAAAGCCTGAGTGATGAGGCCATCAGTATCTGCAAAGAGATTTATTACCTGTTATAAAATGGGGCTTTGCAACAAACCTGTAGAATTTTCCAGTGTTATTTTGCACATTTTTGCACTTCATACAAGTCGTATAGTCAACCTACCGTGCGAGCAGTGGTTTCTCCAAGCCGGACGCCATGCTACGAGGGGACAGAAAAACGTCCGTAGCGTCCAGCCTGGAGAAACCACTGCTCGCAGGGTAAAAACCGTTATTTGTTTACATTAATAATTTAGCATTGTTGTTTACTACTATTCTACTTTATTCTACTGTGAGGTTATGTCCCATACATTTAACTGTAACTGGAACAGTCGGGACAACGAATGTCATTCATTAATTCATTCATCGCCAGGGTGTTGTTACTTTGAATAGGGGTTGGCTATGTCGGAGTTTCTCCGTACTCTTTAAAATTTTGTTTAGACATTTTAACTATCAATTAGAACAGAATATAAATCAACCTCACTAATGTACTATTTTAGCCCCTTCAGAGATTTCACCAAGAAGGCGAAATCCCGACGTGGCATCCTAGCAGCTCACACCTATATATAGAAAAATACTTAGAGTTGAAATATACAGTCAGTATACCAGAACAAAATCTCGATTTGCTTGATCAGGGACCGCATGGAATCGTTGGGTAATGATGACGTTTCTATTGTTCACGCCCGCAAGTAAGAGATGGTTAGGATAACGTAAAACAGAAAATCCCCGAAGGGACCGCTTAGGTTGATTTTGTGACATTTATTGTACAGTCATACTTCGATACTCTTTAGCGTTACGTGTTATCAGTGACATTCCTTGGAGCAGCTGTTTTGAAAGTTGTGGACCAAAAGACACTCGTTAAACACAGGTGAAGTTAAAAGGTACGTATAATTGTGTATATATTAACATAACCAAAACTTGTAGGAGTGCTTTTTTTCATCTACACAATATTAGACGCGTCAGAAAATATCTAAGCATAGAATCTGCCGAGAAATTAGTGCACGCTTTCATCACAAGCAGATTGGACTATTGTAACTCACTTTTATACGGACTACCCCACTGCGCCCTCACTAAACTGCAGCGTGTTCAAAACCCAGCTGCAAGAGTTCTATATCTAGCACCACGGTTTTGTCATATCACACCAATATTATACGAATTACACTGGCCGCCTGTGACGTTTAGAATAGAATTTAAGGTTATTATAATCACTCACAAAGCAATCTATGGAACAGCTCCTAATTATTTATCATCTCTCGTTAACTTTAAACCTAATTCTTCCTACAGCCTCAGATCAAATAACAAATATCTGCTTTCAAATCTAACTTCAGGACTCTCCCTACTCTTGGTGACCGAGCCTTTGTAGCCGCCGCACCAAAACTATGGAATAATCTTCCGTTAGATCTTAGATGCACCTCCGATTTTCAAGTTTTTAAACGTAATTTGAAGACTCACCTTTTTAAAAAAGCCTTTTCTGATATAATGTTGTAATGTTTGTAATTTTTTTTTTTTACGGTATATTTTTAGATCTTTAATTGTAAGGTATATTTTTAGACCATTAATTGTAAGGCGCATTTGTAAACTGTATAGTTGAATTTGCGCGGTATAAATAAATGTTATTAACACTTGGAGAGTTTGCCAGGCACGAGTTTATCGTTTACAAATCTTTGATTGGAAACAATTGCAAGACACTTTCTCTCCCTTTAGGGGAATAAGACTAAGTCCACAAACAAGCAAGACGAGTGGATCAACGGCTAGCTCATCACTGGCAGAACGATGGACGATTATAGAAATTCGCCGACAATAGACAGTATTCGTATTCTCCGACAGTCCTGGGACGAGTAGGCCTTGATCATGAATGCGAGGCTCATGCGAGGAACTTCTCGCCAAGAGGACAAACAAATATGAGAAAACTGCGGCTGAGTTTGCCGGATTTAAGGAAAATTTTTAACATTGTAGAGTTCCGAAGGGCTTACATACTTGAGAGATCATTATTTCAAACAACAAAAGGAAGATCTGCTCATTATTACTAAGAAAAACAGCGATCCTAATTATAATTTTGTTGATGAGAAGAGTGCTTGGTGAGCGAGTTTATAATTCAATATAAACAGAGATGTTCTCAAAATCCCCGAAGCCATTTTAATTGTAATTTTCAGTGGCCTTTAAACTTTTTGAAGAATATCTTTTATTTAAATGGACGTAATTATCGAATGCCTGCGATAAAGTTAACAGTGATGTTATCACACCTACTTTGCTGTTGAAATTTTCTAACAGAGCGGATGCAAAATCTTGAATGTGTATTTGAAGTAAACCAAACGACTCATTCAGTGGAAAATTACTTATCAGGACGGGGCTTAGCGTTCTGCACACTGTCCATGTGCATTTTAAGGGAGTTAAACCGGTTTGAACAAAGATGACTAGGTAAAGTTTATTTTTAAATTTAAGTTACATTATCTTCGATAACAACTGTGCGAGAGTACAAAAACGTGCACGCAGTTGAACACAGAGTTTGGTACAGACGATAATACTGAGCAGTTTTAACTCCACACTACAGATACACAAAAGAGAAAAAGAATAATAAGAAGAATAAAATTTTATAAAAAGGATTCGAGTATTGACATTTGGACACAATATACCATTTTCTTGATTACTTCTCGTTTCTTCTTTTGGCTTCGTGGCTTTTTAACTTTTGCTGTTAGTACGACCAGCTCTTCCCACAGTTTTGTTTTTTGAAACAGATATCCCTTTAGCTTACCCGTAAGGTTTCAGCTTTTAAATCTTGCGGTTTTTATGCTGATTTGTATCGTTTTGCAGGGATTCAGCCGCGACTAACCAATGTTTGTTTGTGTTTTTGCCAAAAAGTTCCCCGCTTTAGCCTCGCAATCATGCTGTGAAGTCTCTCGTCCCAGGGCCGTCGGGAAATACGAATATCGTCTATTAAATTCTGTGCTGACGTATTCCCTGCTCACAGATGTACTTCTACTTTTAATTTCTCCGGCATACTTTCCGGCTAATAAATTGAACTGTATGAAAGTGAAAGAGAGAGAGGGGGCGAAAAATTCCAACTTATAATATCATAGGTGACGAATTACTCCTTAATTTTGGCGCGAAATTATAGCGTTAATTTGTGATTTCACATGTGAAATTACTAAATTGCCATGGCAACCTTACGTACGTCTCAGTGTCAAGACGGCGACGAAGTTTTAAAATGTCATGAATGAAGATGTCAGGGCACAAAAAGACGCTTTAGAAAACCTGAACACACGAAAGAGCACATCAAGAAGGATTCTAACAGGTATTTTGTCGAAAAACTCTGAATTTAAGCCAAATTTAAGCTCTAAACGTTCGAGAGAGTGCAGGAGCTCTCGATCGATACGATCCAGGATAAACATGTCAAAAATCCTAGATTGCTAACGTAATTCGTCACCCATGATATTAATAGGTAATCAAATGGTGACGAGTGAAATTAGGGAATAATTTCACGCGCGTTTTGTCCAAATCCTTATAATTTCCCGAGCCTTTATAAGGATTTGGACAAAACGCGCGTGAAATTATTCCCTAATTTCACTCGTCACCATTTGATTACACATGCTTATAAGCCAAATTTAAGGTCTAAACATTTGAGAGAGTGGAGTTCTCGATTGATACGATCCAGGATAAACATGTCAAAAATCCAAGATTGCTAACGTAATTCGTCACCCATGATATTAATAGGTAATCAAATGGTATACTCGTGAAATTAGGGAATAATTTCACTTGCGTTTTGTCCAAATCCTAATAATTTCCCCGTGAAATTATTCCCAAATTTCACTCGTCACCATTTGCTTACACATACTAATCAAATACTTTCTTATGGTTTAGAATAAATTATTCTCGAAACTGAGAATGTTTTGACCAAAGCTGTGTAAATAGGGATCAGTTAAGGTTTCTGGGAAACTACACAAAACCCACTCCACCCCTAACCCATGTTTCTCACTGACTTGTGACTTAAGGGCAGAAACATGGGTTAGGGGTGGGTTGGGTGGGAAGTTTCCCAGAAACGTTAACTGATCAGTAAATCAAACTAAATCAGTGCAGGGAGCCTGGCGTTTCCTGTTTTTATCTCACCTATTCAAATCGAATGGAAAATGTGAGAAAATCTTCATTATGAATCGGTTTATTTCAAAGAGCTATTCAGCGACCAAGAATACTATTAACCAACAACACAAAGAGCGGGGCAGCTGTAGTATAGAGTGTTTTCACATGACGTCACTGCAGCCATATTGGTGCCCCAAAACAATAAAACGGCGGCCATGTTGGTGTCCTAAACCAGTCCCCTGGGAGTTGAACCCTTTTCTTACGTAAACGCTTTCTTTTGTTACAATAAATTTGCATATATGCTGGCCACGTGAGTGAAAACACTCTGTTAACTATTACTAGTCATATTTATTATGTACCTTGACAACCTGCCATGACTAGCACTTGAACACTGTCGGTTAATGCATCTCAGTTAATGCCATGTGATTTATTGAACAAAAATGATGTTGTGGTTGTTATTATTGTTTCCGTTACATTCTAATTCTAATTTGCGACATCCAAAACAAGCCACTAGAGCATGCTTGGCATGGTGCACTGCCCTGGCATGGCTTACAGCAGGGGTTGCATGGAATAGGGCCACATGTGGCTCCTGATCACAAGCACACAAGGCAAATTAGAAGGTTATTTAATTTATTTTCCACTCACCATCGTCAGTAGGTATCTCAAAGGGCGATGATAGCTGCACAGATTCACCTGCACCTACAATAATAATTATTATTAATCATTCAAAATATTTCCCCAATTCTGATTGGCTAAAAGCACACGCATAATTTCCCATAACCAGTTACTGATGACCAAATTTGGAAGAATTTTGTGTTTAACGAGAAAATGACAACAAAAATGCAGCCTTCTACAGGTTAATGAACCGTTAACCGAAAAGACCTGGGGACGAGGTTGAGTTGTTTTGGTTGTGAAAACAAAAATGGCCGACACTTCACTCGTTTCAAGAGTAAGAACTACAGCTGGAACTAGGCGAAGTAATAGCTAAAAACATAGCAAAAACAGAAAGAAGACAACTCGGAGGGCGACATCTGCTATTTGGAGAATATTTGCGGAGCTGGACAAACCTAAACGTACACTATCGAAGATGAACTTAACATCGATGGATCGATGGAGGTAAGCACGTTTTAGCTATGTTTTTAAACCAGGAATTATTTTGAATGAATAATAAAACAATTATTGAATTCGGCTTTCGTATCATATGCAGAATTATGGAGATCTCGGAGGGTGTTATCCGCCTCGGCCCACGGCCTCGACGGATAACACCCTCCGCGATCTCCATAATTCTTCATAAGATACTCAGCCTCATTCATTAACTGTCAATGGGATCAAACATTGCTGCGGTTTTTTTTCTTGTAGAGGACAGAAGAGGTGGTGCCACACCCTAACTGAGCTCACCTAAATCACTTGTGTCCACTGTCAATGGTCCTCCAGCTGCAATAGCATCGAAGGCTGCAGCTCCTTCGCTCAGGCTACCAGCTTCTGATAAGGGAGTCTAAACACGTTTATTGCAGTTAATACACTGAATATAAAGTAATAAATAACTATAAAATGAACAAATTCTTGGGATTCTTTTGGCAACAGTTTCTTTATATGGACAGCTGTAGCACTATTAAGAAACAATTCAAGTAAAGTGGATGCTCTTCCTCACGGTTATGATATCAACTTATGCAGTTAAAACCTTTGACCTTGAGCCATGTCCAGCCCTGGCCATGAAATCCAGAGTTTCTTCACTTCTTACTTAGTTCCACACTCCTCAGAGGTGTGGAAGTGTGGAGTAGTCTGACAAAGTAAGGATATTGTCGCACTTTTCCCCGAGTCATGAACCCTTTGTCATTCTTTACTTAGTTCCACACTTCTCAGAGGTGTGGAAGTGTGGAATAGTCCGACAAAGTAAGGATATTGTCGCTCTTTTCCCCCAGTCATGAACCCTTTGTCATTCTTTACTTAGTTCCACACTTCTCAGAGGTGTGAAAGTGTGGAATAGTCCGACAAAGTAAGGATATTGTCGCTCTTTTCCCCCAGTCATGAACCCTTTGTCATTCTTTACTTAGTTCCACACTTCTCAGAGGTGTGGAAGTGTGGAATAGTCTGACAAAGTAAGGATATTGTCGCTCTTTTCCCCCAGTCATGAACCCTTTGTCATTCTTTACTTAGTTCCACACTTCTCAGAGGTGTGGAAGTGTGGAATAGTCCGAAAAAGTAAGGATATTGTCGCACTTTTCCTCCAGTCATGAACCCTTTGTCATTCTTTACTTAGTTCCACACTTCTCAGAGGTGTGGAAGTGTGGAATAGTCCGACAAAGTAAGGATATTGTCGCTCTTTTCCCCCAGTCATGAACCCCCTTGTCATTCTTTACTTAGTTCCACACTTCTCGGAGGTGTGGAAGGGTAGAATAGTCTGACAAGTTGAGTTTAATGTCACACTTTCCCTGAGTCACGAGAAGCTCAGTGCGCTTTATGAGCACTTGCTTTTTATTTCTGTATGGTTTTTTACATTTTTCCTTAAGGTCTATTTTTATTTTGAATAGTAGATATAACCATTGTTTCAATGCCAGCCGTTGAAAGTTGAAAGTTAAGAAATCCGATCTCCAACCAAGCTTTCTTCCTTATCAGTACGGATTCAAATTTGATCATTGTTAGATCACGCCATATATTCACTGTTTCGTAGTTTTTCCTCTTCTCTAAGATTAAGTAAATGCTGGACATAAATTATGAAATAGGCAAAGTGTCCTCTGTTCATTTTCCTTGTCATTTTTGCATATTTTGACAGCTAAGAGAAGGAATGCTCGCAAATTTCTGTGTCAATCTGTAGGTGGAACACTGCGAAAGGATTAATGACCGTGATTAAATAACTTAGTTAGTGATAGGATTAAAATAAATTTGTTCTGGCCAACGACCCCAAAAATGAATCTCAGGTCGTTCTAGTACTAAAAAAATTAATAACAATTGCTCACCGCATCTTTTCCCTCTCATTACCCCTTTGAGCTCTTCTACGTTGTTTGCGTTGCAGGCGAGTGGCTCGAGGCCAAAAAACCTCGAAAAACAATTCACCTTAGAGTGACTCTCTAAAGACGAAGAGGAGGATGAAACATGCAAATATTTTTGTCACGTGCCGCAGAGATAACATAAATATTGCCGACCCTATAACACGCACCTAAACAGTGATCCCCCTTTTCCACAGAGAGATCTGCAGGTAGCTACTCTAGGCCGATAAGACACAATTATTACTTTATACAGTATGCTGTATATTTTTAGACGAATTTAGGTCATGAACCGGATGTAGGATTATATCAATAACAATTGATCTGAGCTTTTATAAACTTTATCAAGTTGATCTTAAAGCGAGGAAAATAGAACCCAGATACTCTGCGTTCTTTACGGCCCAATTCAAATCTCCCGGGGTTAAGATTCTTCGTGTATTGTATTTGCATTCTAATGTGGCATTCACATTTTTCAAAATGATATGGGAATTCCTGAAGCAAATATATGGCTCATTAAGATGAAAAATTTCAAACATACAAAACCAAAGATAAGATGACGTTTTTTAGGTTTCCGTTAAAAAATAAATAAAGAAAGAAAGAAATAAACGAAGACAAAGGACTGACGGGGACTTCGTGACAGAGAAAACGTAGGCTTATTTTCTGGTCGGGTATTCAAACAGATGGTAGTGAAACAAGGCTAATATCTTCCAGTCACAGAATTGTTGTCTAAACGTAAAATTGGCATTTAAAAAGATGTAAAATCAATTGCAGAAATAAAACCAACTAATACTCACCACTGAGTGAAAATAACGAAAGAATGTCAAGGGTTCTAGACTTGGGGGAAAAGCGACGACATCCTGACTCTGTCAGACTCTTTCATACTTCCACACCTCTGAGAAGTGTTGAACGAAGTAAAGAATGACAGAGGTTTCGTGACCAGGGGAAAGATGTGAAATTATCCTTACTTTGTCAGACTTTTCCACACTTCCACACCTCTGAGAAGTGTGGAACTAAGTAAAGAATGACAAGGAGTTCGTGACCGGGGGAAAAGTGTGACATTATCCTTACTTTGTCAGACTTTTCCACGCCCGTAAGAAGTGTGGAACTAAGTAAAGAATGACAGGGGGTTCGTGACCAGGGGAAAACTGTGACATTATCCTAACTTTGTCAGACTATTCCACACTTCCACACCTCTGAGAAGTGTGGAACTAAGTAAAGAATGACAAGGGGTTCGTGACTAGGGGAAAAGTGTGACATTATCCTTACTTTGTCAGACTTTTCCACACTTCCACACCTGTAAGAAGTGTGGAACTAAGTAAAGAATGACAAGGGGTTCGTGACCAGGGGAAAACTGTGATATTATTCTAACTTTGTCAGACTATTCCACACTTCCACACCTGTAAGAAGTGTGGAACTAAGTAAAGAATGACAAGGGGTTCGTGACCAGGGGAAAAGTGTGACATTATCCTAACTTTGTCAGACTTTTCCACACTTCCACACCTCTGAGAAGTGTGGAACTAAGTAAAGAATGACAGAGGTTTCGCGACCAGGGGAAAAGGGTGACATCATCCTGACTTTGTCAGACTATTCCACACTTCTACACATCTGAGAAGTGTGGAACTTGGGATGAGAAAGGAAAGTAGGGTTATTTTACACTTCCTCACCTCAGACAAGTGTAGAACTAAGGATGAAAAAAGAAAGTAGGGATCTTGTGGCCAGCGCTGGACATTTGTGTTGACCTTTGCAAGGACTAGAAGTAACACTTGCTAATTTAATTATTAGGCTGATTAAGCAACAGCACGGGAACGTCAGTTGACGACGGGAAAGCGCGCGGAAAGGACTAAACACGTCTTCCGGTGCCCCTCTGCCGTTGGTCAAGCCAGTTGTTTGATTTGCGCACGCTGTCGTCAACTGACGTTCCCGTTCTGCTGCTAAATCAGCCTATTAACCTATAGCAGACCATGTCCTGCCCAACACCGCGGCAAAACGTCTACGCATGCGCCAGGTTGAGCATTTCCGGTCTCTTTTTCAGCCACACTTTCCAGTCAGATCAAAGTCTCCCGCACGCTCTCTGCTTCATATACTGTGTGCAGCTTGTGGTTCAGTTGTTCTGCTTCGTGCTGCTTCTATTTTTTACTATTTTGTAGTTATTGAAATTGCTTTTCTGGATAACCAGGCACAGATCACTGAAACAATTAGTCGATTAGATTAAGAAAAGGTAAGATGATAATAACTCAGTGTGTAATTTTGGCTAGAGCGTCAGGTAAACTGATTTTCATTTACGAAAACAAAGTTTTTGACTGTTATTTTTCACGTCACCTGGCTGAAACTAAGACATAAAAAGTTATAATTGCAAGCTTGTGTACTGTGGTTCTAATTTTCAGTTCTTCAATTTCGTAGTCTTTATGTCTTAAAGCCGATTCGAGCTTTATTTGGAAAACGACAACACACAATCGCTTTGTAGTTTTATTTACCAGTGAGTTTTACCGTGTTTTGAAACGAAACTCTTTTGAGTTGACTGCCATGAAACATGCAAGCTTAATTATACTGTTGAGGTTGGCAGCAAGTTGACAACTCTATTAATTTTTTTCATTCACAGAATCAGAGAGCGAAAGCTAGTTCGATGGCCGGGCTTTTAGAAGTCGAACTTTTCATGCCCTGTATTTAGCAGCTGGAAGTTTCGTGTTTGCATGAGATGCAGCCGAGCCACACAGTCTGAAATTATTGAAGTCTTCAACCAAAGAACAACCATGTAAAAGAATTAAATAGGCATTTTCTTAAAGGTAAGTCATTTATGGGCATGTCTAGTTTCCCGGCACTGAAAACTCCAGGTGTTCGTGACTGCAGTCATCAAAGTCGAAGTTGTTATTAAATCCCGCCCATCTTTTGTTTTGAGTTCTTGTTTTCTCTGATAATAAAAAAATTATTAAACGGACTAAAATTGTATTTCCTGGTTTTAGTGTTAATGATAATGATGACGTCTTTATTTTGGTTTCTTTCATAAGTATTGTTATTCTTTTCTTAGTTGTTGCCTTCTCCCAAATTAACTTATGCCAAACCAGTAGTATGCAAGAAAGCCAGTAAAAACAAATTCGTCTTGTCGAGCGCTCGCCACCTGCAAACTTCAAACATCATTTTCACCGTTGGTGCAAACAGATAACCATGTGGTGCAAAAGTTTGACGCTAGAAAAATATATAAGCTTTCGAATGAAGTGATTTTTTTCGCCCCCTTTTTGTCTGTTTCTCCCTTTTTGCTTTTAAACTTGGTGCGACGCATCCTCGGAGACCCAGGGACAGATAAAGGGGGCGAGGGAAAGTCTAAACGGGCGAAAAAATATATATGGCACGAAGAAAAGTAAAGAACGGCGAGAGGAGCCCCTGGGGACAATGTCTTACCAGACCAGTTCCAAACGGTCGCCGTCGTTCTGGCTTCTGATTGGTGCCAGAAAACTTGTGTTTTTCTGGCACCAATCAGAAGCCAGAACGGCGGCGACCGTTTGGAACTGGTCTGGTAAGACATTGTCCCCAGGGGCTCCTCTCGCCGTTCTTTACTTTTCTTCGTGCCATATTTTTCCGCCCGTTTAGACTTTCCCTCGTCCCCACTATCTGCCCCTGGGTCTCCGAGGATGGGTGCGACGGCAATGTTATGCTTAGGCAATTGGTTTATATACTAGACCGGAAATAAAAAGCTGACCGGATGTTAAATTTTGTGCTCATGCGCAGTGCGTTTTGCCGCGGTGTTTCCTGCCCTAACCTGATTCTCACACATCCGAGTCGATCACAGTACCTTCGCAAAAACTCTCGGACGTCTGAGAATCAGGCTAGTCTTGCCTTGAACTGCCTTGAGTGCGAGTTCTTGTGAATTTTTTTCAGGACCACAATTTGTGTCGGAATAAAGACATCAGGCTGATTTAGCAACAGAACGGGAACGTCATTTGACGACGGAAAAGCGCGCGGAAAGGACTAAACTCGACTTCCGGAGCCCAATTTGCCACTCTGCCATTGGTCGAGCCAGTTGTTTGATTGGCGCACGCTGTCGTCAACTGACGTTCCCGTTCTGTTGCTAAATCAGCCTATCATTGAAAGCACCGGCTTATAAGAGCCAATGTATGGTCTGTCCGTCGGGACAAAATAAAGTGGTCGTTGTAGAGAGGTGGCCGTAAGAGGAGGTTTGACTGTAACTGAAAGTAAATCCAAATTTTGGTGCCAGGCTAATAGGCTGCTGTTTCATATTCCTGTGAACAATAGCTCCAACTTGGGGTATGAAGTGACAAAATACAGAGATTTTTATAAACTTGGCCACCTAAACCTTGACCTCATTCCCCTATGTGTTCTCCCTCATGAGGAAAGTGGATGGGGTCTATAAGAATGGTGGTATTCTTAACATATAGTCATGAATTCTACAAGTCTCTTCTATTCGGAATTTGAAGCCTCTAGAATTAATTTGAATATTGTTTGTTAGTCTGGCTTGTTATAGGTTTCACTAATCATAATTGGGCATACACCTTCAATCATAGACAACAACAACAGACCTTGGACTCAGCCACAGAAGGAGTACTTGCACCACTAGAAAAGACACCTTGTCCTGGCTTCCCACTTGTTTCCTGTAACAGAACACAATGAACTCATTTTATACACTGTTTAGACATCTACACAATGACCGAGTTAAGTATGGGAAGATTACATTAATTTGAAAATTGTAAAATCGACGCTGTTCAAGAGGGTCTTAACTGAAGTTTCTGCAATGCTGCTTTCTTCAGGGTACAAGACTAAAGAGTCCGTTAAATTAGCCGACGGGCCCGACTGCATAGTCCCGCGCGTGCCACATGTGACGGCGCGCGTGCCACATGTGACGGCGCGCGCCCGGTGGACCTATAGTTTTCGCGTGTTCGCGCCCTACTGAACTTCTAGCCGTCTATCTTGGTCATTTAACGGCACCTTTTGTGTGGAGCCTAGACAGCTATGTGAAAGACACCACACACATGTTAAACATCCTTGATTCCTTCCGATTCACGGACGGTGACGGACAGCGCTGTATACGGTTATACCAAATGATGGAGGTCTCAGCACACTGCATTACAATCTCGAAAAGAGAGAGATCCTTGGACCATCTAGTATTGGCACTTGACACCTTTGAATTTAATGGTCAGTTTTACACGCAAACTGGTGGACTGGCCATGGGTAGTCGAGTAGGGCCGAATTATGAATGTCTCTTTGTTGGCTACGTGGAGGAACGTATGCTTTCGATTTATACCGGTATAAAACCAGACCTATACAAGCGGTTCATGTAGTGAAGGGGTCCTCCGTCAATTCCTCGCGTTTGCTTCCTCGTTTCACCCTAACCTTGATAAACATGGTCTGTCTCTACGGACAAACTTCCTTTCTTGGATATCTACATGAAGCCTCGAGCTAATCACATAACCACTTCTAATCTATAGTATATATTACAAAGACACGGATAGCCAATCTAACCTCAACTTCAGATCATCCCACCCATAAAGTTGCAAGTCACCCATACCTTGTAGTAGGTTTCTCAGAGTGCATAAGATCTACAGTGATGACGCTGACTTTGACTAACATCGAGGCAGCAAAAATGGAGACCTTTTTTGACGCACGTGGGTATCCGAATGACATCAAAGGAAGGGGAAGAGTACGAGCATCGACCAAATGAAGGCCTGACACTTTGAAGACGCTGTAAACAACAACGCTAATGTGACCTTCCACCCCACGAACCTGATTGCTGGTGTCACAGTTATATGGGCATCCCCGCGTTTTGGGCATCACCATTCCCAAAACCCTAGTAATATGGGCATCCCCTGTAACCCTAACCTCAACCCTAACCCAAATCACTCAGGTAATAAGAGAAGGTGATGCCCACATCACTAGGGTTTTGGGAATGTGGATGCCCAAAACGGGGGATGTCCATATCACTGCAAAACCAGGAAAATCATTTCAAGGAACTTCCGGATCCTTCGTGAGGACAGCACGACCAGAAATATCTTCAATAAACCGCCACTAAAGTCTTTCAGACGTGCCAAGGATCTGAAGGATCTACTAGTCAGAAGCAGCCTACCTCGAAACCTTCCAGACCAATCAAGAGGTACTTTCCCTTGTAAAAGGACCGTTTGCCGCACATATCCCCATGTCAATTCATCATCCACAATTACAACACCCAAAGGGCATGTTAACATCACGGGACATTTTTCCTGCATCACGGAAAACGTGGTTTATTGTCTGTCGTGCACCAAATGTCTATCAGCAGTGTACATTGGGGAGACTGGACGCAGGTTGGCAGACCCCTTTAGAGAACACCGGAGAGATGTCATCAACGGGAGAAATGACCTTCCTGTACCTGCCTACTTCAACCAAGCCAATCATACACTGGAGGAAATGAAGGTTGCTGTATTAAAAGCAGGCCAAGCAAACCAGGAATACCGTAAGAAGCAGGAGATGACGTTGATTTTTAACTATGGGACTGTGGGTCCCAGTGGCCTTAATAGAGACCTTAAGATTGAGGTTTTTCGGCGTTTCCCACGAACCGCGAACGTCAAGAAGTCACGTGATCAGGGTCTTGCCGTCAGGTTTGTGGTTTAAGGTTCACGTTTGAAGACAATTTCTCAGCTAAAATAGAAGTAAGTGGATGAATAAAAACAAACATGGCAGCCGCAAGCTACCACCCGCGAATTTTAAGACCCATATATGGGCAGACGGGTAACGTGAAATCGTCAACCACAAACCGCAGTTTGTCGTTTGCAGTAAAATGACCAAACCTCGATCTTAAAGTCTCTTATGAAGACTTAAGTTTCATGTGAACAGTTACTCACTTTTTGCTTACTCGCGCAACGGTGCGCGCTGTCACATGTGGCACGCACGCGCGCGAGTATGCAGTCAGGCAAGTCAGCTAATTGCCGAAACGTCGGTTAAAACCCTTTTGAACAGCGTCGATTTTACAATTTTCAAATTAACATTAAGTAACTACGCTGCGCAGGGATTTTTTATGAGAGCTGAAGTTCGTCCCCTTACCCCTGATGAAATAAGTTGCATCTTTTGAACTAATTCTTCAGCATCAACGCCTCCTTGATTACTACTTGTAACTGATGACGTATGAGAAGATGCAACCTAATACAAGCACATACATTAGAGTTTAGTGAATGCGTTATCTAGTGACTGAATTTAATCGTACATGTAATGATAAAAGCAAAACTACATTTCCAATAGTGTTACAAAGTAAGAAAAGCAAGAGAAACAGAACATAATTTTCCTGTGCCTACATTTACATTGTATATACTGTTGGGTAGCTGGGCATGACATTATCATAACAATAATTATCATTTCCATGGAAAAACACAGGACCGGACAATCTGCAAGCCAGCGAGCCATGCGATTTGAGCAAGCCATGAGAAAAAAAGAAATTTTTGTGAAATTGCAAATACAAGAAAAATGTTTTCTGCTTAGCTCACTATGGGTATGTCAGGTTTTGCTGCTGGAATATTTGCAGAATTATGCAGTCTTGGTTAAGCACTTCTTTCACAGATTACCGCCGTTTAGAGTTAAATATTCATTTACAACAATTAGCTTTGAGTTATATTCTTCTGCATTACTGCTTTTTCGATTCTTTCATTATTTTTTTCCCATGGCTCTCATGCCTCACTAGCTAGCATAACTTCAAAACTACCAGTTCACTTGCTAAGTAAAATTATTGCATCTAACAAAGTAAATCGTGACAAAGGATGGAATTGTCCAGGTCAAAGTTTTGGTCAATCTTCCCGGGGTAGGAATATGGAATGTAAGTTCAGTTTATAATCTAGTACGCCCATCTCTTGAGGTTACAATAATTATTAGCAAATATCAAATGCCTTCACCCTCAGACAGCTTTTACCAATCACAATATACATCAAAGAAGATAACTGTCAACTTCAATTGTCAATCACTGACCCCTGCCCATTGTATATCTCCCTTCTCAGGATTCAGAATGACACTAGACACAGAGAAAGACGAGATAAGTGGAATAAAATAATCTTCAAGTGTCCGCAATTTGTTACCTTCTTTGAAAGTTCCACTGGATCATAGCCGAGAAGTGTTAAGAAATGTCTCCTTGGTTCTCTCTCGAAGTTAATCTGCAAAAAGGAAACTTAATATATTATATACATGAACAACCGAAGAATGATAATGAGCCTCAATAAGAAAAAAGGTGTATGAACCAAAAGGAGCCGGAAAACCCAACAGTTTATTGATATTGACATCACTCTGTCAAATCACTAGGGATCTCCATACTCATACAAGTCTTAAATCCTAAATGCTCTACAGTGTAGATGAAATTTTCTGCCACAGTTTGATAACAATGTTTTGTTGATATTGTAAATACCTGACTGAACCCAGATGTTAACTGTCAGTAATTTTAATAGTACTCACTAATTTTAGTTTTATAAATAGAACAGAAATGTGGGCGCCTTCAAGAAAGTGGGGACTTTCTTGCACAATAGGACAATCCCATATTAAACATCCCATACACCAGCTGGATGCTTTGATTCAATACACAGTAATTTTAAAGTACTGATTAGCTGAATCACCTTCAAGAAACTCCACAGTGTTTTTTCCAACTCATTTGTACCGCTCTCCACTTTTGAATTGCAATACTGGATAAAACTTCCTGAAGCCAAAGCACCTTCCAGTTCATAGGACCTGTTCACTAGTTCCTGCTCTGTTGTCACCTGACTAATGTTAACCTGCTCAACAACAACAACAAAATTATCATTCACCACTTTCTTGTATTTATTTACAATGTATGCCTTAACTGCTTCGTTTCAGGTTAGAAATTAACCTTGTTATAGAACAAACCTGAGCAGCTGGCGATTCCTTTGTCTGCCCAAATGTTACAAGTTTTCCACCAAACTACAAAATATAAAACCAACAAAAAACCCAAACATTGTACACCATCGTTTACATTGTAAGTTAGAAACTAAGCTTTTAGAACGTTATTGGGCCTGGGTGTACATGTACCTATAACGTAGCAAGGGCAAAGTGTTACATCAGTTATAAAAAAGGAAGTGTCTTGAAACGTTTCTAACACAATGCTGTGCCCTACCAGCACCTGCTGGACCCAGGTGCCTGACTTTTGCTCCTGGGCAACTAAAAAATCTTAGTTCTTTTTTTTTTAATAATATGCTGGACACTCTGGATTTAACAGGTTTCGAGCACTGGGCTCTCTTCAGTTTCTCTTAGAGCACAGCCTTGTGACACATTACAGGCATCAAATGAAGGATCAATATAGTATATCAATATATTGTTTATGAAGATAACCATTTCTGCTTGTGTCGTTTCTGACAAACTGAGTATTGATGTCAAAAGGAAACATTGGACCCCAAATGCTATTAGCGGTAGATCTACTACAGGTACTTATTCTCCACACATACAGCAAATGTGGCACCACATGGCCTGCGCAGCCACTTTGGAGGCTTCTTGAGAGGAGCACTGCTAGCTACTGCCTTGTGCTGTTGCTGCTGTTGCTGCTGTTGCTGTGCTTGATACATCTGTGCAGAGAATGGGTCATCCATGTCAAATGAACTCATGACCTGGAATGACAAAAAATATAAACGTTAATAAATAGCATTTACCAGTTTCATCGTCGTTATCATCATCAACACCATTCCCGTCCTGTAGAGACAACAGTGAGTACAATGACAATAATAATAATAATAATAATAATAAGACAGTCAAACCCTGTTAATACAAATACAGGCTCTGTATTAACGAGTGTCCTTATTCACTAGGTCATGTTATTTAGGTCAAAAATACACCTTTGAATAGAATGCTTAAAAAACAAAACAGGACATAAGCAATTCCTCAAATTGAATATGCAAAATCTTTCTTCTCAGCATCGGAAATAAAGGAAGAATATTTTCATAACAATAGATATCATACAATTCCTAGCATTGTATTATTACCGCCATTCTTCCTATTGTGCCCATTTGTCTAGTAACATCTAAGAGGGTTCCTCTCAGCCCTTCGTGCACGCGTCATGACCAAACCTCTACCGTCTGCAGAATGTTCGTCTCCAAAACATTTTAAACGAACTTCGAAGAGAAGTTTTGGTTCAAATGACCTCGCTTTAGTTCCCGAGAAATGTGCGTGGGTGGTACAGTTGGGGGACATAAGTATTCGTCCCTTTCAATATGGCGGCGTTTGTTTACATTTTAGGCGCGCTGGTCTTAACACCGTTTGTGGCAAATCTAACTTTAAAATCACCTTAATATTTAGTGAGATGACCCTTTATTTCAATTACATTATTTAGGCGGTCAGTTATGGACTGGTAAAGGTTTTTTATCTAATCCAATTCGATCTTCCGCCACACGCAATGGATTTCACGCAGACGATCATTTTTGGTAGTGATATTTACCGCGGGCTTTTGTAGCTCTCTCTTTATGTAGAGCCAGATATTTTCTATTATATTTAAATATGGTGATTGTGCTGGCCATTCCATTGAGGTTACTTAGATTTGATCTTTATAATTTTCTACAGTGTGGGCTCTGTGAACAGGCGCATTGTCATCCATGAACAAGTATTCTTTTCCTTCAAAATACCAGACAACTACTGACCATAAGTTCTTGTCTAGGATGTCAATGTACTTGGCAGAGTTAATGTTGCCTTCAACTGCAGTCAGAGTTCCAACACCATCATAACAAATACATCCTCAGATCATCAAACTTATCTTCCTTTCGGAGCGAGAACAAATAAGATGTGGGTTGTACTTTTCGTCGTCTTTCCGCTAAATGTAAACACGGTTGTTTGTACCGAGCACAATCTGACTTTCATCTGAAAATATTACTTTTTTCCAGTAGTTGCCTACCTCTTCGCTCTTTACACCACTTGACTCGCTTTTTTCGATTCGCTTCCCGAACAACCATTTCCTTTTTCGCTAACCTTCTTTTATACCCCTCCGAATGCAACACCCTTTGAACGGTTTTCTGGCTGAAAGTATTTGTTTTGCACTCGTTTAGCTTTGCAGTAAAGTCCTGTAAGGTTAGTCGTCTGTTACTTTTACTTTTCTGTCTCTATTTGAGAAGCTCCTTTTCCTGCCACTTCGCGTCAAAGTCTCCACTGCGCCAGTCCTTCGGCACTTGCTTAGAACGCTCCTGATATTCGTTCTTGGAATATTCAACATTCTTGACAGTTCCGCTTTGTTTTGCACGGATTCCGACAGAGTAATTATTAATTCTTTCGTCTCTGTGGACAGTTCAGCACCTTTTCGACTCGTGAGAGCTGAAAATAAATTCTCATAAGCAAAACAAAAAAAATGTGACCCTTTTTTAGCGACCTAACCTTGAACTTAATGTTGAATGACTGAATAAGCGAGGTGTCAAAACACAAACAGCTCTTATTTCTTTTCTTTCGGGAACTGCGCAGTTTATTTCATGCTCTTGGTCGGATGTGGCGATGTGGTTTTACAAAAAATACTAGGACACAGCAACATGAATGTTGTGTTAAACTAACGAGTGTATTGGAAAGGATGAAAGGGTGAACATGAATGTGACCCTTGTTTGCATGGGACGATCTCACAATATCTAGAAATGCATTCTGAGGGGCGCTATAAAATTTGTATCTGTTCGGTTGCCCTAGGGTAACCTGAGCCTGTTCAAAATTCCAAGGGCTTCAGCATTATTTTCCACAAAATTTTAGATGCAATTTAACGTATTACGAAAGTCGGAATTTTCCTAATTCCTCTCGCCATCACTTTTTTGAATCCCAAAATGTTAGGTCTCCTTTCTTTTACGAAAATAGCCTAAACCTGGGAGAAAAATGTGAAAAATTAAACTGTAGAAAATCATAGTGAATTTATTCGATAAGCTTCGAAAATTGTACATGAATGGAACGGTCATCAAGAAATTTTTAGCTGTCCTCAAGTAATAGAAAATTCTTGGCAACATCTGTTTCTCTGAACAGATATTTTGCAGAAAACGGTCGTTGGGTGCCCCTGATATGTAGCTTTGGCCACTGCTACACAGGTAACCCAATTTCTTGGACAACGTTTGGCTGGTGGTGGTGGTGGTGGTGGCTGTGGTGGTGGTAGTGGTAGTGGTAGTGGTAGTGGTAGTGGTAGTGGTAGTGGTAGTGGTAGTGGTAGTGGTAGTGGTAGTGGTAGTGGTAGTGGTAGTGGTAGTGGTAGTGGTAGTGGTAGTGGTAGTAGTAGTAGTAGTAAAACTTTATTTCAGTGTCAAATGTTTTACCATATAAACACACAAATTAGTGACACTGTGTTACTATAAAATAAGTCTACAGTAAGATGTAAAGGTTATAGAAAGGTCCAATGAGTTAATATTGTAAGAGTGTTTGTATGTATGTAGATAATCAGGGAGTAATTGCATTAGCCAACGATCGTATACATCAGAAAAGATCTAAGCATATAGATGTGAAATATCACCATACAAGACTAGAGATTCCGAATGGAGCTGTCAGCTTAACTCAAATACCTGCAGATAATAATGTTGCAGCTCTCGCGGCAAAGCTGATTAAGTTTTAGCTAGAATAAAGCATAGTCCACCCGGCAAATTGTTCTCTCCAATTTATGAACCCCAAGCTCTTTACTCCAGCTTTTCTTTGTTAAGCCCTGTTACTTTGGAGAATGCAAGGAAAGGCTCGCGCTCGAGCCGTTTTGTTGGGATACGATTATTTAGGAGTCATGCTGATGGATTTACGGACCATTTTCACCCCTCCGTACTTCACTGTATATTCATGTATATTGAAGATAGTGAGAATATGTTACAAGGCTAGACTGCTTATATATTACGTTCCAGTGCACCATAGCAAAAACCAATAATACAGTGTAGTATTACGAAAAAGGAAAAGCCACACAGGAATACAGATTTAACTTGAAGTTTTAAATGTTTCACAGTGGGAGAGATATAACAGCCCACTACACTATGACTCCTACATATATTTTCTTTGAATGACGATTTATTTAAACAATTTTGAGTGCTTAAATATCTAAGGAGGCACCTTAGCTACCAAGAATTTTCTGCTATTGATCACAGAAAGGTTTTAGGTCTCAAGGTCAGTCAATCCCTATTTCCTCATGTGTGCCCTCGTTCCACATACACTGTGTGTAGTCCTTATCTCTCAGGTCCACATGTTCTCACAGAAGGAGGGGGATTCAAAGGCCAAAGAGCAAAGCTACAGTGTAGCAGGGATGGGGACTTTAAACAAAATACTTCCCCTCACAGAACTTACTTTCTGTTGATGAAAATCTTGGCTAGAAGCGCCTCCACCCATCAGAGAAAACACACTAACATGGCCATCAAATGATGAACTGCAAACCATGGCAGGATTTCTAGGGCACCACGCCACATCAAAACTCCACTGAGCTGTTGTTGGCAACTCGTACACGATCTTTAACACAAAGAAGAAGACGATATTTACTACATTTAATGTGTCATCAATACACTAATCTAGTTAACTAATGAAACGCAAGAGAATAACTTAGCAGTCTCGTCTATCACTAAACAATACTACTGCCTTCTTGTGTAACTCTGTGTACTTATCTATTGATCAACATGTTTGATGTTTCCCTAACCGGAATAATCCTGGGAAAAATTATTGATGTTCTTTTTGTGCCTATTCGAAGCTTGATTTATTTCCTGTAATCTTACGTACAATGTGCACGTACAGTGCGTGTTTGTTTTGTGTGTTTCGTTCATTTTTTGTGTGACCTCCAACCCTATTTTTCATGTAATTTGCCTTCCTACAACCCGACCTCTCACAAGGCCACAACTTTGACGAGACGAGTGCAATTAGTTTGCGACTCGCCTAACAGCCTTCATGACGAGACTGACTATCTAAACAACGTTTCAAGTAAAAACAACTACAAAGCGGACTTTGTTAGACGAAACACTCACAGTAACACTGATTCCAACACACAGCGACTACACCGTACATCGGAGGCAACTCTGAACTATCACAGGTATACTACAACTTTACAATATACGTAGTGCGCACAAACCTACAAGCACTTTACGACGACTATTTACTAATGTCAAGGACAAAGACAAACCGGAAAATAGACAGGGAGCAGTATACAAGATCAAATGCTAGGCTACTTACATTGGTGAAACCGGCAGAAACCGGTACGTGTGCACGGGCCATATTATGCAAAGACTGTGGCAGCACTTAGCAAGTTAAATGGGTTAGTATTGAATAACCCGGTTATATCCTGGCCTTGAAAGATTTCAATCGGGTTAATGGGTCGCTTATATCGCATGTGACAGAGTCCCAGTCGATTTGATGTTTTGTGTGTAAATGGTGTTCAGCAATGTGAATTGTTGACGTCACCATTCTTGTCGCTCGTTTGTTTTCGGTCAGTCGCCTGAACGTTTTTGTTTGAAAACGGGCATTTTATCTCCGATTACGCCTACCGTCCACACGTATTTGGTAAAACGGTCACCGAAAACGCATCTTTTCAAAAACGCTCTCCAGAGTGAAGAACGTTGAAAACGTTGGCAACTTGTTTACGTGTAGAAGGACGAAAACGGAGGCTTTCGAACACGATGATGTAATGCATCATTTGCTGCTGGCATGACGTATGCTCTGCGAGGGATGGTATCGTATTTCCATTGTTTGGCGTTTTCGTATGGACAGGCGAGAACGATTCCAATACGCTGTGTGGACGCGTATTTTTTTGAAAACGGAAGACAAAAATGTCCGTTTTCAAAAAATATCCGGATACGTGTGGGCCGGGGGGGGGGGGGGTACTCCTGGGAATTCTTGGTGGGGGTGTGCCGCCCGGTTCTCCAAAACCTGACCCTATTTCAGACCAAAAAATGTCATTTTCCACACCTGTTTTCAGACCAGACCTCTAAAAAACATACAAGTTTCCAGACCTGGCCTTTAGGCAGAAATTATATTACTTATCATTACTTAGATAAGAGCGCAAACAACAAAATTCTTCAAATCCATTTCAAATTCGCATATTTCTTTTTTTTCTTACTCATTTGGAATTGAAACGATAAATACGTTCATACACTCCCGTAGTTCCCTCGAAAAACATACCCGATTCCAGACCAAAATGAGCAAAGTGTTTACCCGTTTTCAGACCAAAACGGCGCAAAAACCCTACCCGATGGGGCGGCACATACCTATATAGCTTATATCAGGGAGTACCCCCACCCCCTCCCGGACGTGTGGACGGGGCCTTGTAGAACCAGGCAGAATTTTTTATCTAGACATGCTATGCTCCTCCCCAAGGACGTGACGAGACAAAAACGACTGCGCGAGGGAGAGTTTAGTCAGAACTCTACCGTAGCCCTCATATGGGGCATCAACATTAGCCTGTTCACAGACCCTCTATTTCCTCTTCAAAGTCCGTTGAGCGCGCGTGTTAAAAATAAACCGCGGGGGATTTATTGAAAAGAACGAAAAGAAAAATATAACGTTTGTGTACAGGCTACATCAATATATCTTATTACCGTTTAAATTTGCAAGTCACAATTTCACTACAAAAATATGAGTTGCGTACCTTTCAAAATTTGCAACTTGGATTTTCAGTTTATTTTCAAAATGATCGTAACGACCGTGAATGACTTGCATACAAAACAGCCTCTTTTTACAGAAAAATACCGATTCCTCTCTGCACGCATTAAGGCGGATTGACTGGATTTTTTGGGGGGGATACCTCCCAAGTTTGAGCATTAATTACGTCACCATGAGTAAAGATATGGAAAAAAAATTAACACAGCTGTATTATATAAAGATGAAAATTTCTTATGATTTGGGTTTTATTGCAATCGGAGTCGCCATGGCAACGTAACGACGCCATTACGTGTTTTATTTATCTTTGTGTTTCTCTGTACCAGGAGTTTTTTTAAGAAATCGCTTAAGGGAGTTTGTACCTGTCATAATTTCCTCAATTATAGCAAAGTTTGAACAAATTCTATGAGAGCGTTTTCGAAATATTTTGAAACAAAGTTTTAAGCCTCATAAAAACAGTGAAATAGCATGCTATCCACACAATTAGCTAATTTTTTAAGAAAATGATAAGCTTTGGAAACGAGGCTTCAGCTCATAGTGGTTTGATTCCATTAAAAACTATATACAAAAAAAGAGGGGAATTGCTCTGGGCGATCGCGAGTAGAAGAATTTTATTCACTTGTATTCAGCTGCTTTTGTTACAGTTTTTGCACGTAATTTGGTCCATGCCTACAAATTTCGCATTTTTCAAAAAACCGCTCGATAAATTTTTTTATAAATTTGAAAATCCCGAGATCAATCGTCAATAAATACACCTGCTCAAAATTGGGAGGTATCCCCCCCGAAAAAAATCCAGTCGAGCCACCTTAAAGATACAATTGCTTTCAGAAATACCTGGTTACATAATCATTCAAAGCATCCTAAAAATAATAAACAGCCAAAATGACAGCGATCAGGAATCACCTGACTTCTAATGCTACGCAACCAAAGGGATTTTTTTCAATACCCTTCTAGTAGAAAGGGACGACCTGATTGTTCCAAAACTAACCAAGTGTCTATAGTAAAAGCTCAAGTTGTAAGTTTTGAAATAACACAACTTCAACTTTTGTTTCAAAAATCCACGCTGTTTTTTCTACGATAACTATAACTCAGATGTTAGTTTGAGGTAAAAATGCGACTTGCAACTTGGATTTTTGACGTACCGAGTTGCCAATTTTGAAATTGAACAACCCCGCGTTTTGCTAAGAAAATCTAAGAAGCAAATTTTTAAATGTTTGCTTCTCGGATTTTTGTGGTGAAAATCTGAGTTGCAAATGTTAACTGTTAAAAATACACATTGGTGTCTAATGTAAGCTGCAGTAGAACCAGAACAGACTGTTCTCACGAGACCTTTTTTAACCATAACCCTTGAGTTTAAACAACTTAGAGGGCAACGACGTAAAAAAGGCGCATGTATATAGCCAGCGCATATTGCTCACTCGCATACTAACTAAGACTACTACCATTAAAATTACTGAACACGCTCCAGCAGAAGTATTACATAATGGCCATCTTTGTAACGTCGGAGCTACGTGGACAACTCGAAAAAAAGATATATAATGAATTTAAACAGTCCATATACCAAATAATAATAATAATAATAATGTTTATTTCTTATATTGCGCAGTCTAGCATGCGATAAAGATATGATCGAGTGCGCATTACAACACTAAAATCTTAAAGTAATAAATGGCTAGTCCAAATAATGATAATAATAATAATAATTTACAATTTTCGGAAAACAATAAAAGTAAAATATGAGTTAATAAAAGAACTAATAAAAAGCTAATTTAAAAAGATGTGTCTTTAGTAAAACTTTAAAAATGTTCAATGATTGACATTGTCTAATTTCTAGAGGGAGTCGATTCCATACTTTGGGCGCAGCATTTTCAAACGCCCTATCCCCGAGTGTCTTTTTTGTTCTATAGGTATTGTCCATTAGGAGTATGCCCAGGTATGATCTCAACTGATACCGCGAGCTCTCTTTGATTTTTATCAAGTCTAAAAGATATTGTGGTGCGACGCCGTAGATACATTTGTGAACTAGCATTGCTATCTTGAATTCTATTCTGTGGGTAACCGGAAGCCAGTAATCCACTTGATGATCTTTCCCTGCTTGTGGTGTTTGAATATTTGTGTATACAAACCCCAATCACCTCACCATCGTCTTCCGACATTTTCGCACTTTCTACACCTCTAAGGTTTCACCGCACATTTTCTTTTAACTTTTAGGTGACATTTCTTTTTGTTTTAAGTTTTACAGTTAATTGTAACTATGTAAGACACTGTTCAGCGCTTTGGAACATTTGGGGAAAAGGTGCTATATAAATGAGGGCGATTTATACTATAATTTACTGTTACTCCGGATTCCGGATTCCCGTCCAGGTTTCCGGATCCCTGATTATAGGCAAACAGTTTGAATTAAATGTTTGAATTGAATATCTAAACTGACTGTTTCACCAAATGTTTGCATTGCTGATGTTAAGGGATGGACCATTAGAAAAGTGATGGGGGTGGGGGGGGGGGGGGGGGGTGGGGATAGGGAAGTCCCAAAAAAAATTTTTCCCAGGAAATTATTAATAAGAAATATATATTCCTACGGATTTTAGCCCAAAAAAATTTATCCCCAAGGGGGATCTGTGCAGGTAAGACTATTAGAAATCAACTATGAAGTAAATGATAAGTCCAAAATGGAATAAAACGTGATCTTTTTTTAATCTCAACATGACTATTGAATAAATATTGTTAAGGACTACCTTGATTGGTACAGTTGCAGGCCAGACACTGAAATTGAAAAGTTCAACCTTTTTACATGCATTATTCACAAATCTTTACTGGACAAACAACTAGGAACTTTTTGGAATAAAAGTTATCCTGTGTATTAATACATATTCACAAACCTCTTTGCTACGAAGATATGTGCTTTCCACAACAGAAATTAGTATTACACTGACTTTCTTTGTTGACATAAATTAAATTGAACAATCCAGACACTCTTCCTCTACAAAAATCCTGCTAATGTGGGCCCCAGTCAGGTGATATGTTCCAGATCAACTACGAAGTGAATAACACTGAAATTACAGGCCAACTTTTCTGGAAAACTTTGATCTTTCCCGGGGGTAGAAGCGGAATCATTTGAATCTTGATATTCACGATTCCTTTTTTTTTTGCCTCAATGATTCACGATTGCTACAAGAATTTTCTTCCAGATTCATGATTCACGAAGAATTTTGATCACCCCATGATTGACTTAATGGTTTTCTCCGTGGCAACTTAGTCTCGTTTTGTATACTTTCTTTGGTGTTCAAACCTCTGTTTTCATCCAGAGTCGGTATCATTTCATATAGGTATTGTATCACTCGGTATAGTTTTGAACAGGTATGCAGTTTTTTGTAACTGGACATTAAGTACCAAAGTTACTGGAGAAACAAGCGGACTGTCCGCCCCGAATGCACGAATTATATAGGGGGATCTGGGTGCATGCTCCCCCGGAAAAAAAACTTTTTGAAAATTGGACTCTGGGAAACGCCATATCCTGCATTCCCTGGATCGAACGCAATTAATTCATACGTTTATTTTGTTGAGCTTTACTCAGAGCCTCGTTATTCATGATTTCCGAACCGAAGTACAAGAAATCTATTTATGAATTTAATTGATTTATTAAATTCTTGTCATTATATCTTGCATCTCTTAAAATTCCCTTCCCACCATCTCTTTTCTAAGGTCCATCCCTAATGTCGAACTGTTAAAACTAAAGGACGAAATGTTTCCTTTGCAAAATTGAAAGTTACCATCGCCGTATTGAATGTTCGCATTGATATAGCGGTTATTCAGATTGCCAAATTGAATATTTTGTCCGCCGAATTGTCAAATTGAATGTTTTAATAGACAGTTAAATTGGTTGAATTGCCGAATGTTTCAATTCAATAATTGAAAATTTAAATTGTGAGAAAGAATGTTTAAGACCCTGTTTATATGGAGTGGGGGACCCCGGTCTGGTGGGGTAAGTGTCTTTTTTGTGTGTCCCCCAGAGCGTGAAAACAAAAGAAACCAACCCCACTAGACCGGGGTCCCCCACTCCATGTAAACAGGCCCTAAATTGAAGGTTTAGATCTGAGAACAACAAAAGTTTAAATTTGGCGGGGATGGATACCCATAGTTGGTCACGCTCTACGTCCAATTTTTACGCTCCGATTGGTCAAAATCATGCGGAAAATTTATGCACCATCTGAAAACTTGTTTGCTGATAGCTTAAGCTGACAGAGTTTTGTGTCATCTTGTGATGTTTTTAACTGTCTTTTTCCACGGGATGTACAAAATGAAATACATCTGCTATCAAGATTATTCAAGATTATTCATGGCTGGTTTGTTTATTGGGTTTTTGGTTGATTAATGCGCCGCTTGTCAAAGTTATCGAAAATCCGTTTTGGGATGGCATCGTTTTCAGAAATGAGCCCACTCACTTCATCTTGCTTCATGCGTAAGAAGGTTGAAAAGTCTCAAGCGATTCTGGCCTTACTTGATGGCTTTCAGGAGCTGCATCTTGACTGGTAAGCCTGAGTAATTATTGTACCTGATGTTTTCTGGTTTTATCAAGTCGAGCGTAGTTTATGCGGTTAGTTTATGCACGTTTGTAAGATTTGAGACAATGATCTGACCTAGTGCTGTCAGGTTTGATATAAGCTTACAGAACTTTAAAAAGCCTTTACACATTTTCTCACCGCCGATTGTTTTTAGTCCTACATGAACATCGCATGCAGGAGTACTTAAAATGCCGCGCGTAACAAACGGTTTTAAAGATTACACATAATGAAACCATAAATAAAAAATAAACATAATTAATTATTTATTATGTTGAAGGGTGACTCTATTAATCCTCATTCAAATACTACAGAGCGCGCACTGCAAATGTGGCCCTTGTCAAAAGTAAGGACCGGATGGCGGTATAGGTGATTTTGGAAATTTTTTGAACGTTTTCGTACCCTGCATACCACAGAGGAGCAAATTGTTCTGACTGTACAGTCCCGATGTTATAGGCTTCTCTTCATGAAAACGTTTTATAATGTGGTCAATGCTATGATTTGTTGTGCAAAGGAAGCGCGTGCTTCGCTCGTCCTAAATATTGAATGAGTGCACTTTGTGTTAAAATCGTGAAAAACTGTATTCTGTCTGAGGTCTGTGTAATAAAAAAACATCGCCTCAAAGAACTGTTTACCTCAGATGTGATGTATAAAAAGTAAAGAAGGCTGGTTAACCGCCACCAGAAAACAACAAAAAATCCGGCCTGATTTTCATTTTGGCCTCCCTTTTAGACAGAACAATGCAACCTATAAATTAAAACGTGTAAATTGGTTGCCACTGAGGACTATCGTGTCCTATAACCGACCTTTACAGCATAAAATTGTATTTCGGGGTTGTCCAAATAACCTTATAAAATTGAGCGACTTGGTTATTTTGTTTGGGAAGTATTTGTTTTCCAGGCCTAATCTACTGTGATTGAAGATGATTGCTATTTTTTGAGTGTACATATAAGATTATTAACTCGATGTAAGATTTCTTTCTCTCCTGGACCGTTTGCAAATTATTACTTCGGCGGAGCGCGAAGTAAAGGATTCGCGACGCTCAGGAACGTATCAAAGTTGACTTTTTTAACAAGATTGGGCACGCAAAGTCTGTAGGTTTTCGGTTTTATTCGACTATTTGACGAAGTGAGAGCCGAATTAGTTCGAGATATCTTGAGATCACTTCGATTTCTTTGATTTATTCTTTAACTTTTTCGAGGAAGAAATAATTATTATTTTGGGGGTTTGAACCGACTCACCTGTGTGACCCGTCAGATCAGTGGAGACTCTAAGTTGACGGATTAGCCAATTGTGCTACTGCGACCCAAGGTAGTTCGGGATATGAAAAATAGTTATGAAATGATGCACTAGTTTCGGGACAAGATTGGGCGTGCAAGTTCGTGACTTTTCGGCTTGTTTCGGCTATTTCACGAAATGAAACCGGACTACTTCGTGATATCTTGAGATCACTTCGAGTTTAGTCTTTAATTTACTCGAGGAATAAATAGAGGATATTACGTCGCCGCGCAGAGACACGAAATTTCTCTTCGAGTGTTGAAAAACATTTCACGAGTGAGCCCTCCTTTCGAACTGTTTTATGATGAATTTAAAGTTAACCGATATGTGGATTACAAGTTTATTGTTTGATTAAAATTATAAATTTATTGACAAAAGCTTTGCTTTTAGGCCTGGCTAAATTTATATATTACAGTCATCATAATCACCTCTCCTCCTGGTTCTTGGGTGTTTGGATTCCAGCAGAGAATACGATTGTCCTACCAATAAAAAGCATAGCATTTATTTATTACCTATGCCAGGTATTGAGGCATTGTAAGGAGTGCTTAGTCCACGAGACATGTATGAGGCGTGTTAAAGCCTAAATGGGACCATAAATGAATGTTAGACGGTCAAACCCTCAGGGATGCGTGACACTTGTACTTCAATAGATGATAGGGGGTTCTCGGTAAAGAAATATCAAAAAGTGTCAAATGTTTTAAAAAAAACACAAACGTTTTGAGTGTATGATCCTTCTTCAGTATGAGAAAATAACCGTTGTACAGTACTACGCAATATCATAGACATAAAAATGATCAAAGCACGCGCCCGTGTTATAGCGCGCGCAAGATGTATATAATGTCTCAATTCAGCTGAAACTAAAATTGATATTCACTCCTTTCGGCTGAACGGTGCCTAGTTGGAAAATCAACAACATCTCGCGTTGCTTCGTCGAACGTTAGTACCACTGCATAATGCCACACTACTCACCCGGACATCAGAAATACTATGACCAGTTGAGTGGAAATTTTGGGCCACAGCATTTCTGATGTCCAGGTGCGTGGTGTGGCATTGTGCAGTGGTACTAACATTCGACGAAAGCAACGTGAGATGCGGTTGATTTTCCAGCTAGGCACCGTTCAGCCAAAAGGACTGAATATCAATTTCAGTTTCATTTGAATTGGGACATTATACACATCCTGCGCGCCTGCTCCGATCATTTTTATGTCAATGATATTGCGTAGTAGAGTACAACGGTTTTTTTCTCACACTGAAGAAGGGCCAAAAACCCGAAACGCTTGTGTTTTGGGGAAACATTTGACACTTTTTGATATTTCCTTCCCGAGTATCACCTTATCAGCTACGGGACAACGCTGACCTGGACACTAGTTTTGCCAGTTTGAAAAGCATCTACCTCAACCCAAAATCAAAGTACGTGTGGAATACCACAGGTGGCCCAAGCGTAATATGAAAGTTTGCATGGGAAAAATAGAGTTTGAAACTTAGATGAAATAAATGAAGTAAAAGCGATAAAAGTTATCAATACAGTGTAAATATTGTTATCTGGAGTCGTTGTCTTTCTTTTTACGAAGTTTCAGCGCCATTTGGGTACTTTTACATCATCTGACCTGACAGTGTAACACTGTCTTCTTCCATAGTGCTTCATTCTTAATCTTTTACTGAAAACTTCTCTCTGGGTATGCTTTTGCTCATCTGACACTATCATTTCGGTTACCATAATTAATTTGGTCAAAAACAGTATCCAAAACGTCCCGACAAAACGTAAAAAAAGAGGAGGTGGGAAATGTGAACGCAGTGGGCAGAAGAAATTGCCTGCGTTAACATGGCTAGGGCAAAGTAAGAACAAGGTACTTCGCAGTCAAAGCCTCTAGTTACCACTGCTCCTTACTGAACGGGTTGTGTCAAAATAGCCCTCTCCCTACCCCCCTAGTTCTGCCCCCTAAGCCTGATCCACCCACCCACTGTTAGGGCAGTCACTGGGATATCCAGCTGCACCGACCAAGACGGCAACCCCCCTACTTTTTGGCCTGGAGCCCAGAACCTAGTGGCCACCTTTGAACGAAATCATACAGATTATTTTCACGTTTTCATGAAATGGAGAAAGGTTCATACCGAGGGAACCTTGGGCAATGATAATCGATGATTCCGACTTCCATTATTTCTCACCTCTACTGATTCTTAGAATTCGGAGGTATTCGTCGACGTTCAGCTATCCCTGGACAAGTTCATCAATGAATTCTCAATGGTATCAAAAAAATGAGTGCCCTAACTTGACATGCAAACATGATTTGACTTGCAATGACTTTAACCCCACTAGGTTTGTTTACATAATCCAAACGATGCGCTTCTCACTTTCTGTTTCAAGTGTGTATCTTGTGAGACGTAAATCAGCTAAGAAATTGTATCTAATGCGCATGTGTATCAGCTAACTGAGTCCCCTCCTCGCCAGTGTACATCTCCAATATCATCAACAATGCATTGTGGGAAGACATTATTCTGGTTTGTGGCAGGCAGGCTGCCGTTATCAATATTTGGTATAATTACATTGATGATTATCGAAAATTGAGCGCTATGATTGGCTAGGAGCTTCGCTTCATCCCGCTATAATCACCGCACAGTGATCATAACATTGAAGGCTAGCAGTTTTCAAAATGGCAGCCAGATTTGTTGATGTTTCGGAGTCGGAAATTGATCAATTCAAAGAAAATGATGTTCCTCGAAAAACAAAAGATGCTACAAAGTTTGGAGTCAATCTACTCAAAGGTAGATTGATAAAATTTCTCTTTTGCAAGTAACACAATTTTACTGAAAACTGGTACAGTTAAACCTCTCTAATACGGACACCGAATGGACGGGGCAAGGTGTCCGTATTAGAGAGGTGTCCGTATAAAACAGGTCACTACGATGACGTCACGTTATGACTCCACTTACAGTTTTAAGGGTTCAGTAGCTAAAACCAGGCTCACACTCGTCTTTAAACTGCATTTAAATTCATTAATTCACAGTACAAAGACACTGTCGTTCAGTAGCATACAACATTGTTCATCTCAACTACAGACAAATTACTGCTTTAAAACGAAACGAGCTACAGCGCAATGCTGTAAATAAAAAGTTGTAACGTAAAGCACAATTCTGAAAGCGTCCTTCCCTATTTCGCAGGTGCAGTGAACAGTAACTAGAGTACAAAATCTAAAAGAAAACATCTTTATGCTATCTGTAGTTAATCAAGCCTTAAAAAGTCGGTTATGTTCCTCTGTACACCTTTTGCAAATCCTTGTTTGATATACAGTGGCTGAGCATTTGAAATCACCTTGCACAGCTCATCAGCCAGGCGGGATTCACCTGATCGGGATTCGGGATTCACCTGATCACCGCAGTGTCCGTGATAAAGAGGTTCAGTTTATAGCGGGGCTCCCACGCGCGCTAGCCCCATACTCATAGAATATGGTCAACCTCTTTTCGTTTGGTTGTCACGTGATTGACCGAGCGTACGTAAGTACGTACGTACGTACGTAAGCGTCTACGGATTGTACGGGTGGGGTAGGGGAGACCATCAAAAGGAACGGAGGAATGTCTCAGGCGTGTCTTGGCAAGTCCACATCTTTTACATTGGACATTCACAATATGGCCAATTGACAGCTGTCAAAACAGGATAGCCACTGACCAGTACCCCATGACTGACCATATAGCGGGCTCATGTGTCAACTCATTGAGGTGACGTGATTTATTTGGAAGCTGTCCGCTGACCAGTTAATTGTTTTACTAGATCGCGATCAATGTTGAATCTCATAGTTTCTAGCTAGTTTGGGATCGGAGCAAAGGAAAACTGATACACATATTGGACATCAATGATGTGATCAATTGACAGCTGTCAAAACAAGGTACTCGCTGACCAGTATCACTTGACCGCGGGCTCAGGTGTCGACCCATCGAGGTCAAGTATTTTTTGAAGTTATCCGCTGACAAGGTACTGGTTTTCAAATGATCGCAGGCTCAAGTTTAATTATTTTTAAATTCATATGAAATATGTTGTGTTTATATGCCGCACAATTAAAATTTTGATTTCAAACTGACCTCGGACGCGAAAATTCAGCCAGCTGCTACAGGCAGGGAAGACAGTTGCTTTTGACTTTTCTCACCATGTTTCACGCGTTGGTCACGCTCTAGGTCCAATTTTTATGCTGTGATTGGTCAAAATTTGACAGGTGAGTTCATGCGGAAAATGTATGCAGCATCTTGAATCTTGTTTACTTTAACAGCTGAAGCTGACAGAGATTTGTGTCAACTTGTGACGTTTTTAACTGTCTTTTTCCACTGGATGTACAAAATGAAATTTAGCTGCTATCAGGAGTCTTCTGTTATTCATAGCTAGTTTGTTTATTGGGTTTTTGGTCAAGAAATACGTCACTTGTCGAAATCCGATTTCGGATGGCATCGTTTTCGTTTCGACCTTGCTTAATGCGTAAGAGGGTTGCAAAGTCTGAAGCGATACTGGCCTTACTCGATACCTTTCAGGAGCTGCATCTCGAGTGGTAAGCTGAGTAATTATTGTATTTGATGCTTGTTTTTTATTTCTAATTTAATGAAGTCGAGCCTAGTTTATGCGGCCATTTTCTTTACGCACGTTTGTAAGATTTGAGACAATGATCTGAACGCATACTGTATTGCGTGGACTGGACTGGATTGGACTGGACTGGACTGGACTGGACTTGTAAAACGGGAACTCAGGATAGGCTCCTGCTCCTAATTTTTTCCGCGTTTGTAAATCAGATAAAACTGAACGGTGAACTTTTACTTTTACAAAAACTAATTTACGTTTAAAAATTCTGTTCATTTATTTTTAGGTTCTTTTATTCCGACGGTTTAGAGAGCGTAACAACCCCTGTTTGACCTTTTAGCTACAAAAGAGGTTTATATGCGCCAGTTACAAACAATTTAAAAAGTTTTGGCCGCGAAGAAATTTATTTATCACCAGTTCATAATCGTAACTGTATTTCATCGAATCTTTAAGCAGCCAGTTTGTAACTGGCGCATATAATTGTAATTTTATCTTGTAATTTTAATCGCTGTGCCGATTGTTTTCTGTCGTTCAGTGAACAAGGCTTCCCGGATTACTCAAAATTCCGCGCGTTAAACCATTTTAAATAAAAAATAAACATAATAAATCCTTTGTTATGTTGGAGCGTAACTCTGTTAATGTTCATTCAAACACTTGCCACAGCCAGCACTGCAAAAGTCAGAACCGGCTGGCCGTATAGGTGATTTTGGAAATTTATTTTAACGGTGTAGCTAAAGCCCACGCGTGCTTCGATCGTCCTGAATATTGAATGATAGCAATTTGTATTGCAAAATTGTGAAATACTTCATTCTGTTGGAGGTCTGTATAATGAAAGCAGTGCCTCATAGTACTGTTTCACCTCAGATGTGATGTATAAATGATATAAAAGTTTGGTTTAAACGCACCCACATTTGTTGGCAAGATTTTGTAAAGTAAACTTGTCGAACGCAAAAAATTCGGCCGGAATTTTTTTCCAGGCCTAATAAATTTACGGTGATCAAGTATTAATAAATGTGATCGCAGATGATTGCAAGTTTTGGGGTGTACATATGAGGCTATCAATTCGATGTAAGATTTAGTTCACTCTTGGGCTGTTTGCAAATTATTTTCCTCTAAAATCACTTAGCCTTTCCCCGAAAAGTCACATGAATGTGCTCTAAAGTTAACTGAATTGTGGAATACAAGTTCATTGTTTCTATATATTATGAATTTACTCTCTGGGGCCGAGATTTAGTGTCCGTTGTCCGTATTAGAGAGAGTCCGTATTATAGAGGTCTTTTTAAAAGAAAATATTTGAGAATTTTGTCGGGACATTGGAAACTGTTCGTAAAAGAGAGGTTTCCGTACCGAGAGGTTCGGCTGTATGTTTGTTACAATTTTTGGGTTCAAAGTGTCGGCAAATTTTAGTAACTTTTGCGAAATACTTTGTTCTACAGAATGGTTTCAACAGCAGCAAGAGTTCACAAATGAAATAGAAAACATGGAAGTTGATGAATTAAAGAAATGTCTGGCAAAATTTTACGTTTCCGTGAGGAAAATCGACGGCAGCTATTATAAGAAAACCAGCTTGTTGTCGATCACAGCCGTCCTCGACGGACATCTTAAAGCCCCAAAACCTTTCAAAAATATGTCTCTTTTTTTATTTTATTTTCTCGAATAATCATCAATGTAATTATACTTAAACAATTAGTCGCCTCAGGCGACGTGAATATCGGCGACTAATTGTTAAATATCATTGTGGTTATTCTTAAACAAGTCTTGACAAAAGGCTTAATTTCCAAATAACAGGCCACAAGTTATTTGCATGTAGTTTTCAGCTGTGTTCCAAGCCTTAGCAGCCGACATTAATTCAGCTACCCAATTAGAATTGTCACAGCTTCAACAGAGCTTTCCTCAGCAAAAGCAGAAAAGGCTTGAACTAGTCTCCAGACTTATAAATGTCCTTCAACTACCAGACTGCAGAGCACACGAGGGGGAAAATCATTGAAAATGTATTACAGCTGCCCTGATCTCTGCAGAACTACATTTTAACAATCCTGTTGAAAAAATATTCATGAAGTAAACCTGTAAACTTCAGAGCATGCACACTGTCTACACCTCTACATGACACAATACAAAGGGGAAAAGCTTAACACTCAACACTTCGTAGCATATGATGATTCATACAGGCAAGTATGAAATCACTGTATATCAGAGTCCATTATTTTGCGCTCTTTATTTATACTTCAAATTCTAAGTGAAAACCGGCAATGAATAAACGAAAAATACAGGAAAAACTTTTATTGATTGAAATATATGTTACAAGTGAAAATGGTGATTTTCGGCCACTATTCACAACAGTTTACTGCAAACACTTCTGAACTTAAAACAACACAGGCAAAATAACAACAATCACACATCTTTAACAATGCTCATACCTTGGCACAACTCATAAGCAAGTCAGGATCCTGCGGACACCAGGCTATTGACAAGATTCCTCTGCAAACAAAAACACACAACAATATCTTTGTAAAACATATCTTTTCAAAAATGTTATTACAGTCTGGGTGTATGAATGTTACCAGTATTGCTACCTGAATACAGAGGAATCCAGGGCTCGACAAAAGCGCTGTCAGATAGCCCGAGGCTAGTGAAGCGACACGTCGGGTTAGTGTCTTTTCATCGTAGCTTGCCCGACGGGCAAGCAACATTTGCTGTTTTTTTCTCATCATCAAGTTGAGAACGAAATAAGAAGTGTGTAAGAAAAGTTCCCTGGTGAAAATCATTGTTCATAACATTTTTAAAATGTGAGAAAATATCAAAGGTGAACAAGAGAACTTGAATTGAATGATGCCAGGAGTCTATGACCCAGTGATGGGCTCCTGATGATGCCTTTTAGTAAATATAAGCGCTAGCGGCCATCATTGTGCACTCACTCTTCTACTTTTAGGATCTGTCTTATAGTTTATAACCGTTTTCTTTCATTTGCCCTGAGTCACAGTCTTTGCACTAATTATTCTGAATAGATTGTTTTTCCGCAAACGGCAAACATCTAATTTCTGCCGTCTGCGGCGTTTCCACGTAAAAGTGAAGAGTTTCGTGTTTTTTAAACTCATGAACATGTGCATTATTTTCGATCATTCTGGTGGATTTATTTTATGATTCGAAGAAAAGTAAAGATAATCAAATGCATAAGCTGACGTTTGCTGTGGAAAGCTGTTCGTAATTTAACCCTTATCTTGATACTCAGTCACGTATTTACGTAATCTAAATTGTGTTACTTGGCATAAAACGTCCGAAAGGGCTTACAAGAATTTTACGTTATAGACTTCTAATAAGGAGTGTACTGGTTTCATTTATCAATCGATCATAACTTCCACAACGAGCGCAAAAATAAGTTTTTTCTGTAAAGTTTCTAATTTATTCCGCAACACTCGCCGTCGGGAGAAAACACAGTTTTCTGTGGTTTTGGTACAACATTCTTGCCTTGTTTGAATTAAATATTACCCTGCAATAATGTTACATTTGTTACTAGTTATTTGCGATTTTTTTCTTCAAAAGTATTTCGTTACCTTTAGTATTTCGTTTGACTTTTCTTGTATCAGGTGGGTTGGTTCCAAACCAAATTTCGTCACCTTCGTGTATTTCGGGAACAGCTTGTTTGATTATTTGTGAAATTTCTTTGTTTCGACGGCAGCAAACCGGGAAACCGAAACTTAAGCAAGTTGGCGTCACTTGCTCGGAGGAGCTAGAGGTGAATCAGTGTCTAGCACTGGACAGCCCGACTTTGAGTAGCCAATCAGAGCGCGCAAAAAACATTATCCACTATTTTAGTAGATTTAACAATTATTCTTTGAAATCGAGGTGAGTAGTATAGGAGGCATGTTTTACGCCTCTTTTTTGCGCAGGAATCTTATTAGCGTGCGCAGGAATACATTAACTAGGTGACGTCATAGGCTATTGTCTTGATCTCACGAATAAAATGCTGTGGTATCTCATTAACTTGCGGTGGAATCTCATTAAGTATATCCAGTTTGACGGGTTTATCATTTTTATTGTTTACCCTCCTCCTCCTCCTCATTTCTATTGTTTTCTCACCACCACCGCCACCGCTACATTTCTATTGTTTTCTCTCCACCGCCACCACCGCCACATTTCTATTGTTTTCCCTCCACCACCACCGCCACATTTTTATTGTTTTCCCTCCAACACCACCACCACCACCGCCACATTTCTATTGTTTTCCCTCCACCACCACCAC
Organism: Porites lutea; assembly: GCF_958299795.1. NCBI lineage: Eukaryota > Metazoa > Cnidaria > Anthozoa > Scleractinia > Poritidae > Porites > Porites lutea. The sequence goes on from NC_133204.1 coordinate 23,534,367, forward strand.
CACCACCATCACCACCGCCACATTTCTGGTGGTGGAGAGAAAACAATTGAAATGTGGCAGTGGTGGTGGTGGTGGTGGTGGAGGGAAAACAATAGAAATGTGGCGGTGGTGGTGGTGGTGGTGGTGGTGGAGGGAAAACTATAGAAATGTGGCGGTGGTGGTAGTGGTGGTGGTGGTGGTGGTGGAGGGAAAACAATAGAAATGTCGGGGTGGTGGTGAGAAAACAATAGAAATGAGGAGGAGGAGGAGGGACAACAATAAAAATGATAAACCCGTCAAACTGGATATACTTAATGAGATTCCACCGCAAGTTAATAAGATACCACAGCATTTTTTTCATGAGATCAAGACAATAGCCTATGACGTCACCTAGTTAATGTATTCCTGTGCACGCTAATGAGATTCCTGCGCAAAAAAGAGGCGTAAAACATGCCTCCTATACTACTGAGGTGAATAAAGGCTAATATTTACCGAGGCGCGAGGCGGCGAGGTAAATATTCCTAAACCCACTATTCACCGAGATTGAAAAGAATAATTGTTTTAGTATATACACACGAAGTGATCTCAACAAAATCAGAGAAACCGTTAAAAAGTACGATTTGATTGACGGATCTTTGCAGAATTTTCAAACATGGCAATTCACAAGTTTATCAATTCGCAAACAGCAGCGTGATGGCTTAAATGGAACCTTTAAATGTTTGAATTGTTTCCTTACCTGACAAAAAAGTAGAGCTTTGTTGTTTTCTGATGACTCGCTAAGTTTATAGCCAAAAGGGTTTGTTGTGTCGTTCTTGGCATGAAGTGCTGACAAAAATGGCGGCTCGGTTGCTCGAGGTACGACGTCGTCTTCCTGTACCATTCTTTTTGCTATTTACTTGCACGTAGAATTTTTGCAAACATTTGCTTTCAAATTTGTTTGTCATAAATAAACTTCGATTTTTGGGCCAAATTTTCTTGTTAGGAAACGCTGAGTTCACGAAAAGGCTTCTTCTACGCGAATAAACGGGAGTTGTAAACAATCCATCGAGCACAAAACTCGGCTACAGTAAATGGAAAAACGCCAAGTCTTTTCTTGCCTTAAAAAAAGTCAACCGTAGGATTTTGTCGACTTTCAAAAGATCGTTCTCTAAAAAAAATGGGAAAAACACCGAGCTCACACATTATCCACTCGCTAGGAGGTGCATATTGTTCAATAGTCCGAGATAGCGAACCAATCAGATTGCTTAAATCACCAAGATCACTGAGTGTGTATATACTAAACTAAATATATCGACAAACATATGTGTCTGGATTTGCTAAAAGGTTCCTCCAGGATTTTTTAGCAACAGTCTCATTTGAGGCTTATTCAGTACTTGACCATTTTTTTTCTTAAGATGTTTTCATTGCAAAAAACCCTTGAAATGTTGCAGTAGGAAAAAAGAACGTGTTTATAATGCTGTTTACATCCAACCCTCCCTCCCCACTCTCGATTTGCAAAGTCTGCCGTCGTCCAATATGTTACCACATTTCGTCTCATTTTGGCTAAACGCAGGCGGTGTGCGCACTGGGATCGCTAAGCACTCTGGGCGGTATTCAAAATTGGATCATTTGTGTCAAGATGTAGCCTGCAGTGCAGGCGTATTTTGGGTGGGCGAAACCTTGTTCGTGTTTGTGATATTGTGGTAGCCGCCATCTTTGATTTTATGACAGTGGAAGATTGGGGAGAGTAGAAATAGTAACCCTTACGGTAGGTGCGTGGGCGAAAGAAGGAAAGGGCGGAGGGGGAGGGGAGAAAAAAATACGCCTGCCCGATATCATTGTTCTTTTGGGAAACTCCGTACGCTGGCAAACGGAACTCCTGATTGGTGCGGCATAGGGAAGTCGATTGATACCTGTCAATTAACTGTAAGTCTATATTGTTTATTCCGTTTCCGTCAGTCTTTTGGAATTGGAACGGCTGGGAATGTCGCGTGTATTACGCAATGACAAAGTCAAAGCGATTTCTACACTGGTCATCAGGACAAGATTTGCTCGCAGTACTAAAACCTACACCACTTTTACCTCATGCCAAAATGCTGCTTGTTCCTATACGTTCTTTTTTCTGGCGAGTAGATTATGCTCTAGAGGGTTCTATGTTTTGACTGAGCAAATGAGATTTTAGCCGCTTGTTTCACACTGATAGGTCATGACACGCGTATTGATTTTCTGTGGTTTTTGACTGGTCTTCATGATTTGCCCTCTGATGCAAAGCGTTTTCTTTGAGCTATTTTGAAGCGAAAGCTCTTTTTGTCGCTAAATACGGCTGTTAGGTTCTTTATTGTTGTCAAAGTGCCTCAGGATCTGAATAACTAGGCGATTTTCTTTCTAGTCCGAGAATGGGATGTTTCCTGCAATGTTGTATCACGCTGGGCCCAGCTCGTTAGTTTTTTAAATTGTTTGCAGGATGTTAAACTCTCACGGATAGCGATTTACAGAGATGAATTTAGAAGAATGAATTGTAGCTTAAACTGAAGCTTCATCAGCTGCGGAGAATTGCATTGTGACTCAGTTAAGATAAAAACAATGATAAACTCCAGCTTGTTTTTCTTAAGATAATGCGAGTCTTTGGACTGGGGCGACTGTTTGGTTGTTTTGTTACTGTCGGCTACCCATTTCCAGAAGAGAGGTCACGCGCGTCTAATTAGGGGTAGCCTGTTCCAGGCGTTCAGATGGTAGAGAGCGGGAGAAAAATTCACGAAGAAAAAAAAAATTAGGGGGTGTTTCTCACTTTCACAGTGTTTTCGGGCAGGCGTTTTCTCCTCTCTCTCTCTCCCCGCCCCCTCCCCGCTCCCTTTGACTCGCCCCATCTCCTCCTCTCTTCGGAAAGTTTCAACATGGCGCTTTCGCGAGCAAATTGCGCGCTCAAAGAAAACGCCTGCACTACAGGCTAGTCAAGATGGCGAGGAGTGAAAATCTCGCGGGAAGAGACTGCGGAGACGAATATTCGTTAAATACGCAAATCAGCGATTTGCATTCATTTTCTTCCAGAGACGTCTGTAAAAACAAAGGCTATCGAGTTATCGGGAAAAACAGTGTCATTCCGTTAATAAGTGTATTTTGTTCGAAATCACACGCATGCAGTCGGTAATATAAATCGACGAATTGCTGCTTTGTTCTACATGTATGCTTCAGTCATGAAAGCACTTAAGGTAACACCCGTGGTTCGATTTCATCGTTAGATTAGTGCAACTTGAACTACGAGGTACTACGACGATTTCTTCATTATTTAATAGCAAGACAAATTTAAGTGTAAGTTGGCTTGAAAACAGACTGGTATGGGCCAGGATGAATAAGCTTAATTAATCTTGTAAGATCGTGTACGCTTCCTTCTGACTTGACTTTCAAAAAAGTCCTTCGTCGGATTTCATATGGCGCGGGATGATGCAAAATGCAAATGGCAAACCCATCAAGCGAGACAAGTCGACCTCTCGCGACTTCGTCGCTCGCGGTCGGCCGCTTCGCGGCCAAACAAGGCTCGCTCCGCTCGCCAAAAGGTCGACTTTTAGCAAGTCTACCTTCTAACAAGATATCCCTAAAACAGTTTCCAGGTACTATAAGAGAACTTAAGCGGGTCAGCTTTACAGGGATTAAGGTCTCTGTTGGTAGTCTGTTTGCATTTTTTAATTTGTTTTGCCATCTGTATTTATCACACATAAAGTAAATGAAAAGTAAATAAAGGTATCAATACATGTACTGTGAGTTGTGTCCTATTTATAAATAATTTTGAGCACTTTCTTCAGGAATCTTTAGTCATAAATAAAAAGCTTATAAAGAACTACTGCAATCTAGTGTCCTTGCTTTCTATTGGTATGAGTCACAGAATGTAGGGTTTAAAATTGAAAATGACATTCAGCATTTGTGATCACTAATTCATTCTACGGTGGCCCACAGGGGACATGCTGCAAATAAAAAAGTTGCTGCAAATTAAATAAAGTTGCTGCAAATAAAATAAAGCTGCTGCAAATTAAATAAAGTTGCTGCAAATAAAATAAATTGTTGCTGCAAATAAAAGCAGTTGCTGTAAACTACGTCACAAGAAAGTATGCGCACGCACTGATGGGAAGAGGAGGACCCAGTACAGTTGTAAGAGTAAAAGACAGACCTGTACGGACTCCCAATGTGGTTTTTGTGGTTGAGTTGAATTATTAACTGACTTCAAGTTACATTTTTGCACTCAAGTATGTCTTTTGTAGGACATGATCGGAGGTCTTAAACTGTTTTCAGCACTGCAGCGGCTGATTTTTTATTAGACCTGTGGACTAAAGTTTGCCATCAACGTCTTTTTAAGATCTTTTACCGCTGGGTTATATGTTGTAACGAAAGGCAATAGTCTCTCTTTATTTTGTTTTTGTTTTTGTTTTAGCCCCGATCAGTGTCTCAAGTCAAGGTTGACCCCTGACAACGATCTATCTATATCTGGTTTAGGATATTCGTGTGCTTCGAGTTCGCAAGGCACTCTTCAAATGTTCTTTTTTTTTTTTTTTTTTTGAGGAGCTTTTTCTAATTAATCTTATTTCTTCGCCTTTAATGAAACTTCTTTTTACCCCCGACGGGTGGAACGCGGTAAAGTGTGTATGTTGAAAGGTCTTAGTCGGCTTATAGTGGGATTTGATGTTCAATGAAGATGGATTTCTCTGTGAGATGTTCACCTTTGAAAACTATTGTATCAAGGAAAGTTATTTCGTTGTTTCATATTTCGGCCGTGGATTTAATTTTTGGGATGGGATTTGTTAGTTTCTTTAATAAAAATTTGGGTCTTTTCTGTTACAGCCCCAAAGAAAGGAAACGTCATCAATGAAACGTTTCCATTGGTAACTCTATGATGGATTAGGTTTGTTTCAGTCTCCGCCTTGTAGATATTTGCAAAGGACACTGCTGTTTTTATGCCCAATGCAACACCATGGGTTTGAAGATACAGTAATTGTTTCTATTGAACTCAAATAAGTTTTCTGTCAATGAGGATTAGGCCAAGCATTTCGTGAGTGGGCCCTGGATACAACTATACTGAGTCCTCTTCTTCCCATCAGTGCGTGTGCATACTTTCCTGTCATTTAGTTTGCAGCAACTACTTTTATTTGCAGCAACAATTTATTTTATTTGCTGAAATTATTTTTTATTTACAGCAACTTTATTGAATTTGCTGCAACTTTATTTTATTTGCAGCAACTTTATTTTATTTGCTGCAACCTTATTTTATTTCCAGCAACTTTATTTTATTTTCAGCAACTTTGTTTAATTTGCAGCAACTTTTTTATTTGCGAAAACACAGAAGTCATCGTGAAAAAATCACTGCTGAATGCGGGAATGTAGATTTGAATTTTATACTACCTGCAGCAGCGAGATACTGAACTGGGCTAGCGTGACTTTAGCGCGTACAGAGAAGTGCTAGGTGACAAAAACCGGATTCAAATAGACCACTTCCTAGTTCCAAAAACCCTCACTTTCAAAATAAGGCTAGGTACACAACCTTTCTTGTGAAAATGAGTTTTATTTGCATGAGATGTCCATATCATATCAAAGGCTGAGCACCTACCCTCGTTTTGAAACAGAGGACCGGGGGGAACTCGGAAATGGCCAAATAAGTAAAGTTGACTTCAGCGCAACTGCATTTGCTAGGTCGTCGTTTTCTAGGTCGTTGTTTTCTAGACACCCAGGTTTAAATGTTATTTAATTTACTAGACTTAATACTGACATATGTACCTCTGGTGACCTTCAAGCACTTTCATTGGAGATGTTGCAAAACGAAGATCCCACATCTGCAAAGTAAAATAAAGGAGAAGTTACAATCGGTGGAGTTTTGAAGTAACTAGCTGTATTTATATTGTTGTCCTAATGCAATCTAGGATCTTACCTTTTAGCTAGCCTAAAAACAATACATTATGAAACTTGTGCATTTTGTAATACAGTCAAACCTCTCCACAACAGCCACCTTGGGGACAGAAGAAAGTGACCGTCGTAAGGAAGATGGCCGTTGTGGGGAGGTAGGGGTTTAATATGACAACTTTATAGGTAGTGCAACATGTTTAATGTGCCAAGTTCATGCCTGTTGTCTCCCATAATGGTAATAATCCAATCATAAATAACATATAGAGATAAAATAGGCAAAAGGATTGAACTATGTTTTGAATCAAAGTATTAACGTGACAAAACTAGAAAGATTCAGAGCATTCGCTATAAGTATCGTTGACAATTTATGCTTACTGCTGCAGTATAAATGAAACAAAATCGAAATAGGATGGCGGCAATTAATCATCAACACACCATACGGATGAAATTTCATGACCATTCTTGACATTTCCATCTGCCTCTGAAAAAAACTGGCTGTTGTCAAGAGGTTATTTTGGCAGTTGGGCATACACTTCAGTGGCCGTTGTAGACGGGTTGAAATAAGTGTTAAATGGCCGTTGTAGAGAGGTGGCCATTAGTGGAGGTTCGACTGTAGTTACATGATCTATGGTAGAAAGTAATTTTAAGGATTTCTTGCATAATTTACAAAAAAATGCCTAGTTAAAACTCTGGGAGGAGCTTTTTTCTTTCTAAATCTATCTTTAATTATAAAACTATTATGCACCTGGATAACTGGATATCTGTCATCTTCAGAGGCTAATATCATTTGGGTTGCAACATCAGGATGCCATTCAACTGCCTTGCAACGTATCTACCATAAGTCAGAATATATAATACAACTATCACGAAAAGCACTTTAAGATGAAACACGCAATTTTGTGCAAGTGGTTCTACAATGTAACTTTTCAGTCCGTGGATCCAGTACCAAAGTGTGACTTTTCAGTACTTTATATGGTAAATGAAGTTTGACCTTTTTTTGAATTTTGATCTGGACGTACCGTAGCACTCTGATCACTGACTTTAATGATTGGCTCATTCTTCCTCAAGTCCCAAACAACACAACGGCCACAGGGAGATGCTGAAGCCAAGATGTGCTGTACCTGCCTGTTCCATGCAACACAACTGATGTTATCAGGTGGTAGGGTTTTACTTCCTGGTGTCAGAGGGTTGCTGGGATTTGCCAAATCCCAGATATAGATTTCAGAATCACTAGCACCTGATGCCAGCAAGCTTGTTTTAAATGGGTTCAAATCCAGTGCCTGTACAGGTCCTTTATGAGAAAAACAATGTAAAAATTACTATCCTTAAAAAGAGAAACTCTGAGAACAAAAAACATATAAACTGGCTAGGCAGTTTACTAGTCTTTCCTTTTTCCCACCCAATGACTACGTACTGATGCACATAGTTTGAAAATTAGAGATCAAGCAGCAAATTTTTAGCATAGTGTATATCTTGTGAGTCAACCAATAACTGGGCGTATAATATCGAACATGCAGTAGTTTTTCCAAATTTGAAGAAAGCTTACGATAATGGTTGATCACGACATTCTGCTATCAAAGCTCAATGGACACGGCTTTGGAGCGTCTGCGAGCAATTGGTTTAGGTCATGCTGAAATGGATGCAACCAAAAATGCTTTGCGAACGAGCATCTATTAAAGATCGAATGCTTTTACAAGGGATTCCCCGTGGGACTATTCTGGGGCCCTTACTGTTTCTAAATTACACCAAAGATCTTCCAAATTGTTTCTCACACTCACAACCCCTAATGTATGCAGACAATACAAACATTAACCACAAGGGACTGCAAAGGACCGCAAACGAATATGCCGAAGAACGTAGGATGTATAAAGACCTTATCAGCAAAATTAATAATGTCGACATATTAAATTCTGCAAGCAGAATACTGCAATGCTGATCGTACCACGTGCAGACAATACACATCTGACTTTTGCAAGCAACAAGCTGACGAAGATCGATAATAATTATCTAAATGAAGACCTTGCAAGCGTTAATCAATGCCTTATCGTTAACAAACTCGCGTAAAATCAGTCAAAAACTGAGTTCATGCTCACCGGATCACGACAAAGGTTGAGTACGTTTCTATTAATCCCACACCTGGTAATTGATTATACTCTCCTGTGAAACAGGTTACTCAGACGAAATCCCTTGGCTAGACTTTCAAAAAAGTCCTTCGTCGGATTTCATATGGCGCGTGTACATTGATAATAATTATCTTGGAATGCGCACATCAAGAAATTCGCCAAAAAAATTGCGTCTGGTATTGAGGCTTTGAAGCGTGTTCTAGATTATGTTCGCAATTACAGTGTTGCAATCTATTTTCAATTCTCTACTTCAACCCCACTTGAATTATTATAGTATTGCCTGGGACAGTTGTGTTAAAACCTTGGCCACCAGGCTTCGATTCAGGAAGCTACAAAATTCAGGCTACGACACTAATGCTGATTATTTGATTGAGAGGCTCGGCTAGTGAAAGCCTGACTTTCAACGTAAATATCACACAGCAGTTATGGTATACAAATCAATAAACAGTCTCGGTCTAGAATACTTGAGCAACTTGATAGTGTCACCTCTTACTTGCTAGAGACACTGAGACCAAACTGGCTATTCCTCAGCCCCGCACAAACTACCTAAAAACTAGCTTTGCCTATATGGGTGCGGTTCTGTGGAACAGCCTCCCAATCGAGTTGTGGCAGGCAGACACTCTGCACAGTTTTAAAGCGGGTTACACTACCAAATTTTTTATCTTATAGTTAAGTTTTTTTTAGTTATAAGCACGGCTCTCATGGAAAGCAGGCATATATAGCATGCTTATTTATTTATTTTCTTTAATTACACACAAAATTCAAAGTAGCTTTATAAAGTTATAGCATTATTACAGTATTTATGGGTAAATAAAGTCATCGTTGTTGTTGTTGTTGTTGTTGTTGTTGTTGTTGTGAGAAAACAATAGAAATTCGCAGGGCAGTTTACCTATCACATGAACTCCTGCACTGTGTAGTGTTATATCTAGATTATTTGTTTCCAGCGTTTTGTAGTGTTTACAGTGTACATTGTATTTAAAATTGTGTGAAAAGCTAACCATTGCAGCTGAACTAGCTAGGTGCACTTCTTTCATAAACAGAACAATTTTAACCTTATTTTTTGTACCTGGGGATATGAAGAAAACATTGCTTAGATCTTACATGCATTGTATGGTGTAGTTGCGTGGTTCTTTTAAGAAAGTGCCGTGAAATGAGTGTTGAGTTGTTTCGACCAAGTCATTGGATCCAAATGAATGTTACTACGGCTTTTGCTTGCAACACATCAAGTTCTACTTGTGTGGCCCATTTATGTAGATCTCTACATAAGAAATTTGCGAATTTCTTTAAGTTTCATCATAAAAAAGAGTATAAATATAAAAAGTATTTTAATTCCAAGCAAATCATACACATTTGAGTATGACTGGCTAGTAAAAGGGTTAAATTTTGCAATCGAACCTTTGGTCTTTGCCATGAAGTAGACCAATCGGGAGCGGCTCCCGGGGGGGGGGGGGGGGGTACTGCCATGTATGGGCTATATGGGTATGTGCCGCTGTAAAGGGTATGGTTTTCAAGCAGTTTACTCTAGGACAGGATATATAAATCAGAGCGTTTAGGTCTAGAATAGGGTATCATTTTTCAGGAAACTGATCAGTTAGTTGAAGATTTTTTGTGACCTCGGTAGTTTCTGGAAAACAGCTACTCCAGGATAGGGGGGATTTGGGGAGTTTACTCTAGTATAGGGTAGCAAAATTCAGCTGAGCTAGCTCTGGTATACGCAAACTTTGTCAATTTTTTTTTAACGGCTAGAAAAACAAAGCGTCCACTGCGGCTTTACGCAAATTATATGGTATTCGATATTACACGTGTAAACAGGAACCTACCTTTGCTTCTATGTACATTTGGCAGATCTTTCCAGCGTAAGATATAAAGCTAGTACATGAAATGAAATTAAACAACTCGTGAAGTCAAATTACGTGATCGTACCGTTATTACTGAAGAAAAGTCCGAAAAATATGACATGGAACGATCGGTAGAAGACGAAGCTATTTTTAGGAGGACAAGGAACTGCACGCTGGAACGGAAGTGAAATGAACAACCTTAATCAAGTTCAGTCTTCTTGACGCCATTAAACGTTTTACCCGACTTTGAACAGAAAGTTGTTTTTTATTTTCTTTCTCATTCTTGCATGTATTCTGCAGTTCGCCCAGTATTTTCTCGTAACTTTTAATTTTCTAGCAAACTGGAACTGTTAAGAATCCCCCCCCCCTCCCCTCCTCTTTGAGTGAACTTTAATTCGGTCTGATTCACGATAATTTTCGAACGGTGACAAAGTCAAATTTGAAATCATATGACTTTTAATTTTGGTATGTTAAGCTGTTTCTTTTTTTCCCCGATAGCCAGAAATGTTTTGAACATAAAGGCTTAAGTGTCGGTGTTTTTCACGACTCTGCTTGTAGACCGACCTCACCACCAGTATTACATCGGACGGACATAAATTCTGATTCGAGAGAGTCAAAAAGTAACTGATGGGTCTCTGAAAAGCGAAATGCAGTGACTCTGGGGCGAGCAGGCTATGTCCATGCTGAACTCATTGTTTATAACACCGTATCCCAAAAGTCGAGCCCGCCTGGCGCGAGCGAACACAATTTTGGCGCCACCGGCCACGCCAGTATGTTTGGCGAGAAATTGGCTGATTAGTCAAATCTCCTTAACTCCATGACCATGCACCTTTTCAAATATTGCCTTTCTCTTTATTATATAGTTAGGACCTCCCGTAATCATTGGCAACTATTTTGATTTGTAGAAGACTGTTTAACAGTTTCCATTGCTTTAATGTCTCGTAAACAACACGTGGTACATGTTCTGATCTCTCCACCCCCCTCTCCCATCCATAACAAAACATTTTCAGACCAACACCGAAGGTACGTACAAAAATATGACTATCTCAAGGCAAGGTTCATCACTGTAACTTACCACATAAAAGCCTTTTCGGTGTTTGCCATCGACTGATTCTGTTCTGAATCCTGAGGTTCCATAAACAACGCCACTTTTAGAAAGAGCCCGCCCTTATTAATCCAAGAAAACCCAAGTGGCAATTACACCAACGGACATAAGCCGTAAAAAAAGGACCGCGTCAAATAGTTTATAAAATCACAAACGCCTCATGAGACCTTTACTTCACTCTTTCTTCGATAAAGTAATTTTTTAAGGATAAATGACATCAGAATGCGCGACTATGAGTATAGTAGCTTATGAAAAGAAAACTTAACCAATGCACATGAAAGCGTCTAAGACGGGGACTAGGGGGAATTAGGAACATCGAACGTACTGCTGGAAAACAATTGGCTAGTTCTCTGAATAGACACAATTAAAACCGTTTTTGTTCAGTAAGGAGCTGTTAGATGGGGAGAAAGCGACATAAAGTAGATCGCATCAAAATACGGCACGGGACTAGGCTCTCAAAAATCGATAAGCATGTAAGACCAATCATTATGTAAAACAAAGAAGAATTCCTTGAGGGAAAAACTTATGGCTAGGGAAAAGATCCGAAGGTAGAAAGTTAGGATCGCAGCTTCTTTTCAGGTAACATTTCCTCAGGCCCGTACATGCGTAAAAAAAATCTATAAAGGTTAACAAAAAACGATCTTCTCCCTAACTGAAAAAACTTAATTGACTAGACAGTGCTCTAAAAATAGATAAGCGACGATTTTTTTTTCTATATATTTGAAAGAAAAGCTATAATGAGCCGTGCTCCCATAAAACCAAAGAAACATATATCACTAAGGCACCAAGCCAAGGGAAAATAGAGCAAAAGTTTCCAATTTTTCCCATGACGAAGAGCACTACGTTACCTGTTTGACACGAACGGACCCATAAAATCAAGGTTAATTTCCCAAGTGACAAAATAAATCTTTCATTCTTTTCTTTTTTTTTCCAAGCAAAAGTGCAGTTACCCTAAATGATCGATTAAGCGCCGCTACTCGAATAAACGCCGCTACGGAATAAGCGACGCAGCGCTAATTTAACTAAAGTTTTAATACTGGCGGAAACTTTCGAAACCAGGTTCATATAACAGTTTGAGGTGTTCTTGCCGAACTCTGAGCTCTCTCTATATTACCCTTAGTGTTTTACCCGCAGTTGAAATAACCGCCGCTCCCTAATAAGCGTCGCACCAGTTTAACATGAAAAATAAAATAAGCGCCGCGGCGCTTAATCGATCATTTACGGTAACTTCCGATATCCGACGGGCATATCGGAAGGACTGAAAACACTCAAACTGGATGAGAGTATAACACATTCAAGAAAAAACAAATTTGTGATTTTTCACAACTCGATAAAATAACTAAAAATGTGTACTACTATTATACAAGATTTTTCTTTTCAATTTTTACGATGGAGCACTAGCCCCCGTACCCACTAGACATTGCTTCACAATCTTCGCGTTAAAATCAGTGAAACACCATTTGCATGGCGGCGTACATTTTGAAGAACACTTGAAAACAAGTTAGGGGGTTCCCACCGTTATACCTTTGCTAAAAATTAAAGTTGGGTAGTTTGTTGTTTTCTAAAAGTAGTTTGAACAGCCGATTGACATTGTTTTCACGGAGTGGGAAGGCAAAACTTCACTTTTCCCTTCTAAGGTAGAAAGTGTGAGCAAAACGTGAAAGCCGTCCTTGAGGGCAAAGTGTCTAACCTAATTTTCTCACCGATTGCAATATTAAAGTGCCATTTCATCCACGCATAACTTCACCTAGTTAACAGAATTAGCAAATGTAATGGGGAAACGTTACGGGAGAACTGAGTAAGAAGTTAGGGTAAGTTTTGAAAATTGTGCGCACACCTGGTAGAGACTTTTATTAGAGACAAATTGAAACGTGCTCGCTAATATAGGTACGACCAGAAAAGGCAATCCATAGGATAGTTACAGAAAACCACCATTTAAAATAGATCATGAAGTTGTCGCGGCGAACCTTGAAAGCTTCTGATCAAGTGCAATTTTTCAAAGGAGCCCAGACAAGATTATGTACGATGGGCAGAGCTTGTTTGATCTGGAAAATTCAGAAGAAGCTCTAGCCAAATCGCTAGACAACACATGCTAGAGCTGCAATAAAAATCTTTTGCGGTTTTGAACTCTGTCCCTATATAAGGGTAAAGGAAAAAGTTTCCCTTTATTAATGCATTGACCAAGTTGATTATGAATGTTTCCTTGCGGTGGACGTCTTACTAACAAGCACATTACCACCACTTGTCCTCAGAGACGTTTTTGAGTTGAGGAGCAGAGAAAGTTAGGTTTTGACGGTTTGAAATTGAGGATGCCAGAGTGAAGACGCCGTTTGTATGATGACGCCATCGCCCTACAGTAAAAAGCGCTCGTTTTTTTGAAGTGATAATTTTCGAAATAGGAGGAATTAGAACCTAAAGTTACCTATTCCTTATTAAAGACCCCAAATCAAGTCCAAATGCCAATTTTTAGCCAATTCGGCGAGATAGTGTGGCAGCGACTTTTGAATATGGTTCGAATCTTACAGACAACTGCTCTTAAACTTTATCCCTACTCGTCATGATAGAATGTTAGACCTCGTAATTACGAATGTACCGGACCGTGTTCGCGTGCGTGAGGTGCTCATGGCACGTTGTCTTTTGAATTTCACGACTCTACAAAAGCTTCTCACTAAAACAAAGGCACGTTTAACGTGCATGAGCTATTTTGAATGTTTCAGTGCAACCTTAATGCTTCAGTGTAACCTTACACGGAGTGATGAATCTATCTTTTTCGTCCTAAATGGAGAATCGGTTTTTGTGCGAAATTGGGTAACGCGAAACGTTCAGCTGAGTCGATCCTCATGTTATATATTCACTTTCCTCTGTCTTTCCCTGATACATCTGGTGCAAGTTAAACAAATTGTTAAAGTACAATAAATGTCAACTCACCAAACGTGCCAGCCAGAAACCGTCCTGCTGATTGCCTCTTTTTGATTGGATGTCGTTAACCAAATGGTTAAATAACTGATTTAAAGAAGACTTGGTAAGCGTTTATTGTCAAGCGACATCCAGTCAAAAAGAGGCAATCAGCAGGACGGTTTCTGGCTGGCACGTATGAATCTTGCTACGCATTTTGACCGTTCAAAAACTGTGGATCACAAGTGAAATCATCCACGCTCTGCGGAAAAAGGGGGCTGCTCGCTCAAAGCTGAAGAAATCTCCTACTGACCATCAACAACAGAAGTATCGCGAATTGCGTGCAAAGGCTAAGACTCATACGTGGGAGCCGTGAGATTTACCTCAGCTCATTTGAATCAGATCTCGCGTGGCAGCCCATACGCTTTTGGTCCTTTTCTAAGCTCAATAATAAAACGCAGACCTTCCTTGAGACGATGAGCTCGGGCGATGACAATCAGCAGGGCCCTCAAGCATCAACGCCTCAACAGATCGCCGAGCTGTTTAACTCTTACTTTGTGTCGTCTTCACTGCCCCCTCAGAGGTTCGCACTTTGTCAGCACCTTTCACCCCCTCACACCCCACATTAAATGAGCTAGAGATCCCGGTGGAAATGGTTGTGACATCTCTCAAACAGCTTGATATAAACAAAGCAACTGGATCAGATGGAATTCCAGTGCGCCTGCTGAAGGTAACCGCTGACCAGATCGCACCGTCCCTGACCATGTTATTCAACAAATCCTTGCGGCTCGGCATTTTTCCCGGAGACTGGAAACTCGCGAATATTGTACCTATTTTCAAGAAAGGAAAGAGAAACTGTGGCGAATTATCGCCCTATTTCCCTTCTCCCTGTCATCTCCAAAGTTCTCGAGCGCTGCGTTCTGGCGGGTCTACGGCATCACATATCCCACCTAATCAGTCGCGAACAGCATGGCTTTTTAGCCGGTACATATTGTTTGACTCGGCTTACCAGTGTCTTACATTACATTGGCGGTCAACTCGACCCCGGTAAACAAATAGACATCACAAATCTTGACATGAGTAAGGCATTCGACAAAGTGGATCACACCAAGTTACCTGGAAGATTGCACCAATACGGCATTACTGGCAAACTTCACGACTGGTTCCGCTCATACTTACAGTGACGCAAGCAACAGGTTACAGTTCTCGGGGCTACTTCCCGAGAATTGCCGGTTACATCCGGGGTACCACAAGGGTCCTTACTAGGGCCGATATTGTTTCTGTTGCTTGTGGATGATCTACCAAATACTGTTAAGACATCGAGGGTTGCCTATTACGCCGATGGCACCAAGATTTTCAAGAGCATCGATGCCATCACAGACTGTAATGCCTTGCAATCTGACCTTAATGATCTTGTCAGTTGGTCCGAATCATCTGCGCTCATATCTGATCAGTCCAAGTGTAAAAACCAGTGTTTCACCAGCAAAAAATCATTTGCACAGCCCACCTATATTATCAACAAAACGCCTTTGGAATCTTGCGATACAAAGAAAGACCTTGGTGTGTGGGTGTCAAGCAATCTTAACTCGGACAAACAAGTGACTAACAGTGTGCGAAAGCCAACAAACTCCTCGTCTTTGTGCGCCGAACTTCTGGGTACATCCAAAGCACCCAAACGAGTCGTACACTTTATGTTTCTATCGTCCGGTGCCATCTCGGCTACGCAACCCAAGTATGGTCGCCAGAGTCCATTGGCTTACTAAAGCGAAAAGAAAACGTGCAGCGCCGTGCTACAAAACTAGTTTTGAAGCTTCCCCTCCGTTGAGATGTAACCTAAAAGACCCGCCTCCAACTAACAAATCTGTTACCTATCTCATGCTGGCATGAAGTTTTGGATATAGTCTTTTTCTATACAGCTGTCAATAACTTAGCTTTCATAGATAGTGAAGCTCTGCCTGCAACTAAACAATCAACGAGATCTACCAGATCATCGAGCAGCAATGCTATCACTTATATCCCAAAAGCGAAGTAGAACTGTTACTTGTCAACGCTCATTTTCCATACGGTGCGTGCCGCACATGGAATGTTCTGCCCGCTGAGTTACGCACAAGTCACATCTCTCTAGTCTCATTTAAGCGTTCGCTATTTAAGCGCTGGACCTGTACGACGTTGACGACATCAGAACCTGGAGAACAATCTGTCCCAAGTGCAACATAGCGAGGACTCTCCTGTGCCCACCGACGTGCTTCTTATAGCAATTTGAACTTCTGTTTTGTTTCCTTTTGATTTTTCTTGTTAACATATCAGTAGCTTTAGTTATTAATTTTTTTTAACAATTTTCTTTTATTATCGGGGGATCCACTGTAATTGGTTAGGCTGTAGTGGTCTCCCTGCCTAATAATTTTATGTATTATGAATAAATATTGAATTCTAGTTAGGCGAAGCTAAACAAATAAATACACTGCCATATTACCCTTTCAGAGATTGCTGATGAAACAGGAAAAGAATTTGACATGAAATCAAGAATCACACGCATGTAAGTCATTTTTCCAAAAGATTACTTCTTAAATTACAGGTGCACTGTACCTGTGTGCTTTGAAGACTGAAACACGATCGAATCATCAACATCCCCAGATATTATCTTTTTTGCATCATAGATGCTGATGATACCATTGTCGCTTCCCCCAATCAAAAGGCCAGATGAGGAACTAGAAGAATCCACTCCATGTGATCCCCAAATCAGTTTGTGAAACCTAAAGTAAATGATAGAAAAGCTGAGGTAATTACAAAAAAATTCCTCAAGGTGAATCCACATAAAATCAAAAAATCACTAAAACATATTGAAGTGGCTTAGCCACACAGTATTTTCGGAACAAAATGTTAACGAAGCCGGAAAAGTTTCAGAAGTTGTGCAAAGAACATGGAGATCTAAAATGTAAGCTTAGCGTTGTATACTAGACAATGTAAGCAAAGGTGTGGAAAGTGAAAGTCGTGCGTCGCATATCAGCAATAAAAATTTACGATACCATCGACAGATCCGCCGTAAAAATTCATCGAAGAGTGTTTATTTCTTGTTGCCGTGCTTAAGCTTGTAATTTTTCCGGCCTCGTTGACATTTTGTTCTGAAACTTTCCTCGAAAAACTATCCCCGTTGAACGCGCTACCCAACAATGGCGATCGATAAGGAAAACTACGTCACGTAAGAAAACACCAGAGTCACCCAGCTGCTCCTCCTCGCTAACTGGCCAGAAAAAAATCAGAAGCAGGCAATTCAAACGCTTCTGGAACTGGTTCGGTAAGAGTAAGTGCCCAGGGTCTCTTCTCAATCTTATAGTAAACTTTCACCACGAACATTTTATCGTCCCGACTAGCTGCCCCTACTTATGCATGTGCAGCTGCTTTTATATTACGTGTCATTCGCTCCAAGGAAAACTCCTTGGCTCGTTCATGGGAAAACAAACGATGCTAAAATCGTTTTATTCATTACAACAACTACATAAGTTACAAAATCACTTCCCCCCCCCTTTTTTTTCGTAAAAACGTCGTTCAAGTACAGTGGAACCTCCACTGACAGCCACCTCTCCACAACGGCGACCTCTCTACAACGGCCACTTAATTTTGTCCCGGCGGACGGTCCACACACTGACGGTTATCTAAACCTCTCTAAAACAGCGAATTCTCCACAACGGCAACGGCCACTAAAACGTGTCCCCAACTGCCATAATAACCTCTCGACCACAGCCAGTTTTTTCAGCGACTAATGCTGCGAACCTTTCTCCTTTTGTCACGTTAACTTTTTTATTTAGAACCTAATTTAAGCTTTTTGCGTATTTTATCTCTATATATTATTTAACATTGGATTATTACCATTATAGGAGACAGCAGGCATGAACTTAGCACAGTAAACATGTTGTACTCCTTAAAAAAAATTGTCATATTACACCCCATGCTCCCCATAACGGTCACCTCTACACAATGACCTCTTTCTTCTGTCCCCAAGGTAGCCGTTTTGGAGACGTACGACTGTATCCTTAATAACAAGTATGAAACATATGCACGTTTAACGTGCATGAGCAATTTTGAATGCTTCGTGTAACATTTTTTGTGCGAAGTTTATGAAAACGCGAACGCTGCGCGTGATTCACCTTTCTTTGTCTTTTCTTCGGACATGTGGTGCAAATTAACAAATTGTTATAAAAGTACTATGAATATCAACTCACCAAACGTTGCTTAGAGGAAAGACTCGAAGGTTTCAAGGTTTCATCATGGTTTCTTAAGATAACGAAGCTCGTCGAATACCGAATAGCTAAGAAATGTTGCAATTTTCATAACTGCTGTACATGGTTGCATCATCATTATTCACGAGGTTGTCACGTGCGATTCTACTTAATGAAACAGTCTTTACCTCCGACGACTTGATTCTAAAAGTGTTATAAGTTTTTTTTTAGTATTTATTTATTTACAAAAAAAAAATTAATTACAAATACGTGTTCTTTTAACTATTCAAAACAATTTCTACATATATGTATACAGAAAAAAAACTAAATTTGTAAAGGAAAGAAACTAAATTAAAAGGAAAAAGACGCAAAGCTAATAAGTGAAACAGTACAGCAGTAAAGTGTAGCTTGAAGGAACAAGTATTATGGAATTGACACTAGCATTCACATATCTAAAGAAGTTTGGCCCATGTTTTTTTAAATTGCGATAAGCGGTTAGATCTAAAAGCTATGGCGCGAAGAATATCAATTTTGTTATTGAGACGCAGTAGAAAACTGTCAAAGTCCAGGACGCCGTTGCGTACGCTTGTAGCAAAAACATTATATTTGGCGACA
Organism: Porites lutea; assembly: GCF_958299795.1. Lineage (NCBI taxonomy): Eukaryota > Metazoa > Cnidaria > Anthozoa > Scleractinia > Poritidae > Porites > Porites lutea. Next base: position 23,553,004 of record NC_133204.1, read on the forward strand.
ATCAGACAGTAATTAAGCACTTCCCAGTTATTTGAGTCTTTGTGCCAACCATATAAAATAGTGCTTTCAGATAAAGTCAGTTTTTGATTAAATTTTTCGTGCCACCAGTTAGAAAAACAAGTCCAAAACGAAGAGGATACACTACAAGTAATTAACATATGTTTTAGAGATTGACTTTCAAGGTTACATAAGGGACAAACATCAGTATCAGTTATGCGCGCACGGAAGAGGCTAGAATGGGTAGGTAAAATATTGTGAATAATTTTGACTTGGAACATGATCAGTTTTGGATCCTTCAAGATTTTGAACGGGAGCATGTAGATGTAAGGAATTTCCTTTTTGGTGAACCCATGATCTAAAATTCTGCCTTCAGCAGTGGGTGCTGAGAAGCTTTTGTCAAGTATGGTAGAATAGGCTTCTTTTGTGGCAAAAAGCTTCAAGGATATTTCGCAGTTTTCAGATTCATCACGCACGACTGCTTTGACTCGTAGTGCACTTTTCCATTCAGTTGGTATGGCTCTTAAAAGGCCGTAATAAGTGGTAAAAGGAAATTCAAAGTTATGTTTCCCTTTCATTTCTGATAACGTAAGAAATTTAAGGTTAACATTTAAAAGGTCTTCGATGCAACGAATTCCAGTTATACACCAGGGTTTAATATAAATCGGTTTTCCATCAATACATATGTTACGGTTGTTCCAAATTATTTGTTTTTTTATGGAAATTTGCTTGTCACAGGTTAGTCTCCTGAAGTCATGCCAGTAATTTAAAATGGCGTGGTTAAACTCCGGGAGGTTCTCTAAGTTGAGTAGCTTAGGATCGTAGTCGCATTCGATGAGGAACCCTAGACCTCCGTATTGGTTAAGAGCTTGATTTGGGATTATTTTCCACGATGCATTACTTGATTCAGCGATACGCTTTATCCAAGCAATCTTTAGCGACCGCTCCATGATTTCAAAGTCAATCATTTTTAGGCCCCCGCAGTGTTTTTCACCGATGATAGTCTTTTTCTTAATTTTGGGAGGCTTGCCCTCACAAATGAAGCTGAAAATAATCTTATTAATCCTGTTTATGAGGGATTTAGATACGGCCAGTAAGGAACTGCAATATATGAGTTTCGACAAACCTAATGTCTTGACAATATTGATTTTGCCAATTAAAGTTAGCTGCAGTTGTTGAGTGTTTTTTCTCAAGAACAAACCTTTTCTTCAAAGTTAAGGGTGTTGGCTTGAAAGACATGAATAAAAATGCAACCTCAACGCAATAAAGTATCGCAATGGTTAGTCAAACATTACTGTAGTATGAATTCATTGAATTCGTTTCTCTAAACATGTAGTGCCTGTTTGTTTGATTTTGTCGGCTGTATCGAGGTTTATTTAAAAGTTAACTGACACATCGTTGCAAAACATTGTGCTTCACGAAGCTTAATTGCACAAGATCTCCTCAATCACATCCTTGTATCAATAGTCTTTTTTGGGGGGGGCTGTTCCATTTCTGAGTATTTCTTTCACGATTGAATGCTCTGGTACTTCTCATTGACGAAAATGCATCACGAGGTCACTGGAACCTTGGTCGCGTTTGTCAAAAGTTGCGTCTGTTGCAGAATGATTATATAAGGACCTCCGAGTGCTGCATGATCCAACCCTAGACGTCTTAACGACTGTTGTTTTTGTAAACCCATCTCTGAATCACATAATCTACAACGCGTTTTTCGTCGTATTTAGGACACAAAAGGGGGTCATTGTGCCAGGCGTTCCTTGCGGAGACCGTGAAAACTGGGGCTAAGAATCGTTGCGTGATCGAAGCCACGCATGTTTTGCGAAGAAAGCTTAGGAAAGATTAAATTTAGTGCTTTTCCGCAACGTGTCGGTCCACGAATTCTATCGCTTGAAAGCGTTGATTATTATGGTGAACACTACTGAGTGGTCGAAAAAAATTAAGAATCTTAAATTGGCAAAACTGCGAAGATCGGGTGTTGTAAAGTTTCATTGTATGCAAATGGGTCTTGTGATAAGCATGCGATTTACTTTCGGCGATGATTGAAATGGCGTGCCATGTAAATTACTTTTTTGGTCTCAGGCGATGATGTAATTTCTCTGGAATCGAGGCCCTTGAATTTTTGTGTATTTATACACGCGTACAGCCTGCGGCAGAAGTATTAACGGTCGTCACTAACAAGCGTACTAAATCAATTCAGAAACAAATAAAAAGTATCGACGTCGATAAAGTAGGAAGTAAAAACCTTTAGCGAGTAAATCCTGTTTCGTGTAGAATTAATCGCCTCCTCTTTTCTCGATCTAATCTCCAAGCAAGCGAGACTCACTTCCGCTTTAAGAGCGTTCTTGTCCATTTCAGCTTTCTTTCGTTTTCAAGCCAATTTTCACAAGACATTTTGTTACGCTTAAATATAGTAGCTGGCGCTCATTACGTGTAGTGGAAACGCTTGGCGGCAGATTTTCCTTTTTACTTTGTTGCCCAGAAGTTTTCCTTGTCTCGTTTCGTCACGCGACGCAGGCTGTTTAATAGGAAAGTGAACGTTGATGTTAAGATGCGTCGAATTAACTGTGCTGCCCCAACATTGAGAAAGACACGATGTCGCAAATGGACAGCACAAAATGCAGAATGCAGACTGACTGCAGACCATTCTTTTAGGGTTAGAAAACAATGGGACTATTATTGTCACGTTGGGTCTTCAAAAGAAAGCCGGATCCCTAAGCGTTTGTACGAAGCAACTTTGAACTGGGGGAGGGGGTTTTCTTTGCGCAAAGCCGTTCATATGGAAAAAGTTTTGTTGCGTTAGGTAGTGCGCATTAATGAAAACAAATTCTCAAGTAGTTTTGTCCAGGATTGTATTTCACTGGAAAGCCGATTTTGAGCATTTAACGGGGGCACATAAATCTGTTCTTTATATATTTAGTACATTTCACAGAAAAGTAGATAATTAATTAACAATTAATGAATGAGGGTGAGTATCTTATGAAGAATTATGGAGATCGAGGAGTGTTACGCCGCAAAATGTAACAATTGATGCAAAATGTAACATTAACGCGAAATGTAACAACTTTTGACGCAAAATGTAACAACTTTTTAACGCGGAATGTAACAACTTTTTGACGCAAAATCAAGCAATATTTTTAACGCGAATTGTAACAAGCAAAATGTTACAGCCTTGAAATAACTGAGAGACTTGGACATGAGCCTTGTAGATAAAGTGTAAATTGTCTGGTGGTTACAAAAACAGTTTATTCATAAAGTTTTCTTACAATGTCAAATAAACTTACAAAAGGTCGTAAAACAGGTGATAAAGTTACAAGTCATGTATAACCTTGGAATAGCAGTATGGACAATAACAACAACGCTAATTTATTAAAAATAACGAATGGAAAATATCCCAAGCTATTCGAAAAGAATATGACTAGAAATGTGAACAATAACACCGTAGGAAACAAGCACCAATCAGCAACTTTCAAAGAAAATTTTAAACGTAGTCAATAAGATAGATATGAAATTTCTCATTTCTTACCGGACTTCCAGTAAATGTGAGAAATTTCATACCAACCCAGTCCTACTGCCTTAAAAAATTAACCATGCTAACGCCCATTTAACGCTGTTGATTATCCCCCGCAGACGGATGACTGCTCCGCTACACTTTCCTTTTAGGGAAAAGGGGGGGAGGTGGGTAAAAACAGACAGCGTCGGATAAAAACAGAAAGCGTCTTCACTCGATGAAAGTGTGAAAAGAATGATCAGTAATCGATACTCGCTTCGATTTCATACGGGCTCAACTCGCTAGAAGGAGTATGCTAAAAATGTACCATCCTAACCCATCTAATACGTCCTGGATGTTCTAACGCCAACTTTCTTTTCAGCGTCACACATATGTACTGATAGATATACTAAACGACAATTCGTTCGACTGTTTCAGGATTTAGTTACTATTATCGAAAAACGTTTTGTAAGTTTATTTGACATTATAAGAAAACTTTGTAAACAAACTGTTTTTGTTACCACCAGACAATTTACACTTTATCTTCGAGGCTCATGTCCAAGTCTCTCAGTTATTTCAAGGCTGTAACATTTTGCTTGTTACATTTCGCGTTAAAAATATTGTTTCATTTTGCGTCAAAAAGTTGTTACATTTCGCGTTATTAAAAAGTTGTTACATTTTGCGTCAAAAGTTGTGACATTTCGGGTTAATGTTACTTTTCGCGTCAAACGTTATTACATTTCGCGTTAATGTTACATTCTGCGTCAATTGCCACATTTTGCGGCGTAACAGAGGAGGGTGTTATCCGTCGAGGCCGTAGGCCGAGGCGGATAACACCCTCCGAGACCTCCATAATTCTTCATATGATACGAAAGCCGAATTCAATAATTGTTTTATTATTCATTCAAAATAATTCCTAGTTTAAAAACGTGGCTAAAACATGCTTACCTCCATCGATCCATCAACGTTAATTTCATCTTCGATAGTGCACGTTTAGGTTTGTCCAGCTCCGCAAATATTCTCCAAATAGCATATGTCACCCTTCAAGTTGTCTTCTTGCTGTTCTTGCCATGTTTTTAGCTATTGTTTCGCCTAGTTCTTACTCTTGAAACGAGTGAAATGTCCGCCATTTTTCAAGTTCACAACCAAAACAACTCAACCTCGTCCCCAGGTCTTCTCGGTTAACGGTGCCTTAAACCTGCGAAAACGCTGCATTTTTGACGTCATTTCCTCGTTAAACACAAAATTCTTCCAAATTTGGTCATCAGTAACTGGTTATGGTGAATTAAACGTGTGCTTTTAGCCAATCAGAATCGGCAAAATATTTTGAAAGAATAATAGAGAGTTTTAGATTCGAGTTTACCGCGAACCTCTAACCGCTGGAGGTCACGTGACAAGTCTTTCGCGTCACGTTTGAGGTTTACGACCTGCGTTTTCAACGTGAGGAGGTAGGTTTTCACGTATGTCATTTACCTAAAAGCTTTTAGCGTATAATTCTTGTTTTATCCCACGTTATGATACAAAAATCTTGTGGAGCAAGTCTTTATCTATTATAACAGAGGCACAAATTCGGGCGAAATGCTAAATCCTATTGGATCTTGAAAACAAGTGCCATTCATGGCTGCTTATTCAAAATGGCGGCCCTAATCTAATCCACCGCCAATCTAAATCGAATTATATTTAAACGTCGAACCGCAAACCGAGGTTAGAGGTTCGCGGCAAACTCGGATCTAAAACTCTCTAATAATGGAAAATAAGTGACAACAAAGGAGTTGATGACAAGGAAATCAACAAGTATGTCTTTCTTGATTCAAGTAGCGAATCGTGAACGCTTGTGAATTTCATTTTCCATGCAGAGTTTTTACGCGCGCTTTGAGTGCAAAAGAGCAGGCATACATTACGTTTTTGGTGGACGAGAAGGACGTCCCCGTCAAGGAGATTAGCCAGAAAACGGGAATTTCACCTACTACGATTCGACCAACAAATAACACATGAAACTTTTGCTGAATTTTCAGTGCGCATGACCCATAATTTGAACAATTTTCCCATCGCCGAAATAGATAAAACAATCGAAGTCAATGAACAAGCGCTTGCCATTAATAACAGCATCAAATGGAGAGAGGATTAAATATTAACAAAACTTGTATTTTTACTTTCCAAATTAGAAAGCTTACTTTTGACATTGTAGCGATGTCCAGTGCCAAAAAATCACACTATGAAATCTAGAAATGTCACGCGCGGCAACGTGACAAGATGTACTATCGTGTGACCTGTAAGAGTGCATTTTTTGCCCTCGGGCTATTTATAGCTACATATGACTGGAAGAAATTATAAGACAAATTCATCATTTGTAAAGCAAGAGATAGTAAAAATTGCCACAGTTGTCTTCTAATCTCTTTCTCTCCACAATATCTAAGATTCGGAAAGATTAACGGGACAATTTTAAGGTGCTACCAAGATTAGCAAAGGTTAACAACGATTAAAAAGGACGATTCATAAGAATCAGAAGATCATTTACTATTAAAAACGAAATGGTGTTAACCGTTTCAGTGCTTTGTTAATCGTCACATTATTCTATCCATGGAATTATCATAAAAAGTTAACCGACTTGTAGCAAAAGAGGTTTCTGTATCCCTCATAGTTTAGCCAATTTTAAGATCTGAGAAGCATTTTCCACGTGACGGGATACGTTTCCATACTGGCTTCACTATACATCACTAAATAGACACTACGAACTTCTTTTCTCCTAAGAAAACCGTCATCCAAGTCTTGTTCTGACTCTTCTGAAAGCTATAAATCACTTTCCACACTTTCCAAGACTTCCAGGTTTCAACAACACGAAAACATGTAACAATGAGCACGCGTTCTACGGCTACTGCAAAATCTTACTGTTTTTAGAGGGTGCAGCAAAAAAAGTATCCGAGGTCGTAGGTTTCCATGAGAAGATGGTTTGCCGGGAAACTTTGTGCTCAAAACAGCTTCTGTAAAGTGCTTTTTAATAGTAGGTTTCCGTTTAGTCCACGTTAATATTCTTGCTAAAAAACGCGAATCACCTTATATACAATCTTGGACAAAACTGTTGAGAAAATTGCATACTTGGGGGGCATTTTTTCTAAACTTCGTAGCCGACCGATTCTTCCCTCCACCCCCCTCTCCCTGGAAACAGTGTTGTTGGGTCTTCAAAAGAAAGCCGTATCCCCAAGCATTTGTAGGAAGCAACTTTGAACTGGGGGAGGGGGTTTTCTTTACGAAAAGCCGCTGATTTGGAAATAGTTTTGTTGCGTTAGGTAGTGCGCATTAATGAAAACATTTTCTCAAGTAGTTTTGTCCAGGACTAAGCCCACTGTACGTGTGTGATTTTTTTTTTGGACAGTGGACTTATGTAGGATTATTTTCTTACCTATATACACTTCCGGCATATACAGTGTTCAGTATGTGGTCCTTGGTCAGGACGAAAAAGACGTAAATGAGTATTTCGTATCTTAGAAGAAGAGTAGTGAGCTGAAATTTGTCCTGTAAGTTGCCGTAACATTTTACTAACTTGTGACAAACGGAGAGCTTCTGAGCTTTGACGAAAATACTGCATCATAAAAAATGATCGCTCCGTTTTAAGGCCCCTGGTCCGGCCAGTGGTTCCGGCCACTTTGGCCACTTTGTAAGCCAGCATCAAAGGTACGCAAAAAGAAACGTTCCAAGCACCATCTGATCTAAATTCCTGTATATTTTCTATAGGCATCATTTAAACTATGAAACCAAAATGAGATTTCTGTGTAAAGAGCTAAAGTTTGGTCTCTTGAAGAAATTATTTTCGCTTCTATGCGAATGGGTGTCGTGCAATTACGATGTGACTTCTGCGAAATCGCCACTATTTTAAATGAATTCAATCAAAACTTCCCATCAGGAATTTTACGTCTTAGTCGTGCCGCGACGCCGGAAAGAAATCCGGCCGAACAGTGTGCTTCATAATGCCCATGCAAAGTAACGTTTTCCTTGTTATCGATTCGTTAGGCGCATTGCTTGCCTAATTTTTTAACTTTGCTAAATGCTAAAGCTCCGTAACGAAACCAATCAGCCAGATAAAAGCTTCATTTTATGGCCTTGTTTATCATCACTTAATAAATAAAGTGCAGCTACTGGGAAAACTTCAAGCAATATATTTAACTTGAAGCCTGCAATCAGCACGCGGTTTTGATTATTTACTCCTATCATTGAAAGTGCTTTAATTAAAATGTAACTCAAAGTTGAAAGGTCCTCACTTCAACTAGTCTGCTACACAGCCGTTTTTAGTGTCGTCACGCGACGTGTGTGGAGGAGCGTTGCATTGCGTGACGACACTAAAAACGGCTGTGTAGCAGACTACACTTCAACTCAATTTACTAAAAATTTAGCCACGTTTTCACTAGCACATAAAGTATAAGCATAAGGAGATACGCACGCGCAGAATGGCATATTTGACTCATTCTCGATACCAGCTCCCCTCAACCCGATGATAGACAAGATGGCGGACGAAGCGTCCGCCATATTGCTTTTGATATGTTCGCATGAGGTCTGGGTCATCGTGACCTATGATTGGTCCACGACCTTGTGCTTATGATTGTGCTTACGCTTATGCTTATGCTTATGTGCTAGTGAAAAAAAGGTTTTAAGAACTAAACGAGAAGAAAACTGAACCTTCTGAGGCTCTCCCTTTTCAATTACTATTTGTCTACTTTATGTTATCGTCCGGTGGCCGGACCAAGGATCTAGTACGCAAAATTTACTTTGGAATACAAATGTAATGACAGAATAATAAGTTCAACTTTATGGTAGCATAAACTGATGTTAATAAACCTGAGAATTATGCCCTATGAAAGCACACTTTGACATACTAGCAACAGCCATGTGTCTATTCTTATGTCACACAACGTGCAACATTTGGATAAGCTTCTGTACTAAGTAATGGTAGATACTAGTTCAAAGTACAAGAAAGAACAATGAACAGTAATTTCGATTACATTGTATCCTCCTTCTTTGGCAAAGTCCACTGTAACTTAGCATGATATATTTACCAGACTCCACAAAGGTTCCATTCATATTATCACATGCTCATCATGCACATGTGCTCCTCTTTTTGCCGTACACTGTCCTTTCCCAGTCAGTTCTCTTAGGGCTTCGGTTCACTCACAACAGGGTTTTATCCGGCCTTTCACCCACCCTTTGTTCTGACTGGAACCTTTGTTTAGCTCTTTCGATGATGATTATGACTTTGTTACTATATATTTAGCACGACAAGAACGTATTTCAAGCAGATCATGATTCTATTCGTCTACATTAGGTCTCACTCCTTCATTAGGTTCCAGGGATGTGGAACTACTGTCTTGCTTCCCAATAAAAGGAGTGACAGGGAAGTGCAGACCTCGGCCTTGATATAATACATCAAGGCTTATTAATAGAATAATAACAGAAAAAAAGTCACCTACGTTCGCGTTAACTTGATTTCCCGCCTTTGCTAGCATCAGGAAAACCCCCAATCAAATTACATCACAAAGTAAAACTGGCCGGACATACTGTGTATATATTTTTCAAAGTAACCCAGCCCCTCACCCTAAGTTAGTTAGCAACTTCATAAAAATCTTAATACTGTTCATCAACAATATTATCAATATAATTATTACTAATTATTAGTAATTTAATGCAAGTTCAATAACCATTCAAAAATTTATGTACCTGTGTTCCGAAGATACAGTTCCTTGTAATGGCATCTCTAAATCAGTACTTGACAGATCCAGAGCAAAAATCTCAAGAGCAGCATTGGTGCTAAAAGAACACATGTAAAATAGAGGTGTTAAATTACATTTTAATAATATTACTTTTCCGTTATGATGGCAATGGTAAAGATTCAATACATTTCTCTAAGTACATGTACATGTGAAACTCCAATAAATTTTCAAATAGAACTGCTAGCTCTGTGAAAATGACCTCTAGGGATATCAGAAATAAATAAATTTACCTGGTGCCACATAGGTCCCCTTACACTGACCATTTTACCCCGCAAATGGCTGTTGCCCATGTGGAAGCATTTTTTTGTGTGTGACCGATTTCTCCAAGTTAAAATTCCTTCAGGGAAATTACCATGGATACGTCATTATTTTGAATACAAAAATTACACATGACAGTTCCCAAGCTACATGTAAGTTCTATGGTTGGACAAATTTCTTGATCACAAAGACGGAAGTGTGTTTTGAGTACCATGCGAACAAATATTATTATTATTGTCCTCAAGACCAGGATTAAGCTTAAATACCAAATCACCAACAAGATAGCCATGGAATGTTGCTGCTGAATTTGAGTTATATTCAAACAGTTGTTTATAAGATAAGATAATTTTTTTAACATCAAATACACATAGAGTGGTTACCCAGTCTTCCGAGTCAGAAGCCCATGTTATAAGTGATTGACAGTTAAAAACTAAGAACTAAAAAAGGATAAAAATCTAAAACAGGTTAAATAGAATCAATGCCCTATATTGATATCTAGATAAATTGATTACAATGGAAGGCTAATTTAAAATACAACATAGAAAAATTCCTAACTATGTTTAAAATACTAAAAAAAAAAGTACACAATCAATTAATTAATTAAGAAAAATGTCAAATGCAGTTATTGCATTGACATCTCTTAAAGTTCTGATACTTAAAGGTGGCTCGGCTGGATTTTTTAGGGAGGAATACCTTTAAAGTTCTGATACTTAAAGGTGGCTCGGCTGGATTTTTTAGGGAGGAATACCTCCCAAGTTTTATTTCATTACATTTTTTATTTATTTTTGTGTTTCTTTGTACGAGGGGCCTTTTTTAAGAAATCACTTAAGGAAAAGTACGTACCTGCCATAATTGCCTCAATTATGGCAAAGTTTGAACAAATTCTATAAGAGCAGTTTGGAAATACTTTGAAATGAAGTTTTAAGAATCATAAAAACAGTGAAATAGCATGCTATCCACACAATTAGCTAATATTTTAAGAAAATGATATCTAAGCTTTGGAAATGCGGCTTTATCTCATAGTTGTTTGATTCCACTGAAAACTGCATACAAAAAAAGAGCGGAATTACTCTGGGCGATGGGGGGTAAGAAGAATTTTATTAACCTGCATTCAACCACATTTGTTACAGTTTTTGCAAGTAATTTGGACCATGCCTACAAATTTTGCATTATTCAAAAAACCACTCAATAAATTTTTTATCAACTTGACAATCTCATGATCAATTGTCAAAAAATATACCCTGTAAGTTTCAAGAACATTGAAAACAGGGAAGGCTTTTAAGTAGGGCCTCATATATAACTAATTTTTCCCTTGGATTTTGAGTTTACAAATGTGAGCATCTTCATTATTCACTGACATTGTTTTCAAGTTTCATATGCATTGCACAACTAGAAAAAGAAATAAAATTGCATTTAAAAGAACTCTCAATTAGGGACTTGTCAGAAATTAGTAGGGGGAAGCGGGGTGGGAATTTTAAATTGGGGTTCGGAAATGAGGTGACCCATCCCTGAAATGGAAGTGAAATTTACTAACCCTCACCTTGAGCTTGGCCTAAATTATCCCGACTCTCCCCCTCTTGCATAAATGAGAAAATCTAGTTCTAATGCAATACACTAAAGGTGAGTCAGTATTATGAAAACTCAAAATGTATTTCTAATCTGTTCTTTGTAATGCTGTATAGATACATTTTAGATGACAGAATTAAGAGTCCGACTCTGATTTTAACAGCTGATCACTCGATTTTCCTACTTATTTTCCCAATACAAAGTCTTCATCACTACGACAAATGGGTAACGCCTCATCCCCTAATCTAATTCACATTCATCATGACCATCCACCTCTTCCACACTGAGGGAGCTTTGTTTGTTTGTGTGCTTTCGGCAAATGGCCGTAAGTGATCCATAATAGCATTGACTTTCTGGGGCTTATTTTTACCTTTGACTGCAAGCAAATTTTGTTTATGGATTTATTTGTCCAGAACACATACACGCTGTTTTGCTAGTGTTCCACTATTCAGCATTTCAATCCAGTCAAATTCCTCATAAGAACAACATTACAGAATTGAAAGAAAAATGTTCCAGGCTCTTTAAGGTGCAGTATTCCAAGCCAACAAGTAAAAAAGGAAACAAAAACAAAATAAAAGGAAAGCAAAGAAAGCTTAGGGGAACAAGAATGGAAGCTAACTGCAAAAGAGTTATTAAAACCATTGCACCTCAGCAAGAGTCGCATGATGTTACAGAGCCTATTGGCCCATTATCTCTTCATTATGAAGGAATAAGTGGGCTCCTCAAAACACAAAGGCCATATATCCAATATGCCTTTGAGAAGGGTTGTTCACCAAAGAAACAAAGAACAATCCCTTCTTCAATAACAGGACATTATCAAGTAATACAGTATGTGGGTTGAGTTTGTTGTTGGTTCTCCCCCTTGCTCCGAGAGGTTTTTCTCCGGGTACTCCGGTTTTCCCCTCTCCTCAAAAACTAACATTTCCAAATTCCAATTCGACCAGGAATCAGGTAGACGAAGAACCACTATGTGGATGTGCTACCTGCAAATGGTTATTTATTAATTTATTTTGTTCATTTATTTATGTTGCCCGGTATCAGGACACTTCAGTTTAAGATTGCAATAACTTTCCTTTCTTAATTGCGCAAGAGTCGCATGATGTTACAGAGCCTATTGGCCCATTATCTCTTCATTATGAAGGAATAAGTGGGCTCCTCAAAACACAAAGGCCATATATCCAATATGCCTTTGAGAAGGGTTGTTCACCAAAGAAACAAAGAACAATCCCTTCTTCAATAACAGGACATTATCAAGTAATACAGTATGTGGGTTGAGTTTGTTGTTGGTTCTCCCCCTTGCTCCGAGAGGTTTTTCTCCGGGTACTCCGGTTTTCCCCTCTCCTCAAAAACTAACATTTCCAAATTCCAATTCGACCAGGAATCAGGTAGACGAAGAACCACTATGTGGATGTGCTACCTGCAAATGGTTATTTATTAATTTATTTTGTTCATTTATTTATGTTGCCCGGTATCAGGACACTTCAGTTTAAGATTGCAATAACTTTCCTTTCTTAATTGCAAGAGCTCTGAAATTTGGCCCAGAGAAAATCTATTTAATCCTTAATATGACGAGAGACAGTTAAACTTTTTTGCCTTTGTTTCCATCGTGAAATTAATATTTTTGCAGAGCTCCTATGTTGCCCAGTATCTGGACAGCTGGCCCAGTATCCGAACACAACAACAACAACGTAATTGTACATAAATTTCGACAGGCAAGAGACTTATAAGCTCCTCTTGCACTTGCAAAGTAGTCTGGCAATCGATTCCAAAAATATAACGTAGCATCGTGAAATAAAACACAACAAATCACTAGGGTATGGTGGAGAATGCGAGCGGCTGTTTTAAAAATGTTATAATTCTCACTTCCTTGTCTAGGAACTTTTTCACTGATTTAAGGAAGGCATCCGTGGACGTGCCGAAGCCGCAGTTTGCAAGCTCAATTAGACAATCTGCAAACGACTTTTTTTCTTCATTTTTTATTTTAAAAAAAAAGCTTGGGGAAGGGACCTCAATCCGACAGTCAAAGGTCACTCTCCTATTTGGTCTGACCTGCCGTGTTGATTTCTTAATGCTCAGTCCCCACAATAAGCGCGCTTTTCTAGCACTAATTCCACCTTCTTTCACATTTCTCAATCCCTTTTTGACATTTTTGAGACTGTTGCAACCCCATAGCAGTCACAACTGGGGAAAGTATGAGAATTTTAGGTTCAACTCAGACGCTTTCGGTTGTATATAGAAAATGCAGTCACGCAAAATAAGCTATGCACACGAAATCAAGTCGCCTCTGAATGAGTGAAGAAAATTTCCATACAGAGTTGAGTAGAATTACATTTTACGACTACATGATATATCCTAAGCTTTAAATATAGTTACTGATATGAAATAAATCTTATCCGGATAATGTACACAGCTAATTCATCGATTCTGTACAGCAAAGAAAAAACTGTCCGGATACTGGGCACCTGACATCAATACTTAGTGAATGTTTCTGGCCTCCGTTATTCCAAACAAATCGAATTTCATGAAGAATTAATAAACTTTCTGAAAACCTGACTTCCTTAAGTATCTTCACTTTAAAAATAAAACAGTTTCTTTGAAAATATCACACATTACCCTCCCTTTTCTGAGCAGCACTAATTTTACTGCGCAGTAAACAGCATAAATTATTAAAATATTAGCCATGAAAAGTCTATTCACCTGATCCGAACGGCATCTTCTGTGACTGTTTTGCAAGCTTTCAAATCGCCAAAACTTTCATCTTAAAACTGAAATGTTCAGCTTTCATCCGAAATACTACGTTTACTGAGAAATGAAAAGGGCGCCTCAAAATTTGAGTTTTTGTTTCAAGTGTCCGGATACTGGTACTGTCCGGATACTGGGCAACATACTGTATCTATGCTTCAACTTAAATGAAAATCATAATGATGATGAAAGTGATTGTATCAATGCTGATGACATAATGATGATGATCAAGATACATGTACTCACAGCAGCATTGATGGTGATGCTGAAGACAGTGATGAATAGGATAGCCAAAACTCTAATAACATTAATAACAATATCATTCATAATTTCAATAAGACTCTATAGCATTGTTATAAATGAAAAGTAGATGTTTGTTAAATTCTTGCAATAGTACTTCACAGTTTATATCCATAATGTTCCGTTGTTCTTGTTTTTTTTTTCTTTTCCTTTTTTTTTTAACCAAATAAAGAACTTCCCTTTTCTTCTGTGGGTGAGCCTCTAAATGATCACGGGCATATATTTGCATTACCCTCCCCCTTTTAAAGGCCCATTTTTCATGACACCTCCCTTTTCTGAGCCTCAAAAAGTTGTGATCCTCCCTCTGTTTCCGCCCCCCTCCCCGCTGCTAATTTCAGACAAGTCCCTTTACTTTCTGAAGAAATATCCAGAGCTGAAACGGTGCACATCACGGCTCATCATGTAGGATGCTATACTTAATAGACCTTTTTTCCCAATACGGCGGCCATGTTGAATTAATTCGATTTAAGGAGTATTATAGGATGCCCAGGGGGTTTGTATTTTCGAGCGCTTTTCGGGACATTTTTTCTTAAAGTTTTCTTAGAATAAGATTGTAATGGGAAAAAAGATCCTTGTGCCGTGTTTGGATGTAATAATGATCGCTTTTTTCTAGTTTAGTATTAGAAATATGGTCTTTCACAGAATATTTCTCGGGAAAAAAGGTGATCATTACATCGAAACACGGCACAAGGATCTTTTTTCCCATTACAATCTTATTCTAAGAAAACTTTGACAAAAAATGTCCCAAAAAGCGCTCGAAAATACAAACAAAATGTGCTCATGCCCCCTAGGCATCCTATAATACTCCTTAAATCGAATTAATTTAATATGGCTGCCATATCGGTAAAAAGGTCTATTATCTTACTTGGGTTATAACATCACAGCCACCCTAACAAAAAGTTGCTGTCATGTTATAATAATATTATATCACTCATTTCTTTACCCAGTTATTAGCATATTCCAGAGATTTTTTTCAGAAAGTAACCGATTAAAATGCAAATTTCATTTTTTTGCTAGTTGTGCACATACATATGAAACTTGAAAACAATGCCAGTGAATAAGTGAGGATGCTCACTTGTAAACTCAAAATCTAATGGAAAAGTCGGTTATATCTGAGGCCCTATTTAGAAGCCTTCCCTGTTTTCAATGTTCTCGAAACTTGCAGGGTATATTTGATTGATCTTTGAATGGGGAAGTTTATACAAACATTTATAGAGCGGTTTTTTGAATAACGCGAAATTTTTGAATGCAGTTTTCAATGGAATCAAACCACTAGGAGATGAAGCAGCATTTCCAAAGCTTATCATTTTCTTAAAATAATATTAGCTAATTGTGTGGATAGCATGCTATTTTAATGTTTTTATGACTCAGGCAGGGACATACTCCCTTAAGTGATCTCTTAAATAAAAACTCCTGGTACAGAGAAACACAAAGACAAATAGAAAACGTAGTGCCGTCATTGCATTTCCATGGTGACTCCAATTGCAATAAAACCCAGATCATAAGAAATTTTGTTTTTATATAATACAGTTGTGGTAACCTTTTTTCCATATCTTTACTCACGCCGACGTAGTTAATGCTTAAACTTGGGAGGTATTCCCCCTAAAAATTCCAGTCAAGCTACCTTAAAATGTCTGCGAAAAGATGCAATATCATGTGCATTCTTTACAAAGGCTGGCAGCGGACAGTTCCAGATATGGGATATAATGTTGGGAAATGAACCATGAAAGAACTTACTATTATAAGCGCTTTGTTCCACATTTACCCCCAATATTGCTAGGGTGGTAAGGAGTGACATGGGGTGTAAAAAAATTGCTTATGTAATTTGATCCATTCTCCTTGAGACATTTCAAGATTACTGTAAATGATTGTTCAATTTGTCTATGTACAAAAGAATTCATATTCACAATTTTAAGGTGAGACTTATAATCAGAATTTGTTCCCTTGCTCATTACTGTTTGTAAACCGTAATGATATAGCATCTTGTAATTTCTTTTTGAGTGTCTTGTTAACACCAATAAGTAACGAATTACAACATTTAAAATGCGACAAAATAAAGCACTTGTAAAGGACCAATAAAGTATTGGCTGGAACTAAGTGCTTAAGGCATCAAAGTGCAGTTATCTTAGTGTATGCTTTCTTTAGCAAAATATCCTTGAAGGATAATTGATTTTCCAAGTGTACATGTACGCCAAAAATCTTTAAGTGCTTTTTGAGACTAATGGAGATGTCATTAAATACATGTACTAGGTCATAAACGTAAGATGGGTTTCCACAAGGATCATCCCTTGCATCTTATCCCCATTGGCCTGAAGATACAATGTAATTGTGTTCAAGCCAGGATGAAATATTTCTCATGTCTCCATTTAAGGAATATTGAAGCACAAAATTAATGGGCTGCTGTCCAATGCGTATTGGGTAATGTCTTTTACATACACGTATAGTGACGAGACAGTAACTGATTAATTCATGTCATTCATAAAGGTGTTAAACAATAATGGACTAAGGAGACTACCCTGAGGACACCACAGCATAGAGGTGACCAGTTGGAGTATGAATCATTGCATTTCACTCTTTGTTTATGGTCATACAAAATAAAAAATATGATCTTCTAAGTTGAAGCACTGGCTCTTGTAAGCCATATGCTTTTAATTTTGCAAGGAGTAAATGCCTTTGGCAGATTGATGGCAGCCACACCCACATCTTTCTTTTCATCAAGGGTGTGTCTCCATATTCATCCGTTAATTTGGTCAACGTCCCTTGAGAAAACCAGACATAATATAGGTAAGAAAGTTGGTTGCAAAGGAAGTGTATACACTGTAGTTTATCAAACATCACTTTTTCGAAAAGGTTGGAGATTGCAGGAGAGGGTACTGACAGGTCGGTAATTGTTTTTTTCTGTCGTGGATATGGGTGACATTACTCATTTTCCATTTACTGGGAAGAGCACTAATGCCAATACAGTGATTAAACAGATTGGCTAAAGGAGTGGCTATGGCTGGAGCTGATAGTTTTCTGATCTTTGGGGAGAAACCATCAGGACAGGTAGATTATAAGTAATCTGTTACTGTTTCCGCAGTCATTTCCATAAGAGCAAAGTCAAGTATTTTGTTTCTAGTTGTTTATGGCATTTGACTTTGACATTCCAACCCAAAAAAACGACAATAAGTGCTTGTTAACGCAAAAGGTTCCATTATTTATAACAGTCCAACCTGTATTTTTGTTGCAGTGCCAGGTGGGCAGGAACTACAAGGACAACTTTTCGAAAAATTATGGGTGAGCATTGTGGGCATTGTGATCCGCAAAATTTTCACCTCCAACCGCATTTGACCAAGATAGAATCAACTCTACAAAAAAAACTGATTTTCTGGAGCAAATAGCGATTTTGCAATGAGTACATCCAGGCATATCTCATCAATGAAATCAATGACATCAATGACATCTATGTGTAATCGATGAGTAATTAATGGGTAATCAGTTGATTAGTCATTGATTATTGCTAATGATTAATTAGTAATCGATAGGCCACAAAATTTTCAGTCATTGATTACTCATCGATTGCATTGATTACTCATTAACATCATCGTGTGGCTGCAAATGACATTTGCAAGAGGAAATTAAAAAAAGGAAAACTCGTTGAAGTAACATAAATGACTTTTTCAGATTTTAATGGTTTAAACAACAACATCATCATTGGTAGTAACTGCTGCAGTCAAACTGGCTGAATCTTCTCTCTGGTGCCTGTTGTTAAACCAGACCTTGACTATGCTTGTACTCAGCTGGCTAAGTTTAGAGAATTCTTCAAGTACCCCTTATCACGCCATTTTAATAGCGTTTTGATACACCTAAGGCTCAGCATCTTTATAGCAATGTTACGCTGTTTTGTTATCATTATGAAATCAATGAAAACGTACAATCAAAAATAAGATGTATTTGTTGAGAGCAACGCTTTGTTTGCATAATTATGTCTAAGAGGGGATAGCTTATGAGTCTTCTTAGACGAGTCAGTCCCGCCTGCGATATAGAGGAGCCTCCGCCCGCACAAAGCGCATGCGTAGAACTCCATACCTAAGAAAATTTGGTAAACTATCCATGTGTGAAAATTTGGTTATGACATCACCGTCCATACCGACTCTCCGAGTAGAGGTAAGTAGAAACAAATTCCTCTCCTCTCCCCTAGAGAGTTTTTTCCCCTATTGTTTCAAAAGGCTTTAGAAATTATTGTCAAATCAGAATCTGCCAACTGAGCAAATATTTGGAGGATTTTAGGGGCCGACCATTTGACTTTTGAGGAAGTTAAGGGTGATTTCAGGAAAAAATATCCTACAGACTGATTTCAAGGAGAAAAGGCTTGCAAGGATATAACTGGGAAAAATAATATCCTGCACTCAGAAAAATATCGCTCATGACGTATATAATGCTGAAAAAAATTCTTACACTGCTATATGTCAGGGAAAAAAAGAGAGATTTGATTAAAAAAAAATTCTTACCCAAACTAAACTGCCCATACCCCCCTCCCCAACAAAAGACATATGGTCAAACACATAGGGAGTGGGGAAAGAGGCAGATTTGACACGTTAGTAAATGTCATCCATCAACAATGGCTGGCGTGCATTCATCAAGACTAAAGTTTTGTCTTTTGAGATTGAAAATATGCCGATAAAAGACACAAATGGAAAGAAAAAGTTCAAAAGAATGCTCAGTTTCCTTTCTGTTGACAAACCAGAGCTTTTCGCTTTGAAATTGTCTTTCAAGGAATTCACCCTTGTTTTCTTCACGGCAGATCGGAGCGCTTGGCTTGTTTTGAACCAACCAAGGTTTGTGAAGAAACTTGAGGTACATTCTGTATACTCTATGGTCAAGGAGAGTACGTTTTTAAAACGGAATCTTTGTATTAATCTTATAAAGGTTTCATGGACCTTCAATTCTACGTTTTTACATTGGTGTGAAAGAAAACCACAAAATGTGCATTTGAATGATTTTTTGCCATCTGCTCAACCAATTTAACTTGGGTGAACAGCTCTACGATCCAGTTAGTGTTACGCGAGTTGCTTTTTAGGATTAACTTATGGGTTTTTGAATCAAAATTTTCAAGTAAATAAGTTATTCATTGTCATTTCTCATTCATAACATTAGCTCAAAACATGATCGTGAGACTACAGATCGTGAGATTTCAAGACACACTTCAGACTGGCTACTCCCGATTCTTGCATTAAAACTAAAGTGTTGTTTTTGTACATAGTCCATTGAATTGCTATTCATTTTCTTATTCATTACTTGCCATTCAAGAATTTTGCAGTGTGCTGCTCTTTTTCCATAACTCATTCCCGAATTTAGCTGAAACCACTTGAATGAAGTTTGTTTACAGTTATTTGTTTACGACTTTATATTCTCACTGAAAAAGTGAGCTTATCTAAAATATGAAAGAGTTCTCCTCTATTCTAACGACAGACTTGTTGGCTTTTCTACCCCGAGTTTGCCTGTTGAGACTGCATTATAGTTATCAGTAGCGAAAAAGGTTATCGTTTGCTTTCCTATGTCTCTCCTCAAAGAAAACATCCACCTTACGGTAAAACTTTCTTACAGATATTGAGGATGTATAAATGTAAAGGCTACACATAGCTGTTCGTCCAGGCCCATTAAAAAAAAAATAGGAAAAGAAAAGAAAATATAATGGGCTTACAGGAACACAAAAGTCCCTAAGTCAGCCAAACTTTCCTTTTAGGTCTTCCGTTAAGACAAAAACACTGACCCTAGAAATCATAACCTGTAAATTTCTGCAACTGAAGAGACCTACAATTTCACAACTTTTTCAATTCAGGTTTGTTTGCGAAATATTTTTTCTTAATAGAGACCTTTAGCATCAGGTTTTTCATGGGAAACTGCAAACCGCAAACCGCAAAATGTCACGTGACCACGGCCTATTGGTCACATTTGCAGTTTGCAGTTCACATTTGAACCGCAGGAACAGCTTCCAGCAGTAAGTGATTTACAGCAAGGTTTTTTGCCACAAAAAATTGTACGGCCTCGCATTTAAAAGTATGAACTAGCTCTTTATATCCGTTTGCGATGTGTTTGTTGGATTTTTGATCTCGAATCAATGAATTATTGCTGATTTTTGGGCAATTAAAGTGATGCACTTCGACTTGATGAAAACAACATTGCGGCCCTACTAAACAATGAACGCGTAGTTCAAATCAATTTTATATTCCCTTCTGCCGTACTAACAAAGGAAAGTATTCTTTTCCAATCCAGATTTTAATTTTTCCTTCTATCTTGTTACTGAATACATAACTTAATTCAGTCTCTGTTTAGTTCCTTTTTTAACGTATCACTCCGCAAATTTCATTTTATTTTGCTTATTTCTTTGAGACTGGGGAGCTCAGGCTTCATAAAGCCTTCTGGTTTCTTCTGGGCTCCCTTGCAACCTTATTTTTCCTATGTATTCTTGTATTGTATTATATTTTGGCTAAATAAAAATGAACTGAACTGAACACCTTGCTAAAGTTTGAAATCTCAGCAACACGAAACTGGAAACGCGTAACTGCAGTTTGCAGTTTGCGGTTTGTGGTTTGCCTTATGCTAAAGGTCTCTAATCATTTAGCCCCTCCCTCTAAAGGTGAACTGACGCCAAAGGCTCCTTATTTTTTTTTTTAAATTTGATTGCTTTACTAATAAGTATAGAAACGCAGGCTTTGCTTTTAGCCCTGGCTAAATCCATGTATTAACTTCATTTACAGGTAAATATAGTCTTGTAATAGATGAGTAATCAATTGGTTACCAATAAGTAATCAATAGGTAATCAATTCAATGACATCAATGACTAATCAGTGACATTGTGATGTGAGAGAAGTTAGAAGATTACTGAAAAACTAGTTTTCAAGTAATTTTGTGTGCTTGTTTGTCTTTCGTGCTACTTCTTATTGTGAAATCAAGCAGTCAATTACTGTGTAGAATAAAATCCTGTTTCAGTCTTCACCAAGTCTTGTAGACGTTGTTAAGCCTTTTGTTGCAGCTGTTGCAACAACAATAAACCAGGAACAATATGCTAGCTCATAGATACTAATCAGTTTTAATGCAAGCCCGTTTTGGAAGCGTGTTAGGTACTCACTTTGACGAATTTCTCGCTAACTAGGTTTTAAGCACATTAACGTGGATGCTTATCTCTGAGCTGTACTGTACAGTACTGCTCAAAGTAAGTTGACAGTCACTCGCGTCTCGAGATTTGAGACTCGATTCTCGATTCTCGAAACTTTCGAGGATCGAGTCTCGCATCTAGAGGATCAAGTCTTGAGTTTCGATGATTTTTGCAGAGTGCCCATGCCAGGCTCGTGCATTCCTTGTCACTTTCTGTTGTTTGAACGAAACGATTTCAACACTCAAATGATCGTGTGTTAAAATCTCGCCTCAGCAAACAAAGTTTCCGGTGACATCAGCTAGATTTGCATAAAAGCCAGTTTTATAATTCACGGAGTCGCTGAGCCGTGTTTTCAAATAAACATGGCAAATGAAAGGTTACATAAATTATGTGAAATTGACTAATGGAAAATTTAATTACTCAAATGCTCATGAAAAAGTCGCTTTTTGTTAAAAATAAAGTTTTCCGTGATATTATTGTAGATTTGCATATTTACATACAGTAACAGCGTGACAAGCCACGGTACCAACTGAAACGCGCACGTGAAAATTGCGCTTTCTAGAACAAACATAGTTTTTATGACTTGATCAACATTATTAATATTTTACATATGCCAAACGCACAACAAGCCACTGAATCGCCGAGTTTTCAAATAAAATTATCGAGTGAAAGACTACATGTCCTAAGCCCCCTTTACATGAAAGAAGTTGAAGCTTGACAAACAAGCAAATTTAACAACTCAAATGTCATAATCTTCATCAAGATTTGCATAAAACCGCGACAAGCTTAATTCACAGAATGAATTGCCGAGCCACACCGTTCATCTGTGAAAATCTCAGAACATGGCGAGCAAAGGCTACATACACTGTACATGCCAGATAAATCTTTGAAAATGAAAATATCGATTTACACTTATTGAAAGCTTGCCGAACCCCAACAATTCAAACAGTTACAGAACACTGCACCACAAGCACTGATTGCAGTAGCCTGTGTAGCAGGCATTTGGAAGGGAAGGGAAAGGGAGTTTTAGGTGCGAGAGAAACGCGAGGAGGGAGGGAGGGAAACGCCTGCCAGGAGAACATTGTTTTTCTCGTTTTTAACATCCACTAGGTGAATGTTAAAATCCTGATTGGTCCGTCTTCAAAACATGTCAATCACAGCCTTAATACCTTAATCCGATTGGCTGAAATCAACATCACACTACTGAGTAACTTAATCGATCTTTCAGTAATCATTTAAAAATATGTTGTTAGTGGGGCGTGATGAGATTTCTGTATGGAATTCATCGTTTTAGAACGATTAGAAACTGAAGGTTTCTATTTCAGCTTGTTAGGAGAATAGAAGAAAGCAGTTAAAAGACTCATACTGAGGGTAATCCAGGGTTGAAACTTAGTAAAAATGAGCTCAAAAGGCTGTTTGAGTTTGCTACCAAGGAAACTCACTTCCTGTTCAAAGGTAACTTCTATGATCAGGTGGATGGTGTAGCCATGGGGTCCCCCCTTGCCCCTGTTCTCGCCAATCTCTTTATGGGTCACCATGAGAATATATGGTTGGATCAATATGGGGATTCAGAGGTATTATTCTATCGTCGCTACGTAGACGATACATTTTGCCTTTTCCACTCTGAACGGGATGCAACCCTTTTCTTCAATTACATCAACAATCAACACCCCAATATACGCTTTACAATGGAGCGGGAAACTGACCATGTTCTACCTTTCCTAGATGTTCTAATCAACAACACTGACCCACACCAAAGTGCAACCACCGTTTACCAGAAAAAGACTTTCACAGGTCTGCTCACTAGTTATCTGAGTTTTTGCCCCTTTACCTACAAATTGGGGTTAATCAAAACCTTGATTCATAGAACTTTTAAGATAAACAACACTTGGATGGGGTTCCATACTGACCTTCAAAAATTGTCTGTCATTCTGCGGAGGAATCTCTTCCCTGAAAACCTTATCAACAAATATATTTCTAAATATATTCAGACAGCAGTCAAGGGAGGGAAAACACAGCCCTATTCAGGAGTCAAGCCCCAGGAAACGCCTAAGTTCTTCTTCAAAATCCCTTACATTGGGCACTTCTCAGTCACGGCACAGAGGAGTATACGCAAACTTGCTAACCGGTTATGTAAACCTATTGATTTAAGGTTAGTCTTTACTACTTTCAAAGTCAGGAATCTTTTAAATGTGAAAGATGCTGTCCCTGAGGGGCTACGCACGCGTGTGGTCTATAAATTTTCGTGTGCAAGTTGTAATGCTTGTTATGTTGGTGAAACCAGCCGACACTTCTCCACACGAGTGCGCGAGCACTTACTTTCAGACAGGTCTTCGAACGTTTTTAAACATCTGCAGGGTTCAGAGTTTTGTAGAGCATCCTGCACACCGGATTGCTTCGAGATCCTGGACTCTGCAGCCACTAAGTACCAAGTGAAGCTTAAGGAATCCATGTTCATAAAATGGGAGAAGCCCGATCTCAACCAGCAGGTGAAACACATTAACCTGACTCTCTCCCTGTAAAGAACTAAGCGTCACTCATTTAACTTTGTTTTAGTACGCAATATTGACAACGCAATGTAACGAACTTTGTAAGATCGCGCGCGCTTTAAATTCAACGGCGATTTCAAAATATGTAACACTGAAGATGACGGATGTACCGTCGAAACATGTCTGGAAAATTAAAGAAAGTTGTTATGTTTATACGACTATCTATATTGTTGCTGCTATCTAGACCTTTTGGATCACTCATACGAAAGAAAAGACCTGTCAGCTAGATGAGTTTTGCTGACTGGTTTTGAGAAGTCTTGTCTCCCAATGGCTTGTTTAACTCACTAGAAGAGAGAAAGGAAAAATCGTGCTGCCTGTGTGCTTGTTATCTGCTGTTTGACCTCAAACGCCTACCACGCAGGCTACGCTTTATCAACGACCAGATTGTTGAAGACGAAGCGATCTATAATCCTTAGCGATTTTTGGTTTGAGGACTTCTTCTTGCTGGTTATAGGCGTTATAAAGCCACCAGGAACTTACTTTAATAATAATATTGATTGCAGAATTAGCCTTATTGTAGATCTTTGAAGTTCAACTCTTCTTTCCCCGCTACCAGTGTTCTTTTGTATGCTGCACTGGATCCAGTTCGAGAGTCAGCAAAGTGTTTGTAATTAATTTCTCCGACAAACACTGCATGCAAGTTGGGAAGTCCAACACAATACCTTCAGCAAAAACGTAATAGATTTATGCTGGATATTATATAACAAGCCAGGCATGGTTGCGACTTTCTTCTTTCAACGGACGACCGCATTGGTACTTTTTTTAATAGTACCTTCACTTCAGACTTTCTTGTTTTAGGAAAACAAAAGAAAAACAGTACGCGAAATACGACTTAAATAAGTGCATCGTGGCCAGACTTATTTGACAGCTAGTCATTCACAGTTGCATTATTTTTGCATACATAATTAGTAGGTGGGATGGCGAAAACAATGGTTTCCTGGCAGGCGTTTCCCTCTCTCCCTCCCTCCTCCCGCGCCCCTCGTGTTTCCCTTGCGCCCAAAAACCCCTTTTCCTTCCCTTTCAAACGCCTGCCATGCAGGCTATGATTGCAGGTGCGACTATCTGAACTGCTACGTGACTGTACAACATCGTTCTTAATTCAGAAAACCTAGCTTCTTGGATCCTCGATCCTCGATCATCAAAACTCGAGACTCGATCGTCGCATCTCGAGACTCGATCCTCGCATCTCGAAACTTGAAGCGTTCGTGCGAGGATTGAGTTTCGAGCTTCGAGTGTCAGCTTACTTTTGAACGGTACTGTAGTTTACCAGTTTTTCTTACCCATGGTGCTCTGCCGCGTACACTTCGCGTGCGAGAGCTCTGCTAAAAATTGCTTCGCTCAGAATAAGATAAAAAAATACAATTAAAACATGCCTATTTAAAAGTTATTTCAATAATGAAATACTACCTCTAAGTGCTATACAACATACAAATTAATTTTAAAAGTTCAATATTATTATTATTATTATTATTATTATTATTATTATTATACTACTACATGAGAAATTTCTGAAATTTGATTGGCTTAGAGCAGTGGTATTTCAGCTTAATTTGAAATACCTACATGTGAAAATTACAAACCTTGCGTGGATAGTAGTATAAACAAATAATAGCATGATTTGTACGTGATATGTGGCATAAATACCACTTGTGATATTTCTAAATTGTCTCAAATTTCACTCGCCTAACGGCTCGTGAAATTACATATAACAATTTCGAAATATCACTCGTGGTATTTATGCCAAATATCACTGCAAATAATGCTATTACCTATACAAATATTATCAGTGCATGCTATTAATCAGTTGCTTGCGAATCATGTGGCAAATCTGGCACATGCATAAATGGCTGTCCAAAGAGGCTACTCTTTGCACACCAGCCCATACCACAAACATGTAGCCTCTGCTCACAGGGTACTTCTATGGTCAATGACACTCAGAGAATATAGACCATGGAAAAGTTAATTCTTGTGGAGTTTTTTTTACAATAACATTGACAGTTTTTGACATCCATTTCAATGGAAGTTTCTTGGAAATTTACCTATACATGTACAAGAAAGAGAGAAACAATTTTCCAGTCATTTCCAAGCTTTTTACTCTTATTGACCATAGCTCTGGACCAATCAGCTTTCATTACTTTTTGGGGACCATCACTCTAAAGAAAAACAAGTAAGTGCATAGTATTGTTGTATGTTTAACAACAAAGAACTAATAAAGTGCAAATATTATAATGGTCATCCCTGACAATGTCTTTTAGCCGCACAAACCATGAATTTTGCAGTCAGGACATTTCTTTGTAATTTTATGGATAATTTTGAGGTTATTTACTGCAGCTTAAGTGAGAATAAAACAGAAAATAACTAAATAGATTCATTCTTTTTTTCTCATTCTACAATTTTCTACATTTGGAGTATACATTTGTTGTCACATAAACTCGTCATTTTGCTTACACAAGTGCATTAACTTTTTTCAAGTATTTTCCGGTATGTGAAGTTTTTTCCTCTATAAAGTGACAGTCCCATAAAAGTAATGAAAGCTGACCAATCAGTGCAAGAGAGATCACTCAGTTGGTGTAAAAAAACATTTTTCACTTATTTTTCATCCTATTTACGTACAATTTGTTTTGCTTTCCTCCCCATCCCACATCATGACACATACCTGAAGGTAGCATCAAGCTGCTGAGCAGCTGTACCTGCAGCAAGGTAGATGGGATATTGAGGCGCAGGACTCCATGCAATGTTTGCTGTCCTATTAACATCCTTGACTTTCATGTTGCCTACATAAAAACAACATCCAAGAGAGGTTTAACTAAGCTATACCCAAAAATGTCAATAACTTCAAAACACTACAACAGATTATTCTCTATTAACTTCAGCAAATAAGCCACAGAGTTCTCTAGTTTTATACCTGCAAGTTTGAAGTCAATCGTGACTGTAAAACTTGCTGCACGTAATGCTGGTCAAATTTAACCGTAAATGCAACGCTAACACATTTGTGCAAGTGGATGCTCAAATAGAGGAAGAGTGCAGAAGGCCTAACTACTATCTGCAAGGGTATTCTTGCCCAAAGCATTACTGCAAGAATCTGAGTAATCAGAAACCTACAGCAAATACAGTTCACAATACAAGAAGAAAAACTTTATGCTGAATGCAAGGCAAGGTTGAAGAACTTCAATTCATCAAACTTACCGGTACTTTGTATTTGTCCCTCTCTTTATGAAACCAATCAAAGCAAAATACCGAAAAATTCTGAAAATAAGCGCTGAGGCTTATATTTTTCAAAGGCCCTTTTTGAGGGGCTTATATTTGGAGGGGCTTATCTAAGGAGGGAAATTTGCATTTCAAAATCGATTGGGCTAGCTAGTAAATTTACTGTTTTTGCTTTGTTTACTTTGTATTTGAGGGCAATTTTCCAAGTACAAGCCCCCAGGGGGCTTATATTTGGCGGGGCAATTTAACAGAGGGTTTTTTGCATTACCGGTTTGGGGGGCTTATATTTGGAGGGGCTTATTTTCGGAATTTTACGGTATAGCATCTACAAAAAACACTCAAAAGTTTTTAGTGGCACAGGTTTCCATTTTGAGGGGAAACAAAGCCACCAACTCTGGTACTTCTAAACATCCATTTTTCAGCTGCACTGAAAGTCCTTGTACTTGGTAATTTATTCAAGCTTCTTAGACTTGTCATCACATTCTCAAAGGAAGTTTGCCACTTGGAGATAAAGAGGAAGAAAAATTTGACAGTCGTTGTATTCTTCTCATTAGGGAGTTTAAGATACGGCGACTACGGACTACGGCTACGGTTAGAGATGCTACTGCGCATGATCACAACCACGTGACTGTTCATTTTTCCCGCGTAGCCCTGTGGCTACGGTGAGTTGTTGAGCTATTTTGCGTAGTCAGGACTACGGAGAACATTTTGCTCATATTTTGCTGTCTCGGTAATTCAAGAATCTCGTCTTTTCGGAAAAAAGTTTTCAATTCACCTGCTTTAAGTGAGAGGGAAGCGAAATATGTAAGTTGTGCCTAATTTCTGCTCAGATTTACGCTTTTAATCCACTGTTGTGACTACATTTTTATGTAGCTAAAAAGCTTCAGATTGACGGCCGAGGAGAAGAGAAATTATGCAGGTAATTTACTTTCTCTTCGCACTTGAAAAGTTTCAATGTTTGCTCGAACTGATTAGTGTGTCTTTCTACTTGTGTAACCCTTGTTTATGCGAGTTTTTGTATCGCATTTGCTGAATGAAAATGATGTAAACATCTTCGAGACAATCGAAACTCGGCATTTCAATACTTCAAACTACCTCAGATCAGTAGTCGGAGAAATCCACCTTCTAAATCTAATAAATGAGCTATTACTATTTCTGTCTATTTCTTTAATATTTGACATAAGTATTCATGGGCAAAAAAAATTAAACCTGTGTAACCAAGACTTTGTTCACCAATTTCACCAGACGTAATTACATGTAACTGCTTCCTTCAAGTATGGAAGAATTTGTTCATTGTTATAAAGATAAGATCACATGCAAAACTGACTTGCATTTTTGAGAAATGTGATGAAAACAAGAAAATCTTCTCGTGTTGTTTCCCTCGCCGCCTCTTCTCTCGTAGTCAGGCTACTGTCTGTTGTGCAATCTTAACGTTCTATATTTGCACGACTCAACCCAGTGCTACAAACAAAGGACAACGCTCGTCCAGCCGTAGTTCGTAGTCTGCAGTCTCCGTATCTTAAACTCCCTATTATCTCCAATGGCAACCTGCCCATGTGAATGTGATGGCAAATCTAACAAGCTTGAATAAATTACTGTAAACTAATGTGTTAGCACTGCATTTTAAGGACGGGGATTTTTGGAGCAGTTATGTAGACATTTTTATTTTAAGTCGCAGGATTGTAGTTTTACAGAACCGAGATGTTTGTGGTATTTACAAATTGTCAGATAATTTCATTGTGGTTTGTGGTTTACTTACGTTGTTCTGTGCGGTGTTTTTGATAATTCTGTTAGTGCGGTGCGGTTTTGAGGTACTGAGGTACCCCCCCCCCCCCCCCCCCTCTTGAAGGTTAACTTTGAGCACCATTACATGCAGAGAGTTTTCGGTCCCGATTCACTTCAAACTAGCAGGTATAAAACTAGAGAGCTCTGAGGCTGATTTCCTGAAGTTAGAGAAAAATCTGTCGTAATGCTTCGAAGTTATTGACATGTTTTGTAAAAAAGCGGTTTAAAACATAATATGCCAATACCTCGAACGTTTTTATACCTACAAGAAAATAAATAACATTTTCTTTAAGTTCCACCATGTTAACTGAAGGATGCCAAAAATCATGGACATCGGGTAAATCATTCCTGCCGAAAAACGCGATTTAAAAACATATATAACCAAGGGCCGGGCCACCTTTAGCTTAAACCTACACGTATATATGAGCTTCATAGCGCGTTACTTACCGTTTCTTAGTGTATATCTTTAGAAAAGATTAGTAGCAAATAAACTGGAATAAAATTAAAAGCTGAAGCGAGGCACTGAGCTTATTTAAGAACAAATAGTGGAACACCAGACGTGTAAAGTTAACCGACTCCACACTCGGCAACGTGGCAAATAGTTTGGTTAGGACGTTATGTAAGCAACAGATTCATCTCCCAAATAGGTGACAACTTCATGTAAGCCTACTATTAATGTCAAAAATTAAATGTAGAGTGTGAACTGCGGACTGCGGACTGCGGATTGCGGACTGGGTATAAAATACGGACTAGGTATAAAACGTGGACTGCGGACTGGGTACAAAATACGGACTACGGACAACTTTTGTGAAAATGGTGCTCAACTGGTACAAGTAGGTAAGAAAAATTAAGATCAAAAGATCGCTAAGTGACCGATCGTTTATTACGTCCCGGGGGGGGGGGGGGGGCGAAGGTTTCGGAGGGGTGTACAATTTTCTAAGAGGCTTGACTTTGGGGGGTCAATTTTGAAAATGCACAGAATGTGAGGGGGGTCGAAATATTATTGTCAAACTCAAAAAACCGTGAACGCCTGAAAATTTTCGGGAATGTTGATTGTGTTCTGGCCAATCACAATAAAGTTCAGGATAGGCAAGCAAACGTCAAAACCACAAACTAATTACCGATGCTGTTTGCGGTTAGGTTATCTCACACCTCATTGGCTTATTTCTCGCATCACAATAACATTCCATGACTATTTCTGGTGTTCACGGTTTTATGAGTTTCACAGCTAGTAAGACAAAGGACTGGCCGAGTGTAGCTAAATGCCGTGGGTCGAGGGTCGTGGGTAGAGGTTTTGGGTCGTGGGTGTGGGTGTGGGTGTGGGTGTGGGTAATTGTCGTGGGTGAAAAAAGTCTTCAAAAAAAATTCTTTTTTTTAATTTAATAGCAAAAAGTTGTAAAATTCATGAAACGAAAATCTCCCCGTACATACCAGTCCTATTCCCCTTCCCAGCGGTCAGCAAAGCAAATAACCAAATCCTCTAGCACAAACGGACACTAAAAAAACATTTAGGTGAAAAATAAAAGAAACTCTGTGCCAACATTCGTGACTGAAACGTCTTTTCAGTTTAAGGAGTGATATTTCGAATCGTTACAGCAAAGATTTTGTACCCAAAATAAAACAAAAAGTAATCGAGAAAACTGTATTTCCGTACGGCAAAAAAATTTACATTCAGTCTCGCCTTAACTCGAAAAGTTGGGAATGAAGGTGGTTCCTTTGTATGGTAAGAGACTTAAAACTTCTATCCAAAAATATGAGATACCTAAGAATTGTCCTTTTTCCCTTCCCTTTCTCACGGTGATCGCATTCCATCGTGTTAAAAAATCTCCACTGATCACTGGAATTGTAGATCGAATAAAGGGGAAGTAGTGAGCAGCTATTTCCATTCAGCGAGTCAGAGCTGTCCCATACTTTCTGCAAATTGCAGGTATAATTTACGTCTGTTTCGTTTATTTCGTGGGCGATAGCTCAGGTATGGATAAATCTTCATCGGCAAAATGTCTTAAACATAACATAACATAACATAAACTTTATTTATACTCGAATTTTAGCGTAGCTAACAAGCTAATGACACTACATGAAAATAATATAGAAATATATAGAAGATATCACATGGCCGCGCGGAGACACGAAATCTCTCTTCGAGTGTCGAAAAACATTTCACGAGTGAGCGCAGCAAACGAGTGAAATATTTTTTCAACACGAGAAGAGAAATTTCGCATCTCCAAGCGGCCATGTAATGTTTATTCATTATATAAACACCAATGAAATACCAAACCATTTCATTTTAAAAGTTTTTTGGTGTGAAAGGCGCGATTATATTTTATACAGTGATGTTGTGAAAGGGGAGCCAAGACCCACAGGAAGAGGACGAAGAAGAAGCCGTGACGAAAAAGGCAATCAAGGAGTTGGAGATTTTCGTTTCACAAATATTTTGCAACTTTTTTTATTTATTTCCTTTTTTTCAATTACTTTACTTTATCACTTTTTTTCTATACCTTTTTTTACCCACGACATTTACCCACACCCACGCCCACACCCACGACCCACGACTTTTAGCTACACTCAAAGCAAAGCTTTCTGTAGTTCTGGCAACCTCGAGCAAGTTTTGCATTTCTGAGCAACGTTTGGGCAAAATATAGGCTTATGTCAAGTCAGAGAAAAGTGAGCAGTTTGATAGAAAATGCATATCAAGTACGACTAAACTGCGCCAGTATAAGCGCCCCTAATGACTCTGGCAGGGGGGATGGGGGATTTTGAAATGGAGCCAAGGCGACCTAGCTCTAATCATAACGTCTGCGCTTTAGCTGTGAGTTTGCCTTGGAGATAAATGTCGCCCATATTTTCGAGCAAATCTTTAAAGAAGATTGCAAGCCATATAGTTGCGTCCGTCTGGAACGCTCGAGCGGTGAAACCAATGATCGCGCCCCTCGCACCTTGAAAAAAAACCCCGCGATTTTTGAGAAAAGAAAAAAAAGAAAAAAGAAGAATGAAAGGCCGTTCGCACTAACTGAAAGCTATTATTTTTTGCATTGCTATTGAAAATCTGAAAAGGAACAGTTTTATACGCGTAGTCCTCGGGGCGGACCCAGGTGAATATATCACATACCCCATCGTTCCAGGTAAATAACCTTTACATAAGCGTAAGATGTAAGACTCACTTGCGGATACGCGTAAGCATAACGTGAGATACTCAGGCACAAAAAAATAACATTTGGCGCTACTAATGTTAGCTCCACCCAAAAATGAAGGGTATTAACGTGGGGTTGAAAAGTGACGATACTGAAGCTAGGCGATCTTCAGATCATCAGAATGACGACGTATCTGTAAACCATGTCTCATGGGGGGAAACGTCTGAGAACAGCAGATGTTGGCAGGCCCTTCTGCGTTGTAAGAAATCTCTATTCATTGCAACATACAACGCAAACACCTTAAGAGATGAAGACAGAGTTTTGGAACTTGAACAATGCACTCAACACCATGGCATAGAAATTCTTGGTGTGCAAGAACATCGTATCATCCATGATGACCCCATTGAGTTTAGAAAGGTCGGTTCCAGCTATTTAGTTACCTCCTCAGGCTGGAGAAATGAGGCACAAGCATCCCAAGGTGGAGTTGGACTTCTGCTAAGTCAGAAAGCAAGAAAAGCTCTGCTGAAAGCCAAGCGAATCAGCAAAAGAATCATGACGGCTGAATTTGATGGCAATCCAGTAGTTATATAATGATGCCATGTTACTCACTCACTTGGTACTTTTCCCCTGTCATTTTTCAATTATTTCCCTCATTCGACCCCAAATTTCAATGACGGAATTTAGACAAAGAAATTTTTGTACTTTTTTCAAAAAATTTCTGAGTTTATCTTCTGTCATTGTTCAATTAAATTCTGTCTTACGTCATAGACTTTTTTCTGGTTATTTTCTATCATTGACTTTTTTTTCTGATTAAATATGTCATTAGCTGATTAAGTACCGTTATCAACTAATTTCTGGTAAAACCTGTTTTACTAAGGTTGAAGTGGAAAAATAAAATGATTTAAAGAAATTAATATAATAAGATTATAAGGAGATATGACTCAAAAATCAGTTAACAGTTCTAATTCTTTTATAAGTGATAAAGAGTATAAGAGTTTATCTTTGGATGAATTAAAACAAATATTAAACAAGAAGAAACAAGTAATTAAGGATAATTATAAAGAATTAAGTGAAAAAGAAAAAATAATTCGTCATATTAGAAAAGTAGATAAACTCAATGAAAAAATAAAAAAAGGTGTTGATATAAAAAAAAGAATGGAAATCAAAAAAGAAAAACCCCACTAAAAATAAAAAGATAAAATCATTTGATGATTATTTTCAGGAATGTATAAAAAACAAAGAAATACCAAAAGATACCCCTCCTTATTTTCGTAAAGCTCTTGAGAGAGCTATTAAGGAGCATAATCAAGGACTTGTAAAAGAAAAATCAGCTTTAGATGAATTTGCTAAAAAACATATAATCAATGGAGAATCTAATGTTACTCCTTTACTGTTCTTTAAAAATAAATAACCTATTATTAAAGATTTTCTTAGAAATAATCGAAATATCAAAGTGAAGTTTGTTCTGGTTTGTATGATGGAAAAAAAGGAAACTAACGATAAATTAGTAATTGAAGTTCAGGATAAAGCATATTTTCATTCAAATACTTAAATACTTATACAAATACTTATATTAATCTTAAATCAACCGATGTAAAAAAATTACTTAATGAAGTTATTAGTGAAATCATTGAAAAGATTAGTATATATGAACTAAATGGTAGTGGGTGGTATTTTAAAGAAGTCATACATTTAGAAATTCATACTGTTAATTTTAGACCAATGAAAGGTTCTTCTTATATTCCTCTTCCAGATTGGATTATGAGAAAAAAAGCAATTGTTAGTATTCGAAATAAAGATTCTAAATGTTTTTTATGGTCTGTACTTCGATATCTCCATCCAAGAGAAAAGAATGATTGTCGTTTGACAGATTTAAAACAATATGAGCATGAGCTTAATATTCCTAAGGGATTTACTTTTCCAGTTAAAATCAGAGACATTACCAAATTTGAAACTCTTAATCCAGATTTACCAGGTATAAATGCATTTTCAAACTAACAGAAGCAACACAAAGTATTTATAATGATTTTTATCGTAGACCAAAACCTCTTATACTAACAAAAGACTAACAAAAATCATTTGATAAAGCAATGATTTGTCATATATGTAACAAAGATTTATTTGAAGACAAAGTTAGAGATCATTGTCATTTTACAGGTCAGTATCGTGGTGCTGCTCATAACAGTTGTAATCTTAAGTGTAGGAAACCTTTAGTTTTACCAGTTATATTTCATAATCTTCAAGGGTATGACGCTCATTTGTTTGTAAAACAACTCGCAACTTTACCAGGTGAGTTAAATTGCATTCCTTCAACGGAAGAAAAATACATATCCTTTTCTAAAAAGATTAAAGTTGATGAGTATAGGTCTAAAAAAAACGATGAAATGGTTTCATTGTATTTTGAAATTCGTTTCATAGACTCATTTAAGTTTCTTCAAACATCACTTGCTAATCTTGTTTCAAATTTACAACCAGATGATTTTTATAATACAAAACGAGAATTTAAGAAAAATGTAGATCTACTTACTCGTAAGGGAGTTTATCCTTATGATTATGTTTCATCACTTGAAAAACTATCCGAAACACAATTACCACCAAAAGAAGAATTTTATTCGAAACTAAACGACGAAGAAATAAGTGATGATGATTACCAACACGCAAGTAATGTATGGGATACTTTTAAATGTAAATCATTAAGAGATTATCATGATCTTTACCTAAAGACTGATGTTTTACTTTTGGCAGACGTATTTGAAAACTCTAGAAAAACTTGTCTAAAACATTACAAGTTAGATCCAGCTCATTATTACACATCCCCTGGTTTAGCTTGGGATGCATGTCTCAAAGAAACTGGACAGGAATTACAATTACTAAATGATTATGATATGTTAATGATGATAGAAAAAGGTATTCGTTGTGGTATTACTCATATGTCAAAAAGATACGCAGAAGCGAATAACAAATATATGAAATCTTACAATCCTGATGAGGAGTCCACATTTATTCAATATCTCGATGCAAATAACCTTTATGGTTGGGCAATGTCTCAATCACTTCCAACACATGGATTTAAATGGATGAGAAACCTAACAAAAGAGACATTAATGAAAATCCTAGAAAAAGTAAATCATAGTATGTCGAATCGTGGAAGAAAAGGATATATATTTGAAGTTGATTTGGAATATCCTTCATTCTTATGGGAAAAACATAATGACTATCCTTTAGCACCTGAAAAGTTGATTGTTAATGGCGTTGAAAAACTAATTTGCCATTTTAAACCAAGAAAAAATTATGTTGTACATTATCGAAATTTAAGGCAGTATCTTGAGATGGGAATGAGAATAACTGCGGTTCATAGAGGAATATCTTTTTACCAAAGACCTTGGATGGAACAATATATACGCAAAAACACTGAACTTCGAAAAACAGCAGCTAACAGTTTTGAGAAAGACTTTTTTAAACTTATGAATAATTCAGTGTTTGGAAAAACAATAGAAAATATAAGGAAAAGACAAAATATAGAACTCGTTGATAATCGTAAGAAAGCTGCTAAACTAACAAGTCGTCCAAACTTTGATAGGGCTACGATATTTGATAAAAATCTTATAACAGTTCATATGAAAAAAACCGAAATTTATTTTGACAAACCAGTATATGTCGGTCAAGCAATTCTAGATTTGTCAAAAACATTAATGTTTGATTTTCATTATAATTACATCAGAAAGAAATACAAAAATAAAGCCGAATTATTGTTTACAGATACAGACTCATTAATGTACCAAATTTACACAGATGATTTTTACAAAGATATATCCCATGACATAAAAAACAAGTTTGACACATCTGATTACCCCCCCCCCCCCCCCCCCCAAATAATCCATCTGGAATACTGACAGGAGTTAACAAAAAAGTAATTGGAATGTTTAAAGATGAAGTAGCAGGAAAACAAATAACTTGTTTTGTTGGATTACGGCCAAACCTTTACAGTTTTAGAATAGAAGAGGATAAAGAGGTGCGAAAATGTAAAGGAATAAAAAAAAATGTTGTGAAAAAGAAATTATATTTTGATGACTATGTTCAATGTTTATTTTCAGGTAAAAAAGAAATGAGAAAGATGAATATAATAAGAAGTGAAAATCATGATATATATTCGAAAGAAGTTAACGAAGTAGCTCTAAGTAATGAAGATGACAAGCGTGAAGTCCTCTTGGGTAAGGTAAAAACGATAGCTTTAAGATAATAAGATAGTTATTTAATGAAATAATAAATGTCATATACAGAAGACCAAATAAAGAATTATCTAGAAATATTACATAATTATACTAGTAAACCCATTGAGGAATCAAATTTGAAAGCTAAATGTAGTAATTGTGAAAACAGTACATCTTTTACAATTGATTACGGTTATAAAATTTGTGATGAATGTGGAGTAGCAAACGGACATGTATTAGGATTTTACGATATTAAAGATTGTGATAGATTATATTATCGAAAAAAGAGTGTATATCAGCGTAAGTATCACTATGAGAAAAAGGTTAATCAAGTTTCTAAAAGAATAAATCTAACCGATGAACAAAAATACGAACTTTACAGTAAGTTAATGAAAATAGATAATTACATCATGGGAATACTAAACAAGCAATACTGTAGAAAGAGAATGATAAGTATTTTTTATTTGATCAAAAAACTTTTGGCTGAGATGGGTTGTGAAAAGTACAAACTAATTTATCTTAAAATTTCACCAAAAACTTTAGAAAATTATAAAAATTGGTGGGATAGTTATAAATCACTCAAAATCGGCTAGATTTCAATATTAAATTAATATTGAAATCTTACTATTGATTACTTAGTCCGAACTTTTTGCTATACCTACTAGAAAATCTATCTGCTATAGGTGTTTGATCGATTATCATTTCATCTACCAACTTCATGCGATCAACAAACTCTTGTTTATCCCACTCATCTCCTCGAAGAGCTGCACGCAGTTCAACAAGTACTTTTTCATAAGTAGTGAATGCAATTCTTGTCATCTCAATTTTTATAATTATTTTTCTTTCCTATTCCTGTCACAATAACTCCAGCTCCATTTATTACTCCGAGAACAACAGGGTTTAGGGTTATTCCTCCAGCAATAGTTCCAATCGCAACCAAGCATATTCCAGAGATTGTAAAAACATCGTCAAGAAATTTATAACTCTTATACGATTTCTTAAAACACCAGTATTTCTTGTGGTAGTGTCTATAAAAGTCTTTTAGGGTTTTAACCTCTGATTCTGAAAGAGATTTATCTATGTGATTGAATTCAAAGATATCCTTCATTTTATTCTTTTGTGTATATTACCTCTCCCTTGGCTAAACCTATGGTTTCCCTTTCTATACTATATAACTTCCATTTAACTTTTCTTGAAGCATTACTTTATGATATTGCTCAGAGTCGGTGTCGTAAAAGTTTGGAGAAAACATTATTTTATCTATTATACCATCTTGCGTCATAAACACAAACTCTTGATCATTTCTGTAACGAACTACTGGTAAGCTTAATATTGAGTTGTAGTTACTTATTTTAACTTTTGTAATATTTTGGTTACTATCTTCTATCATCCATATAACAATTTTTTTCCCACTAAATTCACTTAGCATAGGTATTTCGCTATTTGTATTATTAACAGTTAAAGTTACTTTGTTGTTTGTTTTATTGTAGTATATATTTACTAACCTTCCACCATTTAAATCTTCTTTTGTTAGTCTAAAATCTCTATTTCTCCAATGATAAAAAATAACACAAAAAGTATATTTTTGTAAACCAACAGTAGGAGAAAAACTAACTTTATAATTTTTAATATTTAAACCTTCTTTTCTTATATCATCTATGGTTCTATTAGGTATACCAATATCTCTTGTAGTATTACCAGTAATAGATTTTAAATAATTAAAAACAACACCAGATGAAGTTTTACTTAATTTGTAATTATTTGCATCAGTAAAATCAAAAACTTCTTCGAAATATTTTCTGTACAAATTATTTACAGTGTAAGGAGCTAATTCCTTTACCATTGCAACTGTTGCAACACTATTATCACTGTTTCGGTCAAGTTTAATATTTTTAATTGCTTTTTGATTTGCATTTATATCAACGTTGTACACTACTTCTGTTGGTTTGATATCAAATGCGGTGTGATAGTCGTAAACTTTATCTGGGTCGATATTGCTAAATGTACCCACAATTCCATAAGCAATGATGTAAACTCCTGAAAACAGTGACGGATACGTAGAGATATTATATCCACCCCGAAGAATATCAACCAAAATGTGAATAAAGAACTTATTCCCAGATGACAACTTCCGGAAATTAATTATTATTCTGTGGTAGTACATAACTTTTGTTAGCTTATTTAAATCAGTATACCTATGGGATAGTTTTTTTACAATTACATTTCCAATTGATAATCCTTTTGAAGTTCCTTTGTCAACACTTATTTGTGTATTATTCCAAAGATTATAATCAGTGTTGAGTATTTCCAAACACAACGTGTATTCGGTATTTGCAGTTAGTCTGTAAAAATTAATTCCCATCTTATAAATATATTTTTGTATAAATCCATGCAAGAATTTCTTTACTATAGTCGCGTAAATTACTTTGTGATTATAGTCGTGAAAGTTTCCTTTGTTTGGTGCTAAATCTCCTATTTTTGTTATAACAAAACTATTCCCTCCATCCGTTTCATCAGTCCATTGAGCCCCACTTGACATGAGGTAACTAAACTCATCTTTATAATGGCTTGGTTGAACTGCAGTATGATGAACTAGATTGTCGACATAACCTTTGGTTACTGCTTCATTGTCTTGGGTTGGTACACCCGGATTCTCTATTTTATTACCGCCAAGGTTGACATCAGCTTTTACAACCCCACTTATTACAATTTTAGGTGTGTTGATTTCTATTCTCTTAAGTGGTTTGGTTATTGCTTTTGGCAGATCAGTGAATAGCCGACAAGTGATAGCTGTGTGATTTGAATTGTTATGGGTTCTTAGTTTTACTCCAGCTGACATATTATAATTCCAAGACTTGTAAATATTTAATGACCAAGTGCCAGTTCGATTTCCACTTACCCAAAAGTTAGAATTGGAATGAGAGTTATCTCTGGGAATAAACCACAGAAAGTCAACGTTTATATTTCGCGAACCAAATTGAAATTCTATTTTGTTAATGTATGTGTTAGCAGTTGGTGCCCACCCTACAAGAGGTTGACCAGGTGCTGATGTTGTAAAAACAAAATCATCAAATGATGAACCTGAGATATATTGTAGATACAAAGTCGTGGGCGCAGCTGGATCTGTTATAGTAAACACACCACTTGTTCCATCTCCAGAATGATGATCAAACATTTCTATTTGTTTACGAACCCATCCGCGATTAGCAGCTTGTTGATCTGTGGTGGGGTCACTGAGGTTAACTATTTTATTGTTGTTAAGATTTAAGTTTCCAGTCATAGCGATGGTACCATCTTTTTCCAAGTAATCACTTAAATCTGGGGCCCCTGTGTTATCATCCACATACTTTTTGGTTGCTGCATCTGTGTTTGACACTGGAGTTGCGAGATCAACTATTTTTTTGTTTCCAAGATTTAGGTTATTAGTCATTACTACACTTCCATCTTTTTTTATAAAAGAACTAGTATCGGGTATTGAGTCATCCACATACTTTTTGTTTGTTGCATCTGTGGAGTCTGTTGGTGGTCTAAGGTTAATTATTTTTTTATTATCCATATTAAGATTTCCTTTCATTGAGTAAGATCCATCTCTGTCAAGAAATGTGTTGTCTACGTAATATTTTGTTGCTGGATCTTTAGAATCCTGTGGTGTGATAAGATTTGTAATTCGGTATCTATCATTCATATTAATGTTTGAATCAACTGTTAGCTGTGATGTTGTGGATGATCCACTAGAAGTATCATCAACATACTTCTTTGTGGCGGCATCATTATTATCACTAGGTGCACCAACATTTGTGAGTCTTTTTTTATTAATATCATAATTACCATTTGCGGTTAGACTAAATCCAACTCCTGGAGCACCCTGAATTCCTTTAGCAAAAGGATGATCAAAAGATTGTTCATTAAATATTCCCATTTTTTTTATTATTAGCTTAGATTACTAGTAAAGTTTTTAGCAATAATTTTTCTTGGTTTATCAACGTATAGAAATGAAAAGGGTTTTATTGTTGCCACCCTATATATCTCTTTGTCAACTCCTAATTCAGATGATATTCTGTTTGCTTCCCTTGAAGATGGAAATTCATACAGACAATAGTGAGAACAATTTAGCCGTATATCCTTTGGTGTTTTATAAAACGATTGACTGAGGTACACCACCGAACAATTCTTATGTCGTCCTTGAATGAAATAATCAATCACTTGTCTCTGGTTTTTATCACAAACGTAGTCATCAAAAATCACAAGTTTTTGGTTGTCTTTCTGTAACCGGGGTTATTTCGTCGTTACTCACATGAAGTATTTCATATCCCAATTTACTACTCAAATCCCTCATTTTTTTAATTAACTTTTGATACTTATCTTGTTCTAGATTACGCGCGTAAAGATAAATCTCATCGTAATACAACAGTGGTTTGATTAACATGTGGTACAACAGATTAGTCTTACCACTTCCAGATTAACATTCGAAACGTATCCGCCGGCATAAAAGGAAATAACTGTTTATATTTTTTATCAAGGTCATCGGTACTATCATAGTTTGGAATTTCCATTTATCTAATGATTAAATAATTTGCGTAGCAGCAGGGGGGTTTTGGGCGGATGCAATCCCCCCATTCCATTTATCTAATATGTACATAAAATAAAAATGGATATAGAAGAATACAAAAAACTTGCAGAAAATAAAATTGAAGCTGATGCTTTGACTCGACAGGTGAGAGATGTAATAAAAATAACAAAATGGCAAAAACAAGATATGAGAGAGGGTTTTAAAAAGACGTTTAAACCACTTATTAAATCTCAAGATAGCATTAAAAAAAGTATTGATGAGCAGCAAGACGCAACTATAGCACAACTTAAAAAAAATCAACTTGCTCTTACTCAAGGACTTAATCAAAACAGACTTGCTATAACTGAAGGATTTGATAAACTTGACGAAGTAAAAAAATGGGATTTGGCTCAATTACTTGGTTTTGAGGCGATTGAAGAGTCTAAAGAAGACAAAGAAGACGAAGAAGTTTTACCCTCTACATCAGAGGAAGGACCAAAAATAGCAAAATTTACACCTGAAGACCTCGATAGAAATTTAATGAATAAAGAAGCACAAGATATACTCAAAGTTAATGAATACCACAAACTCCCTTCTGAGTATTTTGAAGAGGATGTTTCTACTATTGATAAAGTAATCGAAGATGTTAACGAAGATTTAGAAGATACTAGTAAAGCAATAAAAAATACTGCAATTTTTGTACGTGACCCAAACGGCTATGCTATAGCTAAACCAATAAGTAAAAATCCACGTGAAAACACAATAAATTTTATAAAAAAATATAATGTATTAAGCATATTTGCATCAAATTTAAGTAAACTTAAGTATTACAAAGAAAAATCTGGCTCTGGAATGATTTACTTTAACAACCCACATCAACTCCTAAACAGACTTGAATTACTTGGTGGTTCAATTCTTGCTGGGAATAATGGTGTTATAAATGAGTTTTCTCAAATCGCACATCTTCTCAACCAAATGAAAGTAATCTCAAAAAAACAACTGAATGATTTACTAAAAAATTATATACCAATAAGATAAAAAATGGAAGAACGAGCTATCCACATTTCTTCAATAAATAGGGAAAAAAGAGGAACAAGCAGACCTGGTGATTTTACTATCAAATTTAATCCTTCTTTGAAACTCGACCCCGAAAAGAAACATCAACTTGCTCTTGATCGGTTGTCCATGACTTATTCTTGGTACAACATTAGAAGTGATTATGGAAACAATAAAATAAAATACACTCACGATGGAACCAACTGGCAAACAATTACTTTTGTAGATGGAATGTATTCCTACTCCGATATCAATGATTACATTCATCAATATATGTCTCAAAAGTCTCACCACTCAACAGATTCAAGTGGAAAAAAGACTTATTCAATGAATCTAACTTTTATACTATCTACCTATCGAGTGTTAGTATCACTTGATGGTGATTAACAAGTTGATTTGAGAGGAACAGATTTTGGAGACCTGATTGGATTTGAAAAGAAACTTATTACAAAAACAGAGTATGGATCAAAACTACCAAATATC
The DNA here is from genome assembly GCF_958299795.1 of Porites lutea. Lineage (NCBI taxonomy): Eukaryota > Metazoa > Cnidaria > Anthozoa > Scleractinia > Poritidae > Porites > Porites lutea. The sequence goes on from NC_133204.1 coordinate 23,595,222, forward strand.
ACAAATTCGATTGATGTGTTAAATATCAACACAAGTGCGATAACTGATAGCATTGTAAATGGAATAAATACAAATACTCTTGCTGTAATACCAACTGATAATCTCACAAGGTCTTATCCATTTACTTTCGAACCTAAAAGACCATTGTATTGCCCTTTATCATCATTTTACATTGATGAAATGAGAGTCTATGTAACAGACTCACTTGGAAGACCTGTAAATTTTAATGGTATTGATTGGTTTATGACATTAATACTTCACTCGATGTAATGGGGGGTTGCATCCCCCCAAAACCCCCCTGCTGCTACGCTAATAATCATTTTGTATAACTATTAATATAAAATGATGCGACAATCAGAGTTTAAAATGAGATTAGACCCTGAATTGGGTAGATATACAAGACAACATATTTATGGAGAAGGAATGATGGATGTGTTTAAATCAGTTGGTAAAAAAATATTTGGAAAGACAATGTAAAAAGCTGCTAAAAGAGGTACTAAAAAAGCGATGACAGCAGCTGCAACAAAAACTGGTGAACATGTAGGCAAAAAAGCTGGTGATAAGATAGTGCAATTGTTATCAAACGGCGGGGTTGCGCCCCCCCGAAACCCTCCTGCAAAAAAAGTTACTTTTAATAAAAATGTCGAAACAATAAGTCAACAAGAGATAGATCAAATGATGAATAAACTTCTTAGTGGAGGTTCAACACGTAAGAGAAAATTATATAATTATTAAAATAAAATGAAGTCTTTTAGAAATCCAAAATATTTAGATAGATATGAGGATGTTGTTTATGACCTGGAACAGGCTCTAGATACAGCCCCAGCAAATAACGCTCACCAAAATAAAACAGGCCTTAGATTTATCGCTGATAATACAGGAGAATCCACTCCTTTTGATTGGTATAACGCCCGATTATCAATGGATTTTAAAGTAAATAAGTTGGCAGATGGGGGAAACATTGCGATTGCAGACCATAACGGAATTGTAAGTGGTAGTAACTCATTTATAGAAAAATTAAGTATCCTAGCAAATGGTCGAGAAGTTTATAGTTGTAACTACGCAAATCATGTTGTAAATATTAAAAATCTTCTTGAGTATAATCCTTCATATGCTGAGAGTGTTGCTACAAACGAATTTTATTTTCTTGATTCATCAACAGCTGCAGAGGAAAGACCTGCTCAAGCAACTTATAATAAAGGCTTTCATTTAAGAAAATTACTATTAGGTGTATCAGCCACAGTAAACTGTGAAATTCCTCTTAATAGATATTCTTTCTTTGAAGCATTGGAAGACAAATTACTTCCAAGTACAAAAATTGAGCTCAATATCGAAATTGAAAAAGATGCAAATTTAATTTTTCAAGGTGCTGATGATTGTAGAGTTATTATAGCAAGACTACAACTTTTTATTCCAAAACGTACGTTTAATCCAGAAGGAGAAAAGTTGTACATGGAAAATTATCTTAAACCTTACAAATGGACACATTTGAATGAAGTAGTTGAAAGATCAAATAATACACAGCAACAGACAGGACATTTTAGAATTACAAATGCTATTTCAAAGCCAAGGCATGTATTTGTTTTTGGAATTGATACGGCAAGAATTGATGAACAAACGGCGAATCCATTTTTGTACGATACTTTTAATCTACCAAATAATGCTAATATATCAAGATGTTACCTGGAAGTTGCAAATGGAAACGAATACCCAGATATTCACTTTAAACCTTCTACAGATATGTCAAGAGTTTTTAGAAATGTAATGTCATACGTCTATGCAAATAATGATTATCAAGGTGGAACATTACTTAATAGAAAAAATTTCAAAACTTTATTTCCTTTTGTTTACTTTGACCTGACAAAACAAAAAATGGATATCAAAGACGGTGTTACAAAACTAGCATTTCATTACGAATTAACAGCTAATCCAAACGCTGATTATAATATTTACGCATTAGTCTTACATGAAAGAATAGCAGAAATATCACAACTATTGCTTCGTGCATAAGGGAACCTACGGTTCCCCTATAACCCCTCCCTTAGCTACACCGCATATGATTACACAGAATTTTACACAAGCTGTTAAATTTACACAACATTTTACACAAGCTGTTAGCTAGCTGTTAAAGTTACACAACATTTTACACATTTGTAGAAAATTCTGTGTAATCATTTGATTGGTTGAAAAAATCACACGATAATCTCGTGATAAAAAACAATAACCTTCTAGAAGGTTCTAATAACAATGCAATTTTCTATTATTAGATTCGAAGATAAAATCTAATTATATTACACCTAGAACATTCAAACTAATTAAAAAATCTTAACCACCAACCGGGTAAAAATACGATAAACATATACCAAAGAAGAAAAGATTAAGTGATGTGATTAAATTTAATATAAATATTATAATAAAAAATGACTACTTATATAGAATATGGAGTAACACTTACAGATGGACAAAAGTCAAAACTGGCTTCTCCTATAATAAATCAATCACCACTAACTCTTCGATTAAAACATTCTCATCTTCGAGGTTCTGATGAGTTAATGTTAACAAAAAGACAAATTGATAAAATAAAAAAATCTATTGCAAATGGTACCGGATCGGATATAAAGATAAGTAAAACTCAAATTAGAAATTCTGTGAAACATGGAGGAAACTTATTTTCATCACTCGCTTCTCTCGGAGCAAAAGTTCTTCCTTACGCAATAAAAGGAATTTCAAAAGCTGTTCCCGCATTAGCAACTGGTGCTGCAGCCGCACTCGGAGAAATTGGATTAAATAAAATATTTGGAAAAGGAATCACAATTCCCCCACAGTTTTTCCCAATGCTACCACCTCTCGTAAGAGAATTTACCAAATCACAAATAAATCAAATCAACAAAGCTTATCAAACAGGAGGACAACTGGTTATTAAACCAACTCGTAAACAGATAGAAGGTGGATTTTTAGGTACTCTTGCTTCTATTGGTATTCCAATGGCAATTAGTTTAGTATCTAAGATGTTTGGTGGGGGACTTCAGGTTGATAGACGTGGGTCATCTAATATATCAAACGTCTACGTTCCACATCCTCCTCCTCCCACACATGGAGAGGGTTATCCTTATCGCTCACCACCCTTTATTGGAACATGGGAAAACCCTATAGGAATGGGAGTTAAAAAAAAAATTCCAAAGGCAAGGGTCTACTATTAGGAAAAAACAGCCCATTCAACTCAATTCTCGACACCATTTTGTAGTGGGGGAACCTACGGTTCCCCCTACACCCCCCTCCCTTTACCATTCTCGGCACCATTTTGTAATTAAACCTCTATCCAACTTTGACCTCATGAAATGGTTAAAAAGACTTGGTATTAAAAATTTCAGAGGAATATATAGTCGTGATGGTCTACCAAAAAAGATTAGAAAAGAATGTGGAATAATTAATCTAGATGATATAACAGGGCCTGGAACACACTGGGTTTGTTATAGAAATATAGATTCGGTAGTCGAATATTTCGATCCTTTTGGTTTGATAATGCCAAACGAAGCATTAGAGTATTTTAATACTTCTGGAAAACGTATTGTTTATTCGATAGATGAAATACAAAATCGCAGTACTGTTCTCTGTGGATATTGGTGTTTATATTATTTATTCGAGCGACAACAAGGTACTAGTTTTCTAGATGTAATACATAACCCTCATTTTGATAATGACAACAGCGATTTTATAAAGTCATACTTTGGAGGATAAAAATAATATTTAATAAATATTATTTTAATAATCTTCATCATCATCCTCATCATCATCATCATCATCCGGCGCATTTTTTAGTAATTTAATTCTTTCAACTTTTGTATTAAGATCTTTAACAATATCAACTATATCATTAAATTTTGAGTAAATGTCAATAAGACGATAAAGTTTCTTCTTTTTATCACTATCTATTTTCAACCAAGAATACTCCTCATCTCTGATTTTTTCCCACATCTCACATTCACCAGCCATTAGCACTCTAGAAAGATCGTCGTTTTTCTTTCTAAGAGAATCAAACTCATTATTTATTTTTCTCCTTACTTCTTTCTCAAAATCCTTGAGTGTTTTAACATCCATCTTTTTTTCTATCTCAGAAAAGAATTTGGCTTCCATTTATTATATGAATAGATAGTTTCCTTTTACAACTTTGTTAAGCGTATTTGATTTCTCACTTATTTCCATAAGCAACTCAAATATTTTTATAAATTTAGTATCGTTTTCCAATCTAGAATGATCTACATATTCATAACTCAAGTTTAAAAAATTATATATCTTTTGAAGTTCACTTTTTACAAAATTAGATCTGGTAGACATACTTCTTAGTCGTATTTTATCTAAACATTATATTAAATGAAAGAATCTTATTGCATTAAAGATAAAAGAGTAACTCCTTGCACAGAGCCAAGTGGTTACCAATCTGATAAACGTGGACGCACTCAATTCTTCTGTCATTGTGCAGTTTGTGGAATTAAAAAAGTTAGATACGTGAAAACTGGAACAGCTTCTCAAACTGGAAGTGGAAAAAGAAAAACTAAAAAGAAGTCAAAAAACTAGTAAGCCCGTCTGAAGGGGCGGGCGTCTTCGATACTGTTGTTGGTACAGCAGTTGATGGTTTTGTTCATTACGGTTTACCTTGGATGGGTAAAAAAGCAGTTGAAATGGGACGATATGGAGCAAGTGAGTTAATGAGAAATAAAAATCTTCAAAAGAAAGCTGTAAATTATGGAATTAATAAACTCACTCCATTTATTCAAGATTCTGTTGGATCAGCAATGGACCAGTTATCAACAAAAGTAAGACCAAAAAAAAAATATCAAACTGATAGACCAGAATTGGATGGAAGAGGAATAGATATTCACAAGCAGATTGGTAAATTGCCAAAACCAAAAGGAGGATGGACCTTGCCAGGACATAAATATACCGGTCCTTATAATGATCTTGAGAACCAAGTAATATATGATCCGAAAACCGGAGAAATATTAGAAATTTACGATCAACCAACCGGACCAACCGATGCCGTTGCCATGCAACATGATGTTGATTATAGTGTTTGTGGTGATGACCGAAAGTGTAAAAATAAAGCTGATAAAAAGATGGTAAAATCGTTGGATGCTATTCCTTGGAAAGAAAGACAATGGGGACATACTTTAGCTAAAACAATAATTAATACTAAACAAAAACTTGGTCTTGGCATTCAAAAAAACGCGAGTCGGCGTTGAGTAGTGATTGGTCTCAACAATTAGCCGACGAACTTCACAAACCAATCACAAGAAACTTTCAAAAGAGATCAGTAGTCTCAAACGGAATTGATGATATCTGGGCTGCTGACTTAGTTGAAATGCAAAAGTTTAGTAAGTGGAATAAAGGAATTAAATATCTGCTGATGGTTATTGATGTGTTTAGCAAATATGGATGGATTAGAGGTTTGAAAGATAAAAAAACCGAAACTGTTAGTAAAGCATTCGATGACATATTTAAATCAAGTAAACGTAAACCAAAGATGCTATGGACTGATAAAGGTTCCGAATTTATAAGCAAACATTTTAAAGATTTTCTAAAAAGAAAGGGTATTAAGTTGTATCACACTGAAAACGAGGAGAAATCTAGTGTTGTTGAGAGATGGAATAAAACAATGAAAAACAGAATGTGGAAGATGTTTACTGTGAATAACAAAACTGTTTACTGGGATAAGATGGATAAACTAGTTGATGATTACAATAACGCTAGACATTCTAGTATAAAAATGACTCCTGTTGAAGCAAGTAAAAAGAAAAATGAAAGTAAAGTTTGGTCTAATTTGTATGGCGAATCTATTTACTTGAAACCTGGTAAATCAAAGTTTGCAATTGGTGATCGTGTTAGAATTTCTAAGTATAAGAGAAAGGTATTTGATAAAGGCTACACACCAAACTGGACAGAAGAAATATTCGTAATTGATAAAGTTTTACCTACAAAACCTGTTACGTATAGAATTGTTGATCTGATGGGAGAAGAAATTAAGGGTTCTTTCTACAACCAAGAATTACAAAAAACAAAACAACAAACATTTAGAATAGAAAAGATTATCAGACGAGATAATAAGAAAAAAATGGCATTAGTAAAATGGAGTGGATATCCTGATAAATTTAACTCATGGGTTAGTTCTAAGGATTTGGTTGATTTTTAATACGAAATTCGTATTAAAAATAGTTATTTACTCGTTTTCTTCATCAGAGATAACTAAGTCTTCGAATACTTGATCATTTATTTCTTCGATATCGCTTTGCTCTTCATCTTCCTCTTCAATTTTTAGTAAAGGCTCTCTAGGTTTGAGTGATTTAACATAGCACTCATGTACTTTTATTTGTAAAGTTGTCACAGTTTTACTTATGAAGATTCCTTCAATTATCAATGCCAATTTAACATTACAGTACTGATCAATATATTTAAAAGGATTTAAATCCTTACCTCCCTTTCCCTTAAACAAAGATAAAATTTTCTTTGATTTTTCCGAGTAAATAAGTTTTGCATAAAAAACTGGTGCAGATGAGGGATCGATTCTTGTTTTCTTCTTTCCTTTTTTATCAGTATATTCTTCCTGTTTGTGATAAAACGCAGAAGTTAGAGTTGAAGCTAAATCCGCTCCGTATTCATTCTCTAAATGTTGTTGAGATAGAGTTGTTATGTTATTAATAACATCAAAAAATTCTTTTTCTTTCTTACTTGGTTCGCTATCTTTAGCCCAAAGACATACTGGAATACTATAACCTACTAACGTTTTTGTTTCTTGATTTTTCTTTTCACTAACACCAAAGCTAAAAAGAAATGGGGTTTCGATTACAAGCGGTCCTTTCTTTCCATTCGAATATTTGATTTCAATTGGAATACGTTTGTATTTGATCTTGCTATCTTTGACTTTAAATTATTTGGCTTCTTTAAAGATAATATTGTCTTGGGTAAGATTTTCGTAACTTGACAACTGCATTTTGATTATAATTATTTAATCTTTAAACATTTTTTTCTAAAAATTCAAATTTGTATCTATCCCCATCTTTTTTGGAAATCACTGTTTTATAATATTTTACTTTTCTACAAATATTAGAAATAATTGAAGAGGAAATATCTAATTCGAGAGAAGCAGAAGTAATACTTTCATATTTTTTTTGTTCGTTATTTTTGATATTAAATGATAATATAGGTTTGCTATTTCCTTTTCTAATATTTTCCACCAAAGTTAGTAATTGTAAATTTTCAATTTTATTATTTGTTCTAACAGAATCAATATGATCAATAACAAATCCTTCTGGAATAACACCTCTTACACATTCCCATTCAAACCTGTGTATATAGTAATTCTTTGGTTTAATCAATTTTTTATCATTAACTTTAAACTGATAGTATCCCATATCAGTCAAATTTTTTTTTAAAATTCTTCCAGTTTTTACATTTAAAATTTCACCGTCTTTTGAAGCGGCATAATTAGTAAAAATAGGATGAATATAATATTTCTTTCCGTCAATTGAAACTTTTTTGCGCGTCATTTTTAAAAATTCTTTTAATTCTTAAACCAATTTACTACCAAAGAAGTTTTGTTGACCAATAGTTAGCCGATTCTGGATTATTATGAGTTAATTCTCCTTGTTTAATCTTAATCTTTGTAGCTCGAGCAAGATATTTATCTCTTCTATCTTTGTCTTTGTGAGTAAGATAATCCGCATATTTTGTCGATCCAAAATGAACTTTTTTTCCACTTGGAAGAGTGACCATGTATTTGTTATTTTTTCGTGTTGAATAATCAAGTGATTCAGCACCGAGTTTTTTAGCATTTCTGGTTAGTTTTTTAAACTCTTTTCCACTAACAAGATACTTATCGTTTGGTACATAATCTGGGTCCACATCTTGTCTATAACCATCATCAACTATAAAATCCAAATCCTCTTTTGTAGGAGTAGTTTCTCTTGATTCCATTTTTATTATTTGTTTATACTAATCCTAATTCTTTTTCAAACTTTTGTTCCCTTCTATATATTTTTTCTTTCTTTCTCTCTACATCCAACCACAAATTCACAACCTTCATCTTTTAAAAACTTTATTATCTCTTCCATTTAATATTATAATCATATTAAAAAAACTCATAAAAAAAATGTTATGAGTTTAAATATAACAATTAAAATCAAAATCAAAATCATAATAATCAATACATTTCAAATATTCATAATCTTCGTAATTTATTTTAAACTTACTACAAAACAATTCAAAATCATGATAAATATTTTCAAAACCAGGAAAAGGATTAACAAAATTTTGATAATATCTTCTGCGATAATTAATAATTCTTATAAAATCATTTAAAATTTTTTTAAACTCAACTAAGTTTAAAATATCATCACTTTTAATCTCAAAATTTCTTAAATCTTTAAAATTACTTGTATTTATTTCATAATAAAATTTTTCAATTAATTTTTTTATTTCATCGACTTTTGGATTATTAAATAAACCACAAGTTGCTTCTTTGATATTATCAATAAAATATTTTATTTTATCATTGACACGTAAAACAAATAAATATTCTTTCTTAAAATCCTTTGCGTAATCTGGAATAACCTTGCTAATCGTTGTGTTTTATTATTATATTAATTTCTTTAAATCATTTTATTTTTCCACTTCAACCTTAGTAAAACAGGTTTTACCAGAAATTAGTTGATAACGGTACTTAATCAGCTAATGACATATTTAATCAGAAAAAAAAGTCAATGATAGAAAATAACCAGAAAAAAGTCCTTGACGTAAGACAGAATTTAATTGAACAATGACAGAAGATAAACTCAGAAATTTTTTGAAAAAAGTACAAAAATTTCTTTGTCTAAATTCCGTCATTGAAATTTGGGGTCGAATGAGGGAAATAATTGAAAAATGACAGGGGAAAAGTACCAAGTGAGTGAGTAACATGGCATCATTATATAACTACTCAATCCTAAGACTACTGTGATTGTTGTTTACGCACCTACTAACTGTGCGGATGAAGTTGAAGTCGAGGAATTTTATAACGACCTGAGAGATACCCTGCAGGATGTCCCAGCACATAATTTTCTTGCTTGTATTGGAGATTTCAATGCAAGACTAGGGCCGGATGAAGTTCCATTCACATATCATGATGTAACTAACAGAAATGGAAAGTACCTCGTAGAATTATTATCTGAGTACAGTCTAATAGCAGCTAACACTCAGTTTAGGAAACGACCAGGAAAATTGTGCACCTTCATGAGTAGCACAGGATCGCTGCGGCAACTCGATTACATATTAGTGCGCCGAAAGTGGAGGAACAGCGTCCAGAATGCTGAAGCTTACAACACCTTCAGCACAGTGGGATCTGACCATCGGGTAGTTTGTGCTAAAATCAAGCTTAGTCTTAGAATATCTAAAGCAGCCAAGAAGATGAAATATGACTGGAAGCAGTTTTCCACTGACCCAGACCTACAGTGGAAATACACAGTCGCTGTCAAGAATAGATACCACGTATTGAGTGATGAAGCTAATGGGGTTAAGTATGAAAAGTTTGTTGATGCCAACAGACAAGCTATGGAAGAATGCCTGCCTAAGAAAACAAAAGCTAGGAAATCCCTCCGATCATCAAACGCACAAGTGGTATCAGCCCGCCAGGAAGCACAGGCGGCGCAGAGTCTGTACGAATGCACCAACACCGAGGAAGATAAAGAAGCTCGGTCTCAAGCCCTGAGTAATCTGTATAAAGTATATGATCAAGTGAGGGAAGTGGAATTAGAGGCACAAATACGAACCATCGAAGCCTCTCATGAAGCCCAGAAATATGGTGAGGCATGGAAGGCAGTTAATGAGATTACTGGAAGGAAAAGCTAAAGAAGATCAAGTAGAGGGATCAAGCCCTGAGGAACGAGTGATCACATGGTTCACCCACTTTAAGAAACTCCTGGGTAATCCTCCAGAGGTAGAAGATCTGGACGAAGAAATACCAAACATCTTTGAGGACTTTGATATCAATGACGGCCTGTTCACTATAGAAGAGCTCAAGAAAGTGAAATCTTCATTAAAAATCGGGAAAGCAGCTGGCCCGGATGCAATACCACCTGAAGTATTCAAGTTATGTGACTTTGACAACATATGTCTAGACTTCTGCAATCAAGCTCTGATAAAAAATGACAAACCTGATCTGTGGTCCTATATGAACATCATCCCTGTACCTAAATCTGGGGACTTGTCAAAGACCGATAACTACAGGGGTATCAGCCTGATTTGCATCATAGCCAAGATGTATAATCGCCTGATTTTAAACCGAATCAGGAGTGTAATTGACATCCGACTCAGAGTGAACCAGAACAGTTACCGGCCCAAAAGATCTACAGTGGCCCAAATATTAACACTCAGAAGAATAATCGAGGGAGTTAAAGCAAATAACATTGAAGCTGTCATGACTTTTATTGACTTCAAGAAGGCATTCGACTCAATTCATCGGGGTAAAATGATGCGTATTCTTAAAGCCTACTGGATTCCACCTAACCTGTTGCAAGCTATAGAGATGATGTATACGAATACAAAGGCCAAAGTGGTTTCTCCAGATGGAGAAACAGAGATGTTCGACATCACAACCGGTGTACTGCAGGGCGACACATTAGCTCCTTTCCTGTTTATAATCGTGCTTGACTATGCTATGAGTAAAGCTATGGCTGGGAAAGAAGAAGAGTTGGGATTTACCATCACCCCTCGAAGATCAAGAAGACACCCTAAAGTAGTTCTTGCTGACTTGGACTTCGCAGACGACATAGCACTACTGTCGGATGAAATAGCTCAAGCTCAGGAATTACTGCTAACAGTTGAAAAAGATTGCAAGAAAGTTGGCCTGGTACTGAATGCTAAGAAAACAAAATCAGTTGCTTATAACATTGATGATCGAACACCATTACATACATTTGATGGTACTTATCTGGAATGGAAGGATGACTTCAAATATTTAGGGTCATGGGTTGATAACTCAGAAAAAGACATCAGCATAAGGAAAGCGCAGGCTTGGAGAGCTTTGAATTTTTGACGAAAATATGGAAGTCCAATATGAGTAAAGATTTGAAAATCAGATTCTTCATAGCCACCATCAAATCAATCTTACTTTATGGGTGCGAGAGCTGGGCTCTGTCAAAAGCACAAGAAAAGTCGTTGGATGGAACATGCACTAGGATGCTGCGAAAAGCTTTAAACATCCACTGGAGCAGCCACATACCAAACCAACAACTGTACGGAGATCTACCAGCAGTCAGCAACAAAATCGCTTCTCGTAGGCTACAACTTGCGGGACACTGTTATCGCCATCCAGAGCTAAGTACCCAGAAATTAGTCCTATGGGAGCCCACACATGGCCATCGCGGGAGAGGAAGACCGAATACTACCTATATTGACACTCTTAAGAGGGATACTGGTGCATTTGAAGCAAGTGAGACTGCTGCACTGATGGCTGATAAGAGGCTGTGGAAAGATCTAGTGGTTGCCCGCCTTCGGGCGTCCAAGTGAGTGACGTGAGTGAAAAGTGAGATATGCGTATATCTTCGGATAATTGATAGAAGTTATTTCCAGTCCACTAACTTTCTCATAAATGTTTCGAAAGTATTTGTTCTCTTAGAAAATCCAGGATTCGAAATTCCTTGATAGTTTTATACATACGCTAATTATGAGATTCCTTTTCTTCTTTCTTAACGATAAGTTAAATCGGTCAAGGAAAAACAGGTTTCAGTAAGTTAAAATACGTTTTTGAAGTCGCCATGTTTGGTTTCACCGCTCGAGCGTTCCTGACGGGTCCAAAAATGCGGGCTTGCCATCTTCTTTAAAGAGTTGCTCGAAACTGTGGGCAAAATTTATTGCCAAGGGAAACGCACAACTAAAACGCAGGCAGTATGCCTAGAGCTAGGTCCTCTTTGCTCGATTTCCGAGTTTCCCCTCCCCTCCCGGCCTCCCCCTCCCGCCAGAGTCATTAGGGGCGCTTTTCCGGGCGCTGTTCAGTCGTACTTGACATTTTCTATCAAACTGCTCCCTTTTTTGGCTTGACATGTGCCATAACCTATATTTTGGCAAAACGTTGCTCAGAAATGCAAAACCCGTTCGAGTTTGCCAGAACTACAGAAAATTTTGCTTTAAACACAAGAGGTGCTCTCTGAGTTATGCAGGTTTTCTAGCTCCGACATGTTTTGCGTGTCTTCACCCCACCCCGAAACGTGCTGCGGCCCCTTAGGGTGTGGAGGGAAGGGACGGATGACATTTCAGACTACGACTTAATGCTTTTTCCCCCTCAATATTATTTTTCTGAGAATACAGGTAAGGAACTCATAATCATATTTCTAAACCAACGTTATGAAAACAAGAGACTACAGAAGAACCTCGATATTTAACGAAGGGCCAAAGGACTGACATAATTTCAGAGGCACCCTACAACGGTTTCCTTGTAAATTCATTGAAAACACTTTTCAATGGTGTACCCAGAGTACTTTTAGATTTCTAGAAATGCATTCTAAGCGGCGTTGTAAAATTTGTTCCTGTTCGGTCATTCCTCGCGAAGCGAGGCGCGGAGCGCCGAGCGAAGTGAGTTTATAATATCGTCGCGCGCGAAGGGCGCGCAATGTGTGAACCGCGCGTGGGTCCTAGCGAGCTGCAAAGTCGCAGTTTTCATCTTTACTTGTATATATCCGATGGTGTCCGCCATGACGTCATACAGTAGTTGACGTCACGGCGCATTTTTGTTTCTAGGCAACATTCGGCTGAAAGCAATTTCAAATTCCCATCAATGACCAAAGCACTCATGAAGAGCTGTGTTTTTATCGCCTGCAAAACAATGTTTACTATCGGTGAATCTCAAGCCATTTCTCATGCAAACAGAACAGCAAACACAAGAACGCCGAATTGTCAATCCTCGCAGGGGAAGATTTGACACCGAAAAATCCTCTGGAGCGAAGAACGCCGACTTGAAATTCAACGGCGCAAGCAACAAAGATGGATGGAGATGGTAGCAACAAACAGCGGAGCAGAGAGAACATCACTCAACGAATTTTAAATGCTTAAGTTCTTTAAGAGCAAATGGAAGCGATTTTGGATAATTAGCCTTATAAACATATGAGCGAACATCGCGGTAACAAAACACGTTTTGCTCGCAGACGAGTTTGTACCGTATCGTCCGAGACTGTTGGGCTTCCATTCTCTACATGTAAATGCGATGAAATGCATTTACGTTGGGTTTTCACTGTCGAAACTGCAGTCGTTCTTCTGAAAAATATCTTTGAATTCACGTTAATAAGGCTTGAAGCTTTTAATAATAGGGACCTTTAGCATCAGGTTTTTCGTGGGAAACGGCAAACCGCAAACCGCAAAATGTCACGTGACCAAGGCCTTGCGGTCACGTTTGCAGTTTGCAGTTCACGTTTGCACCGCAGGAAGGGCTTCCAGCGGTAAGTGATTTACGGCAAGGTTTTTTGCCACAAAAAATTGTACAGCCTCGCGTTTAAAGGTATGAACTAGCTTTTTGTATCCGTTTGCGATGTGTTTGTCGGATTTTTGATCTCGAATCAATGAATTATTGCTGAGTTTTGGGCGATTAAAGTGATGCACTTCGACTTGATGAAAACAACATGGCGACCCTAAACAATGAACGCGTAGTTCAAATCAATTTTATATTCCTTTCTGCCGTACTAACAAAGGAAAGTATTCTGATCCAATCCAGAGTTAAATTTTTTTTCTATATTGTTTCTGAATTCATAACTTAACCCAGTCCTTGTTTGGTTCCTATTTTTAACGTATCACTCCGCGAATATCATTTTATTTTGCTTATTTCTTTTAGACTGGGGAGCCCAGGCTTCATAAAGCCTTCTGGTTTCCTCTGGGCTCCCTTGCAGCCTTACAACTCCTATATGTATTCTTGTATTGTACTGTATTTTGGCTAAATAAACGTGAACTGAACTGAACTGAACTGAACGCCTTGCTAAAGTTTGAAATCTCGGCAACGCGAAACTGCAAACGCGTAACTGCGGTTTGCCGTCTGCGGTTTGCGGTTTACCTGATGCTAAAGGTCTCTAATAATAAAATTTCCCTAAAATTGTTTGCGTGTTCCACGTGGCCTAGTGGTAAAGCCTAGGCCCAGTACGTCCAAGGTCCCGAGTTCGATTCCACACATAATTTTTTTTCTCTTCGCTTCTTTTTTTTTTTATTTTTTTTTCTTTTAGTTTTCAATTCAGGTATAACAGTTTTGTTATGTTTCCATATATAGCTTACATTTTTTAGATTTACAAATTTTCTTCTCGGCTTACTTGCCGTTCCCCCGAAGTCCTTCGCGAGGTCCTGCGATTTTAATTACGTATATCTAGTTATAATTCTTGAATGACCGATATTCAAATTTCCTTGGTGGAAGTTTTGGAACGCCATCACGCAGAAAAACAGGCTGTGATCGCTCAGAGTTGTATGAATTATGCCAGACTAAACAATCTTGTGTTCTCTACTCGTAAAGATCAGATCAATAAGGGTCTTTGAGTGTGCCGTAATTCTTGTTGGTTCATTTATAAAAAAGTTGGTTCATGTCATTTACAACGGCAAACGACTTCAGCAATCTGCTTGCGGAACTCTTCCCGAGTTGGTCGTTGTTAAAGTCACCCATTAGTACTAACCCGTTCCTATCAAGGTCAATCTTTGCAGAGGAATTGCTTAGAGATTCCAAAAAGTTGGCTTCTTTCACGTTTGGGGGTTTGTATGTAGCAGCAATCAAAAGCGGTTTACACTTTGGCCTGTTCATTTCAATCCATAACAACTCCTCATTATTTGCTGCTAGTTCATTCTTCACAGTGAAGGGAATATTATCTCGTATGTAAAGCAAAACTCCACCTCCGTTTAATTTTGCCGATCCATTGCGGTCTTTTCGAACTACCGAGTACCCTGGTATAGTGACTTCACAGTCAGATATCTTCAGAGAAAGCCAGGTATCACTTAGTGCAAGCACATCAAAGATGTTAGTTGACATCAATTTTCGAACACCATCCAATTTGTTTACAAGTCTATTGACATTTAGGTGGGCGATCTTGAGTCCTCTTAAAAGACGAACTTTAGGAGCGTCCATGGAATCGTTTGGCGCTGTAGTTTTTGGGTCGTGAAAAACATTCGTAGGAGAAAAAGGTCCGAGAAATAAGCAGTGCGTACAGGACCAATTTGTGGCCAAGTCGCTAACATCAAGATATTCACGATGATTCACGTTTATGCATTTCTCATGAAATCAACGATCACTTTCATCGCGTTGCACGGCTCTTTGATTTTCCGGCAACCTTTAGCACACAAAGCACATGGATCTGTTTTTGGGCCTGGATTTAAACTTACATCACCCGCAAGAACCACCAGGAATTTAAGATTTGGTTGATTTCAAGATTTTAGTTTTTTAAAATCCTCAATTAAAGATTTTTGCTGACTACAAGGTTTTAGCTTTCCAAAATCCTGAATTCAAGATTTTGGCTGACTGCACGATTTTAGTCTTTAAAAATCCTGATTTCAAGATTTTGGCTGACCTTAAGATTTTAGGTCTTCAAAATAATGAATTAGACATTTTGGCTGACTTCAAGATTTTAGCATTCCAAAACCCTGATTTCAAGATTTTGGCTAACATTAAGATTTTAGCCCTCCAAAATCCTAAATTCAACATTTCGGCTGCCTTCAAGATTTTTGCTTTCCAAAATTCTGAATGCAAGATTTTGGCTTATTTTAAGACTTGAGCATTAAAAAATCCTGATTTTGGCTGTCTTTAACATTTTTTATTTCAAACTAATGGATTCAAGTTTTTACTGAGTTGAAGATTTTAACTTTCCAACATCCTGAATTCCAGATTTTGGCTGACTTCAAGATCTTACCTTTCCAAAATCCTGAATTCATCATTTTGACTGACTTTGAGATTTTAGCTTTCCAAAATCCTGAATGCAACATTTCGGCTGACTTCAAGAATTTAGCTTTCCAAATTCCTGAATTCAAGATTTTGACTGATTTCAAGATTTTACCATTCCAAAATCCTAAATTCAAGATTTTGGCTGACTTCAAAATTTACACTTTCCAAAATCCTGACTTCAAGATTTTGGCGGACTTCAAGATTTCACCTTTCCAAAATCCTGAATTGAAGATTTCGGCTGACTTCAAAATTTTGGCTTTCCAAAATCCTAAATTCAAGATTTTCGCTGACTTCAAGATTTTAGCTTTCAGAAATCCTGAATTCAACATTTTAGCAGACTTCAAAATTTTAGCTCTCCGAAATCCTGAACTCAAGATTTTGGCTGACTTCAAGATTTTAGCTTTTCAAAATCTGAGTTCAACATTATTTGGCTGACCTCAAGATTTAAGCTTTCCAAAATCCTCAATTAAAGATTTTACCTGAATCCAAGAGTTTATTTTTCCAAAATCCTGAATACAATATTTTGGCTGACTTCAAGACTTTAGTTTACTAAAATACTAGATTTTGGCTGACTTCAAGAATTTAGCATTTGAAAATCCTGAATTCAAAATTTTGATGACTTAAAGATTTTATCTTTGCCAAATCCTGAATTCAAGATTTTGGCGGTCTTTAAGATTTTAGTTTACCAAAATAATAGAGTCAAGATTTCGGCTGAGTTTAAGATTTTAGCATTCCAAAATCCTTAATACAACATTTTGGCTGAATTCAAGATTTCAGTTTTCCGAAGTCCTGAATCAAAATTCTGGCCGACTTCAAGACTTTAACTTTCCAAAATCGTGAATTCAAGATTTTGGCTGACTTTAATATTTTTGCTGTCCAAAATCCTGAATTTAAAATTTCGGTGGACTTCAAGATGTTAGCTTGTTAAAATCCAGAATGCAAGATTTTGGCTGACTGTAAGATATTAGCTTTCCAAAAACCTGTGTTCAACACTTTGGCTGACTTCAAGATTTTAGCTTTCCAAAATCACGAATTCAATAATTTGGCTGTCTTTAAGATTTTAGCTTTCCAAACTCCGTGTTCAACATTTTGGCTGACTTCAAGAATTTAGCTTTCCAAAATCCTGAATTCAAGATTTTGGCTGACCTCAAGATTTTAGTTTTCCAAAATAATGAATTAAGGATTTTGGCTGACTTCAGAATGCTAAATTCAAGATTTTGGATCACTTCAAGACTTTAGCTTTCCAAAATTCTGAATTCAAGATTTTAGGTTTTCAAGATCCTGAATTCAAGATTTTGGCGGAGTTCAAGATGTTAGCTTACCAAACGCGTGAATTCAAGATTTTGGCTGACTTCAAGATTTAAGCTTACCTAAATCCTGAATGCAACATCTTTGCTGACTTCAAGAATTTACCTTTTCAAAATCCTGAATTCAAAATTTTGGCAAACTTCAAGATTATAGCTTATTAAAATCCCGAATTCAAGATTTTTGCTGACTTCAAGATTTAACCTTACCAAACTCCTGGATACAAGATTTTGGCTGACTTAAAGATTTTAGCTTTTAAAATTCTAAATAGAATATTTTGGCTCTCTTCAATATTTTAGCTTTCCAGAATGCCGAATTCAAGATTTTGGCTGATTTCAAGATTTTAGCGTTCCAAAATCCTGGATTCAACATTTTGGCTGACTTCAAGAATTTAGCTTTCCAAAATACTGAATTCAAGATTTTGGCTGACTTTAAGATTTTAGTTTTCCAAAATAATGAATTCAAGATTTTGTGTGACTTCAACATTTAAGCTTTCCAAAATTCTCATTTTAAGATTGTGGGTGAATTTAAGATTTT
This sequence comes from Porites lutea, assembly GCF_958299795.1. NCBI lineage: Eukaryota > Metazoa > Cnidaria > Anthozoa > Scleractinia > Poritidae > Porites > Porites lutea. Next base: position 23,612,986 of record NC_133204.1, read on the forward strand.
AGCTTTCCAAAATCCTAATTGTAACATTTTTCGCTGACTTCAAGATTTAAGCTTTCCAAAATCCTGAATTCAAGATTTTGGCTCAGTTTAAGATTTCAGCTTTCCAAAATCCTAAATTTAACATTTTCGCTGACTTCAATATTTAAGCTTTCCAAAATCCTGAATTCAATATTTAGTCACTATTTCGTCCAGAGATATGGTATGCTAAGAATCGTCATATAAGTTTTAGGTTCTAGACTTTTTACATTTTTGATAAAATTACGAAAAACTGTCGACAACCCGTGAGGCCAAAAAATCACAGAAATGAGGTCAAATTTCACGATCAGAGAAGGGAACTCGCGTGAAGGCGCATAGCCAATTATGGCTTTCCTTAGTTTATAATTTTATTTTGGAGGTATTGCTAAGCTGCTTTGATGATATTTTACACTTACAATTGTAATTCCAAATTCCTGGAGAACAAGCGAAGAGAACTGAAATTTCAAGACTTTGAAAATCAAAAATTCCATACCGTTTTCAAACATCTCAAAACATACTCGGTATTATGTACAATTCTTTCAAAATTCAATTCTAGCAAGTACGAGAGCTGTTTTTGAACGTGATGTAATTTTTTCTTGGTAAACGTTATTTCTGAGGCGCGCAGCCTCGTGCAAGTTGATGCAATTTGACCTTTCGAAGAGATTTTGTTTAACCAGGAAATGTAAACAATTCGACTAGCCTCAGCTCTCCTTTTGAGCAAACCATTGAAAAAGCTTGCCATTTCCCATTAAAACTACCCAGTAAACCTAAGATAATACTTCGATGACAGCTTACCTACCAAATGGGTGTTTGAAGGCAAGTTATTTTGATGTTCTTCGCTAATTTTCCTGTGTCTTGCTGCCGTGCTCAGCCACCGGCCTTTTCATACGGCTACGGCATTTTCTAAGTGTCACCTTTCTCTGGCTTGTGCAATATTTTTGCAGGACCTGGATCCATGTCTTGCATATAAGGCATCCTTTGGGTATCTATTGAGTTTTTTATTGAATATTTCTGATGAAAAGAGGCAAGAAGTGAAGGAACTGATTGAACTGAAAAATAGACCAAGATCGATGTCGCGCCATCTTTTCATCTAACTGATCACGTGCCACAAATACATCCGCGTGGATATTCTTGTCTTGCTTTTGCCATGGGATCCCGCGCTTACCAAACCAGTCGGTCTGACTTTCTCTATACTTCCGAGGAAGATATTTCTTTGCCCAATCTGGAACAATTTAAACAGACGACTCATCAGTCGCTTCCAAAAGCTGTACTCTCGAGCCATCCTGATTGACGAACGGGAGGAGATGAGACTTCCACGCCAATATAGCAGTCTTTGCATTCTTGACTCTGAAAACAAGTTCTTCCTTTGTGTTGGATGTCATGTTTTGACTTTGCCACAAGACGAGAGGGAGGGGAGTTGCAGATGCTAACGTTCGTACACATTTTCAAGTTCTGTAGTCAAGACAGCTGCACAGTCCTTGCCGTTATGGCTGATGTTATTCGGCAACTGAAGATCGCCATGCCTGGGCTCAAGACCGTCTGTTATTGGCAGGATAATGCCGGCTGCTACCACTGCGGAACCACTCTCGTCTGTGCAGCAGCCCTTGACCATGAAGGTGTCAAGATCAGGCGTCTAGATTTTTCCGATCCACAAGGGGGCAAGGCGGCATGTGATCGGAAGGCTGCGACTATAAGGTCACATATCAGGATTTACCTTAAGGCTGGAAATGATATCGAGACGCCTGAGCAGTTGAGAGATGCGATACTCTCTTCCGGTGGAGTTCCTGGTGTTAACGTAGCATTGTGTGAGACTGTCCAAGTCCCGAAGGTGCTACCTTCAAAAGATAGAGGGTATTATAGTCCTCTCAGTAATGTCGGGTTTAAGGAAGAGGGGCTACTAGTTTGGAGGGCGTATGGCATCGGTGACGGTAAACTCATCCCTACAGACAAATTGCATTGCCCATCCCCATCTGACCTACCGACCCTTACCGGAGCAACTCGCTCTTACTCAAGCGCATTTACATCTGTCAAGGAGAGGCGCATAAAAGCATCAGTTCGAGATCCAGATCCACCAGTGAAGAGGAAGACAGTAACGCGGCGATCTTCATTTGTCCTGAGGAGGGTTTTGTCAAACATTTGTGATATATTCATCAATGCAGCAGTATTTAGACTGTGGAAAACACCCACGTGCTCTTGAGCGATATACTCTACTGGATAGAGCTGCTTTTGGATATGCTCAAAGGCTTGAGGGCAATGCGAAGCTGTTCCCGAGCTGGACGCAGTTGCAGAACCGCCATCTTCTCACGACACCCTGCCAAAGGGTTGGGCGCTCAAGTCAAGTGCTTCCTGTAAATGTAGATTTACGTACAAGCAAAAAACTACCTGACTGAGAAATTTCAACAAGGTGAGCGGTCAGGACGAAAAAGTGATCCGGCGTCAGTTGCGCGCTCTATGATGTCTGCCATGGACTTGCAAGGGAAACGGATGTTCAGTAGTGAAGAGTTGCTGACTGCATCTCAGGTCGCTGGATTCTTCTCCAGACTTGCGGCAAAGAAGTCTCTATTTAACGATGATGATCTTGAGGAGGAGATTGAATGTGCCACCCAGGAGGTAATCATCGAAGAATTGACCGATGAGGTTTCTCGGGAGCTTTTTCCAGTACACCCCATCATGTGGGATAAATATAATCTATGCAGAATGACCTCAGGAGGGAAATTCAACACGACCAAGTTATCGGTTGCAAAACTAAGCGACATTTGTGCCGGGCTTGACATTGCTGTTGATGTATCCATCAAACGTAAACAGCCCTATACGGACAAAATTGAGGAGTACTTGTCAAACATGTCGCTCCAAAGCGGATAAGTAAAGCCCAACGTTAGCAAAAGGGTGGGGTAGGAGGATGGGAGGAGAGTAATCATAGGGATACGTTCTTCAGTATCACGACCCAAATACCACGCCAAGCCCTAACCTAAGCGTACGTCAATCGTGGGAGCACTGTCATATAGACTTTCTTTTTAGAATCCATGTCAGTAAGATGCTGCAGGAGATTTATATATGTTTGCGCTTTGCAGGAAATTTGTTTTCCGGCTTGCGCCCGCGCAATTTTGTTTTCAAAATCTTCCAGACCGCCTCCCCCCCTTTAAATAAATAAAAAAATGGAATAGGCCGTCCTTTACCCCTAATAAATTTTGTTTTGACTCACTTTAAATTCAAAGTTGGCACAAGGGTGGGGTGGGGGACTTGGGAGAGTGAATAGGGTGTGGTTACGAACTCTTAACTATTTTCCACTACCCACTGAGCTGAGTAATAGCTGAGTGCGCTAAGGAGGAAAACGGGAAGTTGTAACTTCAAAGAAAAACGTATTTTGAGCGAAAGCAATTGAGTGAATTACTGTATTAAATATTTCGAACAAAAGACATGAAAAAGCCTTGTGTATGTTTACATCATGATGGAAGATCTTAATTAAACTGTTGCAGTGGCCATGTAATGAACCGTTAAATAAATTGCATGCAACATCAACAAAAAAGGAAATTGTTTGCATAGGAAAACGTTTGTCCCCCGTCCCCCGTCAGAAAAAAATTTATATTCTAATCACACTACAACGATTATAAAATATTTTGTAACTAATCTAAATAATCACAAAACACAGAATAGGAGCGGGAATCTTGTTTATTGATGCCCGCGTTGGAAAATAAAGAAAGAGAAATGGCAAACTAAATATGTACACTTTTAGACACTGAGAGAAGAGAATCTAGTTTGTCCTTAATATAACCGTCTTTAGCTTGATCAGTTTTCCACCTTCAATGACGCTTAAAAAGCCGATCGCTAACGCCTGCGTTAGCGGCCGCGGAAGCACCTCCCGCCCTTAAACTATGTAAACCAAATAAATTTTTCGCATAACCTAATTGAACAAACGCTTGTAAAACTATTTCTCTCGTTCTAGAATAACTCATACCCGTACTACGCAAACTATAAGTAGAGGTAGCCTTATGAAAATACAAAGAGCAAAAAAAGGTCCCATAAACATCCATTTTGCCTTTGTACTGACATAAATCTTGAGAAAAGAATCGCAAGAACTAACATCGCAACAGCGTAGGCTAGCTAACTCATTATAGCGGAGAAAAGCGGTAGACGCGGTTACGCAAATGGTTGCTAAACAAAGATCAGAAAGATTAGCATTAGGACCGGCGAACCTGTTACAAATATCTGAAATCATAGCGGGGGTAACGGGTTCTTTTTTAGAAACAGGTTTCGCAAGACCTCTCTTAGCTGCCTCGAGCACGTTCTTAACCAATTTGGAATCGCAGGGACTTTCAAAACCATACAAATTATGCGCCCAATTAATACCATAGCAAGCAGACTCAAGGGAAGAATAAGGGGAACCACCCTGAATCAGGGACTCCAAATAAAGAGCAACTGATATCTCGTCCGATGGCAGGCAAACGACCTCGTTATAAGGTGAAGACCATTCCCTGAATTTCTGAAAAGCTCTCGAGTAACGCTCCGTCGTCGAAGGAGCCTTCGCTTCAATGGTACGCAAGGGAAGATCGGCTGCTAACTTACGAAGCTCTGGATCCTTTAGATGAGCAATCGTCAAAGCAAACGCACGTCCACCTTGTAGAAACATCAATATAATAAGAAAAGAATTATAATAATTATGAGCAAACGACCGAGCAATTGAGTGAAAATAAGAAGCCTCGATAATGAAAAAAGTCAACCAACCAAAACGGCTTACATACAGACAGCCAGTGGCGTAAAAACGTACAATCTTCATGTACTGGCAAAAACTACTGGGTTCGTCGTAAACTGGCCAAGCGGCGTACAACTCTACAGCAAGATATACAGATTCCCGTACAGCCCCGTCGAGCAACAGAAAAAGCACTGGGGTACTAAAATTGTCCCTCCCCCTCCTATGGAGGAAAACATCCTTAGCATTCTCGACGTAGAGACAAACTGCAACAAATGACTTGGAAACACCTTCGCGTTCCACCAAAAGGGGCCAGTAATGGGCTGACGGCCAGTAAGGACCTACTAAAATTCCCCGACAACTACACAAACAGACATGAAGGATGACCTTCTCAACTAGCGAAACAGGTGGCACAAGCCAACATGACACAACTAAAGGCGATTGAATCGACACCCAAGGAATATGGATTAAAGTATTTGGAAAAGAACCTGGGAACCTTGCGATTTTTGTAGCTAGCAAAACAGTCTACTGAGCAGGGGCCCCAAACAGAGGTAACAGCATGAAAATAGCAATCTTTGACTATCCAGTCATCATAATCAACAATCTTACTCAAATAATCTGCTCTCTCATTCTGAGTACTAGGTATCCCCTCAACCTCAAGGTCAATCTTATTATCTTTGGCCGTCTGAAATATGTCGAGCGCCAAGATATGCAAATGCTCCTTCATACTACCAGAATGAACAATCTGGAACTGCTGGATATCAGTAAACCACTAAACATCGCAGCCTGAGAGAAGGTGTGCAAAACTTTTCAGAGCAAAACTCTTAATAAACAATGCGAGATGGCTTACGAACAGTATTGAGAAACGACCTAGAATTCAGGTTAGAATCGTATTCTTCCAAAACTCTAACTCTTTGCGAGTGCATGGGTCCAATTCAACACAGGAATCGCACCCTTGCCTGCGATCGAGAGCCCTGTGTAGGCTTTTGGTCATCACCTTACACACATTGCCAAAAACAAGCATATTAGAAATAATACTTCCGGTGACAGAGGCCAGTTGCCTGGCTGGTAATCTACTTGAAGGAGCACAATGTCAGTACTCGCTAGTAGCCTGTCGATTTTTTCCACAGAAATAGATAACAAATTATGCTTTAAATCCCATTGATAGCCCAACCATCTGAGAGACTGAACTGGGACCCATGTGCTTTTAACACTATTAGTTACAAAGCCCGCTTGGGACAAATCTGATTTCACAGCCATAGACTGGGAATAACAGTCAGGAAATGCTGGACACACGCCTAGGCCATCATCCAAATATACAATTCTAATAGCCTGGAGACGCCAATAACGTATTAAGGGCCTCAGAACTTTTGTAAAAATATAAGGCCGGTGGAAATGCCTAATGGCAAAACAGTAAATTTATATAATCGAATAACCCCATCCTTAGACCAAGAAAAGCCTAAAACTCTTGGTCTGGGGAAAAAATGTCAATATGATGATAACCTGATTTGATATCAAAGGAAAATAGCCAATTCCGAGAACAATCGACAAAGGAATAAAGCATGGTTCTCGCATCCTCGAATTTAATCTTGGATTTCTTAAAAAATTTTATTCGGATATCGTATTTATAATATGAGCCTTTTCTTTCCATTAGCCTGAATGGAAACGGATAGGGGGTTAACCACAGTAGAGGCAAACCCACATTCAACCACTGAACCTTCTATAAGGAGATCAGAAATAGCTAGTTCCACAAATTCACTATGCTGAATGGCTGATCGATTATTACCAAAGCTCGCTGCGGGTGGAGTGTAAATAAACGGGATCTTATACCCATCGACAATAGTATCGCGAATGAAACGAGAAGCACCTATATGCTCCCAAAAGGCTACATTGCGCTTAAGACTACCTTTAACCTTAACGATAGGAACTCCCTCTTGATATTCGGGACTTATTACATCACGAGATAAATCAGACGCAGCAACATAATTCTCGAATAGTTCCACTGGGTCAAAGTCATTTAAACATGTAACCAAATTCACTAAATTATACTCATCTTTTCGTACTCTCTGTAATGCAACTTTGTATTTGTCGTCGGTTTGCGGCCTTGCTGCTCGTAGGGACTGCAACGGTTCCTCTAAGGCGGCTGGGGCAGGAAGTTAAATTTGCCCAATGACCTCTCTGTCCGCAACTGAAGCACTTTTCCGAAGGTTGAGGTCGACGCTCGCGAAAGGACTGCCCACGAAAAAGCTGCTGATTAACAGGACGAGTATTGGAAGGCCCAGCAAAAGAAACTTCACTCGATGGCTGATGGGTACTTCTATAGCTAGGTCGGGCAGACGAATTCCTACGCTTGTTCTCGTGGATCCTGGCCAATGCCCGTCTTTCTGCTGAACGAAGCCTCTTTTCATCCTCAGAATCCTCCGCCAACTCATCTGATTCGTACTCTTTAACGGCTGTCCCGCCAGCAGGACTCTTATCCGCAAAACGAATAAACTTGTTTCGTTTTGTAACTGTAAAGGTTTCCTTTTGAGATGTTCTTAATGGCAGCGTCCCCTTGAAATTAAAGGAATTTGAAGCTTTTGATTCGGTTTTCAGCTTCTTAAGCTGCGATTGCGTGGCAGCTTCTTTGTCCTCGAGATCGCGCTTAGACACGGCGAACTTTTGATCAAATTTGACGTCCAAAAGTTGGGAGAATAACTGCAAAGTTTCAGCATTTGATAAGGACGTATCCGAGGAAACAGCACTCAGTTGAGCAGAGTCTCCGGCGTTGTTAGTTTCCAAAGACGCATGAGGGACACTCGCTGTTTCAGAAACCGACATGGCATAAAAACTAGGGTTGAAAGAGATGCCTCGAATGGCTCGTGCATAGCTTAACAAACCTTAAATAGTGTACTAGCCCCTTGAGACACCTTACAGCTCGCCTTAAATACTTCAGCAGTATTATGCAACCTAATATACATACTCTTGTGAAACTAACTAAACGTCACAAAATATATTAATCACCTGGTCCGGAAGTGAAGAAGGAAGGATTGCGTTACACTCACTAGACCGAGATTTACGTCTTGCGCTTAGGAATTTTTTTTATTATACAAGAAACTAAATGAATATCAAGAGGTTGCTCACTGAGAGGTAGATATTGCTACATATGGATTGATTTTCCGGAAAAGTGTTGCACAAGCTTAGCCTGGAACCGGCGTCGTATAAGCTCGATGTCAAGATATGACCCTAAATTATAGAGCGCGGCAACAAGAAAGCAATGGAAAAATTAACTGAGAACGTCAAAATTAGTTGCCTTCAGACACCCATTTGGAAGGTAAGCTGTTATCGAAGTATTATCTTAGGTTTTCTGGGTAGTTTTAATTGAAAATGGCAGGGTCTTTCAGTGGTTTGCTCAGAAAGCGAGCTAAGGCTAGTTAAATTGTTTACATTTCCCAGTTAAACAAAATCTCTTCGAAAGGTCAAATTGGGTCAACTTGTATGGGACCGCTCGTCTCAGAAATAACTTTCGCCAAGAAAAAATTACAGCACGTTCAAAAACAGCTCTTTAACTTCCTAGAATTGAATTTTGAAAGAATTCTGAATAATACCGTGTATGTTTTGAGATTTTTGAAAACGGTATGGGATTTTTGATTTTCAAAGTCTAGAAATTTCGGTTCTCTTCGCTTGCCCTCCAGGAATTCGGAATTACAATTGTAAGTATAAAATATCATCAAAGCAGCTTAGAAATACAAACCAAATAAAATTATAAACTAAGAAAAACTTCAATTTCCTATGCGCCTTCAAGCGAGTTCGATTATGTGATAATGAAATTTGACCTCATTTCTGTGATTTTTCGGCTCTACGGGTTGTCGACCTTTTCTCGTAATTTTCTCAAAAATGTAAAAACCCTAGAACCTAAGACTTGACTTATGTCACGATTCTTAGCACACCATAGGTTATCTCTGGACCAAATATCAAGGGGTCCATTTTTCCGACCTTGTGCCACATTTTTTCAATCTCACTCGATCCCTATAGAGAGTCGCTGTTAACTTCCCAAAATCCTGAACTGAAATTTTTGCTGACTTTAAGAGTATGGCTTTCCAAAATCCTCAATTCAAGGTTTTGGCTCACTTCAAGATTTTAGCTTTCCAGAATCCTGAATTCAAGATTTTGGCTGGCTTCAAGATTTTAGTTTTTTAAAATAATGGACTCCAGACTTTGGCTGACTTCAAAATTTTAGCTTTCCAAAATTCTAATTTGATCATTTTGGCTGACTTCAAGATTTTAGTTTTCCAAAGTAATGGATTCAAGACCCCGAAATCAAGATTTTGGCTGAATTCAAGATTTTAAGGCTCCAAAATCCTCAATTGAAGATTTTGGCTGTCTTCAAGATTTTAGCTTTTCAAAATCCGTAATTCAAGATTTTCGCTGTCTTCATAATTTTAGTTTATTAAAGTAATAGATTCAAGATTTTGGCTGAGTTGAAGATTTTAGCTTTCCAAAATCCTGAATTCAGGATTTTGGCTGACTTAAAGATTTTAGTTTTCCAAAATCCTGAAGTCACTTGTTTGGCTTACTTCAAGATTTTAACTTTCCAAAATAATGCATTCAAGATTTTGGCTGACCTTAAGATTTTAGCTTTCCAAAATCTTGCATTCAATATATTAGCTGTCTTCAAGATTGTAGCTTTTTAAAAGTGTAAATTCAAGATTCTTGCTGACTTCGAGTTTTTTTTCCAAAATTCTGAATTAAAAATTTTCGCTGACTTCAAGATTTTAGCTTTCCAAAGATGTTGGCTGACTTCAACACTTTAGCTTTCCAAAATCCTCAATTGAAGATTTAGGCTGACTTCAAGATTTTAGGTTTCCAAAATCCTGAACGCACGATTTCGGCTGACTGCAAGGTTTTACCTTTGCAAAATAATGAATTCAGCATCTTGGCTGTCTTCAAGGTTTTAGCTTCCTTCAAGATGTTAGCTTTCCAAAATCTTTAATTCAGGATTTTGGCTGACTTCAAGATTTTAGCTTTCCAAAATCCTCCATGGAAGGTTTTGGTTGACTTCAAGATTGTAGCCTTCCAAAATAATGCATTTATGATTTTGGCTGACCTTAAGATATTAGCTTTCCAAAATCTTGCATTCAATATATTCGCTGACCTTAAGATTTTAGCATTTTAAAAGTGTAAATCTCAGATTTTGGCTGACTTCAAGATTTTATCTTTCCAAAATAATGCATTCAAGATTTTTGCTGACTTAAAGATTTTAGCTTTCCAAAATCCTGAATTCAATATATTCGCTGAATTTAAGATTTTGGCTTACTTCACGACTTTAGCTTTCCAAAATTCTCGATTGTAGATTTCGGCTGACTTCAAGATTTCAGCTTTCCAAAATCCTGAATTCACGATTTCGGCTGACTTCAAGATTTTAGCTTTCCAAAATCCTGAATTCAATGGTTTGGCTGAATTCAAGATTTTAGCTTTCCAAAATTCCGAATTCAAGATTTTGCCTTCCTTCAAGATTTTAGCTTTCCAAAACAATGAATTCAACATTTTGGCTGACCTCAAGATTTTGGCTTACTTTAAGATTTTAGCTTTCCAAAATCTTTAATTCGAGATTTAGGCTGACTTCAAGATTTTAGCTTTCCAAAATCTTGCATTGAAGATTTTGACTGACTTCGAGATTTTAGCTTTCCAAAATCTTGCATTAAATATATTGGCTGACTTTATGATTTTAGCTTTCCGAGAGAATACATCGAGGTTTTGGCTAACTTCAATTTTTTTCCAAAATCCTTAATTGAAGATTTTGGCTGACGTTTAAGATTTTAACTTTCCAAACTAATGCATTCAAGATTTTGGCTGACTTAAAGATTTTAGCTTTCCAAGAAACTGATTTGAATACATTCCCTGACTTTAAGATTTTGGCTGCCTTCATGACTTTAGCTTTCAGAAATCCTGAATTCAAACTTTCGGCTGACTTCAAGATTTTAGCTTTCCAAAATCCTGAATTCAAGATTTTTGCAGACTTCAAGATATTTGCTTTGCAAAATAATAGATTCAAGATTTTAGCTGACTTCAAACATTTAGCATTCCAAAATATGGAATTCAAGATTTCGGCTGACTTCAAGATTGTAGCTTTCCAAAATCCTCAATTTAATATAGAGGCTGACTTCAAGATTTTAGCTTTCGAAAATCCCGAATTCAAGATTTTGCCTCACTTCAAGATTTTAGCTTTTCAAAATAATGAATTCACCATTTTGGCTGACTTCAAGATTTTTACTTTCCAAAATAATGCACTCAAAATTTTCGATGAGTTCAAGATTTTAGCTTTGCAAAATCCTGAATTCAATATATTCGCTGGCTTTATGGTTTTGGCTGACTTCAAGACTTTCGCTTTCCAAAATCCTCAATTGAAGGTTTCCAAAATCCTAAACTCACGATTTCGGCTGACTTTAAGATTTTAGCTTTCCAAAATGATGAATTCAACATTTTAACTGACCTCAAAATTTTAGCTTTCCAAAATTTTAAATTCAAGATTTTCGCTGACTGGAAGATTTTAGCTTTCCAAAATCCTGAATTCAAGATTTTGGTTTACTTCAAGATTTTAGCTATCGAAAATCGTGAATTCAATATATTGGCTGAGTTGAAGATTTTACCTTTCCGAAATCCTAAATTCAAGATTTTGGCTGCCTTCTAGACTTAAGCTTTTCAGAATCCTGATTTCAAGAGTTTGGCTGACTTCAAGATTTTAGCTTTCCAAAATCCTGAATTCAAGATTTTGGCTGACTTCAAGTTTATTGAAAGCCGAAATCTGGAATTCATGATTATGACTGACTTGAAGATTTTAAAGAGCCAAAATCCTAAATCTAAGATTCTGGGTGATTCAATATTTTGAAGAGCCAAAATCCGGAATTTAAGATTTTGGTTAAATTTAACTCTTTGGAAAGCCAAATTCCTGAAGTCTAGATTTTGGAAGACTAAAATCCTGAGTTCCAGATTTTAACTGACCTTTAAGACTTTGGAAAGAAAAAATGCTTAATTCAAGATTTTCCCTGACTTAAGGAGTTTTGAAAGCCAAAATCGTGAATTCAAGAATTTGGTTGACTTGAATATTTTGAAGAGCCAAAATTCTGACTTCACTATTTTGTAGAGCCAAAATCCTGAATTCAACATTTTGGCTGACTTCAAGATTTTAGCTTTGCAAGATTATGAATCCAAAATTTTGGCTGTTCTTCACGATTTTGATTGACCA
>NC_133204.1:23629912-23659912 GCF_958299795.1 Porites lutea
GTAATGGGTTTAAGTTCGGATTTTACCGTGAGAGTTCTCAAATATTGCTATAATGATAAGCTTCGGGATACTAGCACAAAACTATTATTCTGAGACATCTTATGAGCGAATCCATGCAGAAATCGACCAAAATGGCCGATTCGTGGCAAGGCTCAAAAAATCAAAATCGCTCTTCTTTTGCATACTGGTAGACTTTAGTAAGTATACAAACGCTTTGTAGTTTTTTTCTTCGAAAATTTGTTTGTTTCTGAGAAAAACGAAGAAAACCGTTTCAAGTCCCGCCGTTGAATTCGAAAGCCAAAAACAGGGTTGAAATTCATCATAATTCACTGGACTCGCGTTCCAATACAACCACGTTAGAAAAAAAACTTGTTGCTAAAATTTCAAGTTTAACTCGTCGTTGATCAAAATATATATTATTTTTAGTATTACAGCAGTCTGAGTAATTATAAAAAAGCTTAAGTGTACGGCTACCTGATGTTTACCCACGAAAGGTTGTTGAAAGCAACGACGCTTTTCATCATGTGCCTTTGAGCAGAATTTTTTCAAATTTAAGGGAATCGAAATACACTACAGGATCAAACTATTATGTTATGTAAAAATTATTTTGGGGAAATCATTCTGAGCTTCTCAGAAATTATTTAAGACAACATAAAGTAACGCCATCTTCAACATGTGCGTGACAATCATCAGTCGACCAGGCAAAGGTCATGAAACGTCTGTCCTAAAAAAACTTGGTAATATTGACGCATATTCTTTGTTTCAGGACTAGTTTTACGGCAAAATGTTTCCCGTTCCCATCTGTTCAAGTTTGCCATTCTACATTTAACTCTGTTTGGGACTCATATTAAAAACCAACACGCATGCTTTCTAACGAAGTTCGCTTATGTTAATTCAACACGTAGTAAACCCTCTCTTTCTTATCTGTCAACATAATTTTTTTCTTAAAATGCTGCTGGACAACGCAGAAGCGCCAATCTGACGGATAAGCGAGCTACAATACAAGCGAACGTTTTGTGACTCAGTATGCAAATTACTTTCAACAATAATAATATCAGATTACAGCTGTCAAGATCCCGGGGCCCGGGGTCAGGTTCCGCTAAAAGCAAATGTAAAAGATGCGTATAATATAAAATTTTTCAAAATGAAGAATTTAATTGGTAGCCTCGCCGAAATTTTCATTCCTTCGAGACGACAGCTTTATCAAATCAAAAGATGTCTTAACAAAAATTGTGTACATGTTTTCTTCCCATCTTCACAGGTGGAACTTCCAGTTGTTGGGCGCACGTGGGTAACCCTGGCCTAGACGTGCGTCATTTCAGAGTGCCTTCTTAATAAAGGACAAATGTAATTTCTGCTGTGCTTAATGTCACTTTTCGTGAATTGAAACAAACATTATTTACGTTTTTTTGTTAATACATTTGAAACAAGGCAATTTCCATTCCCATTTGCCAGAACTGGCCAGCTGGACCATAGCCCGACCAGTCATTTTGAAAATGAAATACGATTTTTCCAAGAGTTTTTGCTAAAAAACGTTCTCCTTCGAGCATACTATTTCGGATTTCACTGATCTAGCTAAGGGGTTTTGATTAAAACGGAAATTATCATTGCGACGGGAATGGTCTGGCTGGTCAGTTCTGAGCTAAAATAAAGTCTGTTTCGCTTTCAATACCAGAAAGAGACCAAGTCGACCTATGCCCAGTTACGTCCTTAATAGTTTGACAACAACAAAGGAACAATTTCAGTTGATCTCTAATTATCCCTTCCATCAAACGAACACGGAGTACCTACCAAAGACTCGAAGCAGCACGAACCTTCCATAGCTTCATCGAAGCCGGAGCGCAAACAAACAGTGTTTATGCAAAGATCTTTTTCGTTTTCAAGTGGGAATGAACAGTTTAATAAAATTAAACTAAATTTAATTTGATAATGTTAATCAAATGCCCAAAATGTCAAAAGAAATTTCAAAATTTCATGTCAAATTCTCAGGTAAAATAATGTCAACTGGAGTATCTACGAAGAAGGAGGAGTATGAAAGATGAATCTTCTTCAGTGTACTGGAAGTAACAGGTGAAGGTCGGTGAGCTCGTCACGTGTATATCACCGGAAGTAGACCCTTGGCAAAATCCTATGCAAATGAGATGAATTGAAGTGAACGGATCCACGTGCAAGGAAATTTGCTTTGTTAAACTACCGAGCTTTATTTTATAGCCGGCTTTTTTAAGGTCCAGGGTTCTCAAAATTTTTAACAAGCATGAGATGTTAACTTGAAAACATTAGACAACACAGAGGGATGAAGAAATTACCAGAAACCTTTCACGCATTTCCACCATGTCAACGCACACATTCCAGCGGACTTCACTACTGCGGTAACATAGGTGATAAGACGGCAAAATGAAACAACATGGTCAACATGGAGCTTGAAGTACAACAGATACAGGTTAAGGTGAGCTTTTTTAAAAAAATTGTTCTACATATCAAGGCTGCCAGCGTTGTAAACGAAACCCAAAGTCAAATTGTTGGTGGTGGTCGTGTGACTCATGTGTTGGGTGGCGCTATTTTATATTGTCCGTAACACAAGAATTTCAAATAATTTCTGAGAAGCTCAAAATGATTTTCCCAAAATAACTTTTACATAACATAATAGTTTAATGCTTGTAGTGATTTCCCCTTCAATCTTGAAAAATTCTGATTAAAGGCACATGATGAAAATCGTCGCATTTTTCAACTACTTTCCGTGGGTGAACAATAGCTTTACCTTTTTATAATTACACAGACTGTTGTAATGCTAAAAATATTATATATTTTGGTCAACGACGAGTTAGTCTTACAATTTTAGTAACAAGCTTTTTTTCTAGCGCGGTTGTTTTGTAATGCAAGTCGAGCGAATCATAATGAATTTCAACCCTGTTTTCGGCTGCGAAATTGACGGCGGGGCTTGAAACGGTTTTCTTGTTTTTCTCGGAAACGAACAGATCTTTCGAAGAAAAAAACTACAAAGCGTTTGTATACTTACTAAAGTCTGTCAGTATGCAAAGAAAGAGCGGTTTTTATTTCTTGAGCCTTGCCGCACTTTGGTCGATATTTGCATGGAGTTGCTCTTGTAAGATTTTGCAAGTTGGCCATTTTTTGCGTGGTAATGGGATCAAGTTCGGTTTTCACAGTAAGAGCTCCAAGATATTGCGATAACGATAACCACCGTGAAACTAGCTTAAAAGGATGATTCTGAGCAATTGGTAAATTAAAAAAGATCGTGAAATTTTAGATTGTTCATGCCAAAACCGATCTTGTAGCATTCAACTAAAGAGAGTAACAATCTACGTGTTTCGAAAGTAGGCTACTTCAGTTTCCTTAAACGATCTTCGTATTTCATCTCCCAATGTTTTTGCCTGAGAGCAAAAAGAAAGGCTTTTCGCTGAACGTTTTCTAACGCTAGTACATCCTTAGCTAAGTATGGGTTCCGGAGCAGCGTATTCAAGAACCCGGGGCACAAGAGATTTGTATAACGTAGAGAACGCATCGGGATTCGACAAGCTTACTGCTCTGTGAACCAAACTCAATAATTTGTTGGCTTTATTAACGGTCCCGTTAACATGTTCGCTCCAGGATAAATCCGAAGAAACCATAATGCCCAAATCCTTTACCCACTTTATGGTCTTAGGGCTAGTATCCAATGAGTATATAGGGAGGGAGAGGTCACGTTTGTGCGTTATACGTTAAACTTTGCACTTATCGGAATTAAAACGCAGTTGCCATTTAGGTGCCCACGGCACTAACTGATCTACATCAAATTGTAGAGCTGTACTTTCCCTTGCTATGTTTGAAAGTTCTCCATATACTTTGGTGTCCTCAGCAAACATCATCATTAATGTTAGATGATATGTCATTGACATAAATTAGAATTACAATTGGGCCCAGGATCGTACCCTGGGGAATCCCGACGTTACACAAGACCAGGGAGAGTAGGTGCCTCGAACAACAACACGTAGTTTGTGGTCAGTCAAAAAGTTTGGCGGAGAGAGGCGTCGCCTCATATCTTGAGAGTCAGTCTAGGAAAGAGAGTATGAAGACCACGACAACAGCAAATGGAGACACACTGAGTTCTAGCAGGTAAATAATGACAGCCTTTGGCAAAAATTGGCGCGGGCACGCGCAGCCTGGTAAATTTCTCGAACTATAAAGTAGCCAGTCTCCCACGGTCACAGGCGTTGTATTCCAAATGAAATAAGTGAATAAGTGACAAAGCAGTTAGGAACCCCCTAAAAGTTATAGCGTGAACTTTTTTCACTTGAAAAGTAAATAAGAGACCTGCAGGCAAGTGTGAAAATTACCAGTGTCTGCAAAGCCAATTTAAAAGCGCAGCTAGGAGAATTTTTTCTGACGCAGTCTATAGAAAAACTCAGTGACGTGACAAATGCTGCTTAATAGTCTTAAAATTTGTAGGCAATTTCACGGTACACAAAATCATTAATGTGGTGAAATTGTTATGGCAAATCTTCACCCACCAAAACCCACGACCTATCCCCCTTCCTACTCCCGAAAAACGCTCCCCCTCCGAGAAAAATCCGTCATTCTACTACCTCGAACATAAACTAACAACTCCACTTTCCAATTGCAATGAATATATCTCAGTTTGTTTATTACAACATGTTTTGGGGGCAGCATATTAGTGGGAAAAATCATGAGCTTGTGAAAACACAATTCCAATCAGAGAGATGTACATGTATTTCAACAAAATGCTAGTCCAGACAGTCGAACAAGGAAAAATGTGAATATGAATTATATGTCGTACATATTGAAAAGCACAAACTAGTAAGTAACCTTTCCTTATCTTCTCTTGGTCTCTCTTGATACCAACTGAAGGTCGGAGGCATTAGTGCATTATCTTACACGAGGCTGAGGCAAGGTAGCTACCATGCTTGATTCTTTCAGGGGAAATTCCCGAACAGTACGTCCAGGCCAGCCCACGCAATAAATTGAAGGCAATGTACTGTCACAGTGCAAGCAAAGGACTTGAGATTACAGGTACTTGAGATACAGCAAACCCTAATCAAAATGGTCAAATATTGGTCCGTTCAATAGATCATTTCCATTTCCGAATCAAAGGGGGCAGACAGTAACTGTTCATTAATAGGATGCTCCGCAATTGGTTTTCGGCTCCCCTAAATCACAGTTACTGACAAGGCCTGTGAGAAGAAAAACAGTCTAATGCAAAAATGTTTCTCGTGAAAACGAACTTGATTTTCATTTGAAATAGCTGCGCACTTAGCCTCACTTTGAAACAAGGGGTTGGGGCAACTCGGCAATGGGCTATCGTGTCTCGACCTATGCAGCTGGAGGACATGCGATCTCATTTGCCAAAGACCACTTTTGGATTCTGCCATAAGCTTGAAATTTTACCAAGCTTGTCTCATCTTAACATTGTTCATGAGCATCACAATTCATACTCGATTGAAAGATATGAGAATGAATAAAACGATCACCAAAGGGATTTTTCTCGAATTGTCTTGAAAAATTCATTAAGAGAATATACGGAGGTCGGTGTGCAGAATTTGTGTGGGGATATTGGGGTTGAAAGGTTTAACGGGAGTTTAGAGATTTGTCTTGACACCCTAGCACCGGAGAAGAAGACGAGGGAGAAGAAGAAAAAGAGAAAGAAGGGGAAGAAAATGAAGATCATGCTGATTCAGTAGAAGTAAGTGATAGTCCAGTCGGGTAGATCAGATGCATACCGGTTCAGGGACTGATTTTGTACCACCATATTTTCCACTTGCCCTGGCAGTAAGCAGAGAGCATCCTTTGGAATTCAATTTTGACTTGCGACTGCTTGATACGCTGTCATTTCCCTGTGAAATTGTTCCAAGAGAGAGGCAAGAGAGGAGATGGAGCTTGTGACCTCAGCTGGTACTCAGGAACCTAGGGAGCCTGTAAAATTTCAGATTAAGGCGGGGTGGCAGTCCAAAAATGGGGGGCAACTTTATCACAACATAAAAGGTTATCACACCCAAGGATAGATTCACCAAGAGGAAAAGGGGCTAGAGCATCTACTGGGTAGTGGAATAGCAAAATTAGATTCAAATTTGTCCAAGGTTCGCCTTGACAGGTAGGGAGACTGCTAATTATTGATTTGCCAGGCATTGTTTCAGAACAATACTTTAGAGAAACTTTACTGCTACCATATAAGCCCCATTCACACCCAAAGCTTAAACACAGTTTAAGATTTTTTCCTCATAAAAAGGTGCTTACTGACCTAAATAGATTGCAAATTTTATGCAAACCACAAAACATGTTGAAGGTCCTTTGAATCTTGTGTAAAAGCCGGTGTTCCAGTTTCTGTGTCTCGTCCTTATTTTTTAAAAGCAGGTTTAGATTAGTCGGTGTGAATGGGGCATTTTAGATTGAAGGGGTGCATTAAATAAAGCTCAAGTGACTCACTTTCTTCTGATCATCAAGTATACACATATATACCAAGCAATCTGGGAGAGGAAACTAGCAGTTTACAAGAAAAGTCAATAAGAGGTACCCCTTCATAATTATTATGTTTAATTTTATGATTATTATTATTACAAGTGATGCCGGTAAAAGTAAATTATAATTATTTTACACTATAGAAGCTTCGAGTTTAAACCTTCAAATAATTTGATCAAAAAGGGTTAGCTTTTTCGTCTTTCTTCGGTGCCGCATATTTATACGACGAAGTCATGTTTCCAGGTTGTCCGCTATAGTGAGAAGTGATTCGATTTGCTTTAATGAAATGGATGGATGAAAATTGATTGTTCTTTTTGAAATACAAATCTTGCCCAGCGACATTCAAACACATGGAGCCCACACAATCTGTTTGTGTAATCGATTGTTATTTTATGGCAAACGTACCATTGTATTTAGCGTTTGCTTCATCTATAGCGATAACGGTAATTGGTATTTCAAATTTCAGATTTGTTATTTATTGCACAAGTTTACTTTTGTTGTTATTATGATCAAGTCATCCATAAAACACACTTAAAGTTTGGTTGTTTACAGTTTTTATTGATTGAAATGCACCGATACAAAGGTCCAGGAAATAAAAAAATTCTGTACCATTGATAGTAGGTCTAGTCTTGATCTTTTCGCATTTTAATAAAAACTGTAAACAACCAAACTTTAAGTGTGTTTTATGGATGACTTGATCATAATAACAACAAAAGTAAACTTGTGCAATAAATAGCAAATCTGAAATCTGAAATACCAATTACTAAAGGAAGAACAAAACTTTTTAATTAGGCTCTGTTATTTGTGATTACACTTAATAAAGATGATGATTCCAATATTGAAAGCTGTTGTGTGACTAGCGACGCGCGACACCCACGCGTGTGTATGAGAAAAAAAATGACACATGACTGAAAATGGCCCGTTTGTCTCCTTTTGTCCCTTTTGGCCTGGTTTTGGCCTTTCAAGCCCGGTTATGGCCCTTCTGGCCTGTGTTTGGCCTTCCTAATACTCTGTATAACCTGACTATTTGCGAAATAGAAGTCACTTGTGTTCAGCCATCGAACTGTCAACAGTTTTTTGAACATGGTTTGCAATAGACTCTGCAGAAACTGTACGATTTCATCGTGAGGGGTGAAGTACCTTGTCAGATTAGCTAACCATCTCGCGGATGTTCATCAGTTAGACCACATACAGCGAAGACAGTATTTACAAGAGGCGAAACTGCAACCTAAAGTTAAAATCGTCGTTTGCGAAAGTGAAGCGGGTAATTGCGGAAAAAAATCACTTAACTAGTACTCGCAATCCAGTACAGACACAAGAAACGGTGTACGAACTGTCAAGATCACGAAGAAATGAAGCCTCTTTTGAAGCAAAAGCTAAAAGACCGACTACAAAGTACAAGACAATGCGCAAGAAACAAAGGAAGTCGAACTCTTGGCTTCGACGCCATAGGAAGATTGTGTAGACACGGAAGGATTATTTATTATTCCTCGCAATGGAACTTAAAAAACTGATTTGTAATAGTCAGTCAAAGGATTAATTTTCATTCCTTTTCCTTTCAAATCGCTGTGTATTTGACTTTTTTTGTTATTGACTTTTAATAAAGTTTTTAAAACGGTATCTCTCCTGTGGTTTTATTGCTAGCAATTATTAGTCGCGTGTTCAAATTGATCCTTGTTAAGTTATTTAAAGTTGTTTATATAATAATACGTCAGGGTGCTCCCTTGGGTCTAGCTGTCGAGATCAATTAATTCGATTTAAGGAATATTATAGGATGCCCAGGGGGCATAAGCACACTTCATTTGTATTTTCTAGCGCTTTTCGAGACATTTTTTCTTGAATTTTTCTTAGAATAAGATTGTAATGGGAAAAAAGATCCCTGTGCCGTTTTTGGATGTAATAATGATCGCCTTTTCCCGAGAAAGATACAGTGAAAGACCATATTTCTAATACTACACTAGAAAAAAGCGATCATTATTACATCCAAACACGGCATAAGGATCTTCTCTCTCATTACAATCTTATTCTGAGAAAACTTAGAGAAAAAATGTCCCGAAAAGCGCTAAAAAATACAAACGAAATGTGCTCATGCCCCCTTGGCATCCTATAATACTCCTTAAATCGAATTAATTCAATATGGCGGCCGTATCGGTAAAAAGGTCTGTTAACTGACTAACGGCGCGCAAGACCATAAGCTCATCAAGCGCTGAGACTTCGATAGTTAGTCGTTTCCTCGAGATGGAACGGAGAAAACGCTTTTGTAATGGTGAGTCAAAATTGAAATAGAGAGTTTTCAACTCCTCTTTTTGTATGTGTGTGTGTGCGTTTTGTTTATATATCTGATTTTTTAGCGCTAAATAAGAAGACATGTGTTGTTAGGTGATCGCACCTCTTATTCCTATCTTTTTTAATAGACGTTCCACTCATTAGTTACTAGAATGGAGTTTATTCAAGAACCAAAAGAGTTAGGGTTTACTTTAGAACCTCCGGTTGTTTTCTACGGAATTTTTATACCCTGTGCAATACTTTCTACAGAGGCAGGTAAACAAAGGTTGACATTTTTGCTTGATAGGCAGTTTTTCGCTTCGCTGCGCTTCGACCTCGTTTTCATGATTTGTCCGAAATATTACTACGATTTCGCATTCGCCTAACCTCCTTTTTCCTTCTTTTTACGGAGTCAAGTAAACAAAGATGGACATTTTTGCTTGGTAGGCAGTTTTTCCTTCGCTGCGCTTCGACTTCATTTTCAAGTTTTGGCCGAAGAATTAGTACCATTTCGCATTCGCCTAACCTCCTTTTTCCTTCTTTTGACGCAAAGATTTTTCAGTTAACCTCTGTGTCTTGGTTTTGTTTCTAACTGATTTTTAGTGAAAATAATTTGATGATTAAAGATTTTTCAGTTAGTATAATCTACAAAGATAGCATGTTGAAAATTTGCCAATCAGAAGACCATAGCAAATTACTGATTATTTCAAAAAAATCACTTTTCTATTTATAGGTTATGATCTCAACATTTTCTGATGACGTCAACTCTAGGAAATTCTGACGTCACTTGTTCATTGCCAGCTAAAAATAAACTATGACATCGTCCTATCTTAATGAGATGCGTGACGTCATCTGCGTTAATTTATACCACCAAAGAATTAATTAAATCCACAAAAAACCGGCGTAAAACATCCCTCCTCTACTACTTCCACCCTTCCACCTACCGAGTGGCCACAATTAAATTACAGAGGAGATACAAAAGTTCAAAGTGACTTTCCCTGACTCTAGTTTTAAAAATGTCATGGTATTTGATGCTCCACTGTGGTCCCCTGCCAGTGTGCATTTCATGCACGGTTTCCCAAGGCGACTGATTAAGGCAGCACACGGTGGGCTCCTTCCCGGAAACATAATCAATAGTCACTGCCAAGGCTAGTAATATGTGTCTTCGCCGGATGGCCATCTGCGATGTAGCCTCATTGATCAGTCGTGTCTCCATTGGAAGTTCAGGTCTCAGCACAGGCAGAAAAAAGGTAAAAATTCTTCAATTAATTCGGGAGAAATGTTCATTGTAATTTCCAGAAATTGAAATTATGACGACCCTATTGAATAGCCCATGCATACCACTTAATTGTTCACTCTTAAATTCAGGACTAGGTGCCGTCTCAGGTTAAATTTTCTAACATTTCATTGCCTGACTGAGCACTGACAGTGCTCAGTCAGGCTTTAAAAAACAGGTGGGAGCAAAGAGACAGTGATGATGCTGCTAGCGATGAGGAAATTGGTGCCACCCAGTCCTTGCTAGGGCAGATTCTGAGAAGCTTGGGAAACACACCAACTCCAGAGGGTGTGGAAGTATCTTATGTCAGCCAGCAACAGGAAGAAGCCCTTTCAATAGCTCTATCCAATTCAGTTGCTGAGCACACTGGAACAAACAGTGACGATGCTGCAATGGAGAAGGAGGGACAAGTTCAGCAAAAACAGGTGACTACTCCCAGGGGAGAGCGCAAGCATCGCTTGGCATCCAGGTCGGCCGGTCGAAAAAAGGCAAGGACTCCCGCTACTGCGACTGGTGAGTAATGGTCATCCTAGCAAGAACAGTAAAAAAAAAAGTTCGTTTTAGTGTCAGTCCCTGAAAGTATTCACCTGAGAACTGAATTCATACATTGCAAAAATTATGAGACCAAAAAGAACCTTGTTCCGCAACGGGTTTAGATGATGTCACTGGATGATACCAAAGTGGACCGCTAAAAACAATATGAGGCGAGAACTCGGTGATTGCCATTTAAAACTTTATAAAAATCAGATCTCTAGCTAAGTGCTAAAAAATGGTTTGAACACCGGGATGCAATGCACGTTGACAAAATAACACTGATGCAAACTTACGCGACCATAATAGGCATTGAAAGTACCATGTGCATAATGTTGCTTATCCTTGATATTTAAATTTTATTTTCATTTGTTTTTTGTGTATGGTACGATATGTATGATAAAGAGTTGGAAACAAGGGAAAATAACATTTGAACCAAGAATAAAAATTTTATTGAACCACAACGAATATTTTTAACACTTTTGGGTGTAACGATACATGCAACTACAACAACTGGACACTACTGTTCTCCGTGCACTTCCTATGGTGCTGATGAAAAGGAACTTAATAAACGACCTTGAGGATTGGAACTTTGACAACCGCAGGAGCCAAAACAGTGTATCTATCGCTGTGAAAACAATTCCCGGAGTTTTACCTCGTGTGTAATGGCGTCTTCTCACCGCGCACCGAAACAGTGGTGCCTTTCCAAGGTGGAAACTATCAATAGCTTCGAGAATTTGAAGCAAAATCTGCTTTACACATTATCATTGGAAAGCAACTTCGCCCCCTTCCTAGCCGATGGCGTTCAGTGCTTGAAAAAGACCAAAGCCCAACCACTTCGAGGACTCGAAGCTGATGGTGATCCCATACCTCTTGCTCGACGCCTCACCGCTCGACAAAAAGCCAACTTTCTCGAGCTGATGCTAGGTCAGATTGCGAATTACTGCCCTATCATTTCCCGAGGCACTTTGGTGAAAAATTCAACGTCATTTAAATACATCTTGTAAACTATTCGCCAACACTTTGGTTTCCAGGCCACCGGCGCACAATTTATCGATTTTTCTGAAATACACCTTGCAGCGGATGAGCGCCCTGAGGATCTGTACCAACGCCTCATGGCTATTATGGAAGATTCCTTACTACACGCTAACGGTTTAACTCACCATGGTGAACATGTTACAGAGGATGATGAACTAACTCCTACCCTAGAAAATTTTGTCGTTCTTACTTGGTTGAGACTCATTCCCCCCAGTCTCCCTCGCTTAGTCAAGCAAAGCTACGGTACGGAGTTGAGATCTTGCACCCTCGCCTCAATTAAACTCGAGATCTCTCAGGCACTTAGTTCTCTCCTCGAGGAAATCCTCGCTTCAGATGATACTAAGATTCCAAGTGCCGCGGTAGGAGTGACCCCAAGACCCGCACCAGACAGCCCCGTCGGGACAAGGTCTGTCCCTTGAGCAAGCAAGCCGGTCGCCCTAACACAAACTACTTCCTCAGTCAGTGTACCTTCCTCCCTGACAATGACAGGCACTTCATGATACAAGCGAGACAGATCGTCGGCATACCGGACGACGAACAAGACACCAACTACGACCTTGATCCTGATCCACCCTGTCCTGAAACCACTTTGCCTACCCCTGACGTTGTTACCTACCGTATCCCGACCCGTCAATCTCCTTATATGGATGTCTTTTATGATCACCGTGTTGTACTTGTCACTATTGACAGCGGAGCAACTGCAAATATGATCCGTCACTCCACCGCGAAGCATCTTGGATGTCCAATTATATCAAGTGCTCAGTCCTTCCAGCAGGCAGATGGCTCTTCTCAGCTTCAGGTGGTCGGAGAGATACGAACATCTTTCACCCGCGACAACACCGACTTTACATTCGAGGGACTTGTCGACGTGCTTGCCGGGACCCCTTTTATGGAGGCAAACGACGTTCCTGTGCGGCCCGCCAAGAGAGAGGTGCTACTTGGCAATGGCTCCACCTACACATACGGGTCCCAGGCCCCTCCCAGGCCCCTCCCAGTCCCCCCACAACCGTTCGCAGAGCCTTTGTTCTCCGTGCTCCTACTCCTTCCAAGACTTTTTGGCCTGGAGAATTCTTGGAAGTACAGCTCCAAGACGACGCTCCCCCTGATTCAGAGTATGCACTTGAGCCCCGCACTGACGCACCTAGTTTACGTAATCTCGAGCCCTCTCAGCTGTGGCCGCAACCCGGTGTCACTTCCAGTGTTAGTGTGGGCAATCCGCATACCAAACCTGTCAACCGAACCTCGAACGCTTAAGCGTCACGAACACTTCTGCCAGGTCACCCCTGTCTTCGAACCAAAAGAAGAGTCACCGACAAGTCAGTCTCCTACTCAGCGTCCGTTACCACCCTCTCATGCTAGTCACTCCGAATCCGTCCAGGTACACCCAGACCGCATTCTCCCTGAGGCTGTCGGGGCCAACTTCCAATCTCCGCTCACTGAGTATGACTCCGTATTTGACCCTCCGTTCCCAGGTTACAATGGATCCCCAGGCCCTTACCAAGCAAAAGTCAACATGGGCCCCGTCGAGCCCCTATAGCGGAAAGGCCGCCTCCCCCAATATTCCCGCGATAAGCTCGTAGAACTCCAAGGGAAGTTTGACCACCTATAGCAGCTTGTTGTCTTCCAGCGCCCTGAAGATGTTGGTATCACTGAGAATACCTGAACCCTTCTTTCCTTGTAAAGAAGCCGAATGGCGGTTTTCGTCTTGTCACTGCCTTCGCTGACGTAGGCCGGTATAGTAGACCCCAACCATCCTTGCTGCCTGGCGTTGACTCCACCCTGCGTCGCATCGCCCAGTGGTCTCATGTCATCGTCACAGACCTGAAAAGTGCCTTTTACCAAATACCTTTGGCTAAAGAGTCCATGAAGTATTGCGGCGTTGCCACTCCGTTTAAAGGGGTACGAGTCTACGTTCGTTCCGCTATGGGTATGCCCGGATCGGAAACTGCCCTGGAAGAGGTTATGTGCCTTGTCCTAGGACCACTACTACAAGACGGATCCGGTGGGCAAAATTGCTGATGATCTGTACTGCGGCGGCAACACACCCCCAGAGCTACTCCACAACTGGAAGAGGGTTCTACAAGCCCTACACAAGTGCAACCTGCGATTGTCTGCCCACAAGACCATCATCAGTCCCAAGACTACCACTATCCTCGGCTGGATCTGGAATGCTGGCTCCCTTTCCGCCAAACCCCACCGTCTTAACACCCTCGCCACCTACCTCGAGCCGAACACTGTCGCTCGCTTGAGATCCTTCATTAGCGCTTACAAAGTCCTTTCCCGTGTCATTCCAAGGTGCTTAAGTTACCTCGCTCCACTGGATGGTGTAACAGCCGGTCGTCCTTCTCAGGAATCCATGAGCTGGACCGATGATCTAAGGGCCGCATTCCGTAGTGCTCAGAACGCTTTTCCTCTGCACTCACAATTAAGACCCGAGGACCAGCTATGGATTGTAACTGATGGAGCAGTTCGGAACCCTGGAATAGGTGCTACCCTCTACGTAACGCGCGGAGACACGTTACATGTCTCTGGCTTCTTCAGCGCCGAGTTGCGGGGTTCCCAAACAACGTGGTTTCCATGCGAGGTCGAAGCCCTCTCCATTGCGGCTGCAACGAAGCACTTCAGCCCGTATCTTATTCAGTCCGTTAAAAAGGCCTGCATTCTTACTGACAGTAAGCCTTGCGTTCAAGCGTATGAGAAACTCTGGCGCGGGGAGTTCCCTGCCAGCCCTCGAGTATCAACTTTCTTGTCTGTTGTGAGTCGCTACCAAGCTTCAGTCAGGCACGTCTCTGGCGCTGCTATCCTCCCGTCAGACTTCGCAAGCCGAAACGCCGCTGCCTGTGAAAACGAGACCTGTCAGGTGTGCTCTTTCATTTCTCGAACCAGGGACTCTGTTGTCCGAGCCGTTTCTGTTCAGGATGTCCTCCAAGGCAATGTTCGCCTTCCCTTTACCAGCCGGCCCACATGGGTGGCTGTTCAGCCTGAGTTCCCAGGTCTACGCCGCACCCACGCTCACCTCGTCCAGGGTACGAAACCTTCCAAAAAACTCACAAACATAAAGGACGTCAAACGTTATTTACAAGTTGCGTCCGTTGCAGATGATGGCCTCCTTGTTGATACCACACCTGACCCCCCACCCTCGCTGCCTGACATCCCTGATGCTATCGCTGCTTCAGCCCAGCATCTATCTAACACTCCTCGCTGTTACATCACCTGCTCCTGCCTCTCCTGCCGACCGCATCATGGACGACACAGCTGCCCAGCCATCTTGCCCTGAGGACCCCCTTTTGGAGAAGGCAGTCGTTTCATCAGACCCTGATCCTCCTGGCCTGCGGAGATCATCTCGCACCAGACGTCGTCCTGCGCGTTTTTGAAGATTATGATACCGAACTATAGCCTTTGTTACTGAACTGTGAAGTTGAGTCAGTTTAAGAGTTTAAGTAGTGATTTTAAGTACTTTCCACTACGTTTTTGGTTCCAGTTTTCTCGCTTAAACGTTATGTATATTCAGCTTTAGTTCAAAAAAAAGGAAAAAAGAAGTCACGCCAGTACCAGTCAGCGGTACTATGAATTAGCATGCGTTATCTATTGTTCGTAGCCTAGCGTCCGCCATATTGTTACTGCTATTCGGCTGCTAGTTGCATCCCAGTTTGATTAAAGCCTTACACGAATTGGTCGTGCCTTGGGTCTTGCCTTATCTTCTCAACTGGCGCAGCTTGATAGTTTCTTCAGTTCGTTATTCCCAATTTCCATAGTTGATTTGGCTCGTTATGATGGTACCATTTGGGTCGTTATGTTGGTATCATCACCAAAACGTATGAAATCCAAGCCCTTTAACACATTACACAAGTTATTAATGTATAAGAAAAACTATAATGGACCTGAAATCAATTATTGAGCCACTCCAATTTTGATGTGTTTAGAGGAAGAATTATAGCCATTGTACTGTATAAACTGAGTTCTACAAGAAAGATAACTTTGAACCACTGTAATGCAACACCACGAACCCCATGAAACTCTAGTTTAGCAAGTAGGATATCATGGTTCAAAGTGTTGAAGGCCTTTGATAGGTCAATAAATAGACCCAAAGTAACTTTCCCTTGATCAATCCCATCTGAAAGTTTATCATATAATTGAATTAGGGCATAGGCAGTAGAGTGATTTTTCCTAAAACCATATTGATTATTAGAAAGGATGTTAAATTATTCAAGAAATTGATCAAACGACTATACACAATCCTTTATAGAATCTTCGAAAAAGCTGGCAAAACAGGTAAACAGAGAGAGATCACCTGCATAAAATAAAGGAACATGTCGGGCTATCTTCATTTGATTGGGAACGGTAACAGAACTTAAAGATAAATTCGTTATGTACGTTAATGGCTAAACGATTAAATCTACTTTTTCTTTAATTAGTACGTTCATAGTAATTTGGTCATAGCCTGCAGTAGTTCCTCCAGAAAAACTAGTACAAATTTCAGTAATTTCCTGCTCCGTAGTTGGTTGTAGGTACAACGAATTCACAAGAGCTCAAGAAAGAAAACAAAGGTAAGAAGTGAGACAAGGTGGAATTGAGTTCGCTACCTTAGGTCCTATATTTGTGAAGTATGCGCAGAAATGGTCCGCGATCTGAGTTGGATCGGGTATTTCCTTGTCATCAACATTAAACGTCGTTGGTAAATTACTTTTACTTTTTTTGTCATTAAGAGCGGCTGTCTGTAAATATCGAGAATTTGCCGTCAAAACGGAAATTTCGGAATTTTTCATATTCAGTCAGAAAAAACCCTTTGGTGAAACATTTTCGAAAATCACAATCAAAGTTTCCAAAGAATTTTCTTTATCGAGAAAACCGGCAAAAAGTGAAATGCTGCCCCACGCCATATAGTCGCCGGTCCAAAACCTTTGAATTATACCATTTTCAAAGCCCTCGGGAAGAAAGACGGTTCAAGGAAACAAGTTCATCTTTGGCAGGTGCGTAAGGCATCCCAGTTACAATACTATTTGGTAAAAATATTGCAAGTTAATGAATTTTTTACTCGGTTAAAAACGCCCGAAGATTCCTATCTTTCGGCACTTTCATAAACAATGAAGTTTTGCAAAACTTTGAAGGAAAAGATCACGGCTTGGTACATGGAATTTTAGGAGAATTATTATACGTAAGAAAAGCCCTACTATTGTAGTACAACATATAAAAAATCCAGCTTGGGCAATTAAAAGCAACCCACCGAGAGAGGTAAACGCGCAGTTCATTTTCGATGTTTTTGCATAAAGTGCAAGTTAAAACCGCCACGCAACCGCGCGTAACACAAACTCCAAAAAATTGTCTTGACTCACATTTTTTCGTGGTGATCAGGAAAAAATAGTTTTTACTTGTAAAATCGAAAGATTGATGGAGTGTTTTATTACTCTGGTATGAACTGACTAGTTAGAAAGTTAGATGTGGGCGATCGCAATGAACCAGCTCTAGAAGGTCAAACGGCCGAAAATGTCAACAATGCTGAGGAAAGTAAGGATCAAATCTTGTATGAAAATATATATTTTTGAAATTCAATATACTTGATATAAATTTTTTGCGTTGTGGGGTGTATTTTATTTATAGAAATTGGTGGAAAGAAAACGGACTAAGATTCAGCCAAACATTGAATTGAAAAGGTAAACAATATGAGTTTCTTAAACGAGATGATTGAAAGATCAGGTGCCGTGTCAAATGCGCGTCAATATTAGCATCTGTGAGGTATTTCACTTGATTTCGTTGTTAACTGATTGAAAAAAAGGCAATCAATAGAAAAAATATAGACCGATCTTAGGCTATAGCTACTTTATTAGGAAAGGAGCATTTTATTTGGAGAGGCGGAGGGAGGGGGAGTAGAGGCTGAGCAATTTCTTCCATTTTTTTCAGCCGCTCTTATTTGCAGAAGTTTTTTTTTTCGCGACAACTGTAAACGTATATTCATGGCCTTTTATCACAGCCCACGCTTCCTAAGTTCAGTTAAATCAGAGTCATCGATCTTAGTACCTCTAGCAACAGTTGTTGTATTATATTTTAATATATTAGGTTAAACTCCATGGGTTATTAATTTGAAACTGGTTCCAGATTCATTCAAAATCTGTAACTTCCCACAAGTTATAATTAGGGAAACCTATGTTACTTAACATTAACAATGGGGCAACTGGCTTTCTCTGTTCTCGATTCAAATCTTTGTTGAAACAGAGGTGCAAATAACTAACCGGTTAGGCGCAGTAAAGATTTTTCTGGTCAAGCGCATTTTTGCCTGGACAAGGGTCATTTACTAATAGTGATATTTAACGAACGTAGAGGAACGTTAAGAGGACTTTAAAATAAAACTTCTAAGCAAGAACGGAATAACAAGGGATTTACGGTAGAAGCGGGGCGAAAATGAGCGAAGAATTTAGGGGAGGTGGACAGGGGGTGGGAGCTCGGGAGAATAAGGGGTAGGACCACTGGGAGGGGTTTGGGAGAAGGGAGAGGAAAGAGCGTTCGATGGGAGTTCTAAAAGGGTGGAAAGCGGGAGAAAAAGGGGGAAATTACCCAGCAATGCTTAAAATTTACAATCGAAAAATGGCTAAATGACGGTAAAAATAAACGGTGAAAATTTGCCTCGACGTTTCGAAATGAAGGTCGCCAAGAAAAACAGAGGAGGAAAAAACTTAAAACTAATAAATGCACGAAACAAGAATGGCTGGTAAGACGGCGAAATTAAACTGCACATTGACAAAGACCACTACAACAAAAACTACGGATACAAAGCGCTAAGAAGACAGGGCTAAACTTTTGTCATACGAACACTAGTCTACCAAAAAGGGAATAAAAGACAGGGTGATACCGTACGAAAAAGCTGGCAATTTTTGCGATTTATCGAAATAGAAGTTAGTTTGCGCTCCTGGACACTTTCAAGAACAGGCATTGCTTAGACTCACTGCCAAAACAAATTGAGTTGATGCAGGGCTTAACCTGGAAATCTTTTCATTGCAGATTTACGGAGATTCGGCAAAGTGAATTTTATATCGCGGAGGACGAAATTATGTCCATTCAACACTTTCAAGAGCAAGTGATAGCTAAGTGATAGGCGATGTAAATTTACTAGCAACGGACGAATTTCTTTTTGCGCCAGGCATTGTAAAAATTTAAAAGGATAACTTCTCTAGTTTCACTAACCTTATTGCTGCAAAAAAACATCCATCGAGTTCGCTCTGCAGTCCTGGGAACGATTCGCGCAGATACCTAGGTTACTGGTTGCATGTACTTAATTACTTTTAATTAACATATGACAACAATGGCCACTCCTTGTGAAATAGTTTTTGTTGACGAATGCAACTTTGTAAATGATGGCAGGAGCTTTTTTATTGACGAGGGAGACGAAGCGGAAGACGAAGAGGAATACGAAATTTCTGAAACAGATTCAAGCGACTTTTCGAGCGAATTTTCAGAGCAAGAAGATACTTCGTCATCCGAAGAGGAATCGCCAATTCCCACCAGTGTTTCAGGTCGGCACCGGAAAAAAGTACGAAAAAGTAAGCTACCAAAAAACCCCGTGGAAAACAAGCAGCAGATAAGAAAGGGAAAGTTGGAGGGAAGAAAAATAAGTTCCTGACAAAAACGGAAATGGACGAGCTTACCGATAAATTAAAGGACAAAAGACCCGTCTGTTGGTCTCTTGTTTCCGAGAAACTTGGTAAGCAGCCCGTGATAGATCACTCCGAAGCACATCGTTATGTCATTGAATATATACTCGATAAACGCTACTCTGAACTTCGCCAATTTCGTAGATCAAATGGATTCCAGTTACATAAAGCTTGTTGGCGAAACTGAAAATGAAGCTAAAACCGACAGAAAAGCCCTTTTAACGAAGCGCTGGACCAACAGTTTAGACACCGTCCTCGAGTCCGATGTGTGCCTGTCCGTGTATGCCGGATTACCTGGCAACTATTCCACTCCCAGAATTAGAAGAGCAGTAACAGGTATTATTCAGTCACTAGTCTATGACTTTGCGCAAACCAAATCTTTCAGTTTTTCCCAGCCAGTCGATACAAATTTCAGTGTAACACCCGAGGATGATGTTGCATTGTATAGAATTTCGGGAGCGGCACTTTGTCAGATGATAAAACTCAGAAAAGACACACTATCAGGTAAAGAAGGCAGGAGGGAGTTGACATCGGAGAGAAGGACACAGATGGAGTGCGAATTAGAAATCCTGTTAAGTTTAAGAGAAAATGACAAAAGTCATCTTCCCAATGCCTTACGCTTACTCGATGAAGGGTTTTTGACGTACGTGAAGGAAGAACTTTTACAGTTTGTAAGAGAGGCAGACATGAACATTAGAGAGTTGTTAACGAAAGGAAGTTGAAGAGAAACAAAAATAACTTTTTAGAGGTGGTTCACTACAATGTGTCAATGTTAAGCACATTCCCCCAAAACAACGCATGGTCCAAGTACCCGGTAAGTTGCCACAACAAAAAAGAGATGGAGATTTTCAACAGGTGAACCTCTTCCATGCAAGAAGAGGAGCAACAGGGCTGATCAGCAACGCTCCGATATTTTGGGTCATCCCATGGTATTTAGAACAGCAAGTGTAAATGTTGTGGTTCAATTTTATTCTTGGTTTAAATTTTATTTTCCTTTATTTTGGATTATCGCAATGTATGATAATAAGTTTATAACAAAGGAAAATACAATTTAAAAGGAGGATAAAATTGAACCACAACATAAATACCAGTGAAGATGTTTTCAACTGTCATTTGAACTACAATTTTATTGCTCATTTTTGTAGAATAGTCTTTTTCGGAAAAGTTTCCTAACCGAGTATGATGTATTGCTGAATTCTAATGAGTCAAGCAGCGATCAGCTGCTGAAATTCAAGTTTGATCACACAAAATTGTAAGGAGTCATTGTCTGTCTGGGCCAGGTAATTCTAAGTTGGGTTAAAACAACCCAGGATCAGTGTAAAATTTGAATTCTGATATGAGACCTGAAAAAAAATTCAGTTTGATTCTCCTTGTCTAAAATGTAATGACTGGATGCTCTAAAAAGAATCGAGAAAATATCCAAGAAATGGAAACTAGTATTGAAATTCAACCCCAGGTTACCGCTAATCTGCCTTTGAACGACCGGGCCCAGGAGTTTTCTAAACCTTTTCCAGGGATCCATATTCATTTTTTCTCAGAGTCTGCAGCCGGGCAAGCAAGCCTCATGGCGTACTTACCGGTTGCCTGGACAAAAGTGCAGAATTATATAAGCTTAAAAGAATGGCGAAAAACTTGTGTCAACTTGAACATTTCTGATTAGCATTTAGTTCTGTTATAGTTACTAAGAAAGGGTTTCAACTCAACTGTTAAGTACAACAGGCTACTGGTCTAGGCTTAACAGTTTTTTTTTCCATTTTACAAGTAGCCAGTGACGGTCAGTTTGCTATTAAAGCAAGAAGGTGCCTCTGCAGTTTCCCCGTATAAATTTGCGGCTCCTGCGTCACTTTCTTGCGAAACGTCTTCTAAACAACATCACATCTTAAAGCGTACAAGGCACTGCCTTCTGCTTCACCTTCTCTTTTCGCCAAAGGCGACGAAATGCCTTCTAAAAAACGCCAGATCTTGATGATTGCTGTCACGATTTCTACGAATGGCTACTGAATGCAGTACTTCTCAAAAAACTGAGCCTGCGCAGTGATCGTTTCGTAGAAAATGCCGCACCATCAAAGATGGCACCAAAACTTATAATTTCATTGCAGACGAAAGCTGTTTGTTATTCTCCATTATTCTAAAAGTTTTAAGTGAATCAGAGAAGTACCGTATTTATTCGATTAACCACCCTGGGCGCTTGTTTTATTTTTGGAACGTGATAGTGGGCTCTTATTCGAGGTGGGTGCTAGTTCCAATAAATACGGTAATCAGAACACAAGGAAAATGTATAAAATCATATAAGAATTTTTGAAAAGATTTTGTGGTTGAGCAAAACCTCACTCGTCTGAAGGGCGACTTTTGAAGTTATCTTAATCGTCCGTACGAGATTATAGTCGTCTGAGACGACCGGGAGGCTGGGAATATGGATCCCTACCTTCCACTCCTAAAGGTAAACCAATGTGAAAAATTGAGAAAAATCTGCTCAAGTTTTATAGCATCAAACACGGAACAATGAACAGTACTACTGAGGAGGGTTAGTTTAAACAGCAACACCATGGGGTTTTGTCCACAGACTCAATAATTTGACCCACGCGCTCTCTCTCTCTGTTCAATATCCTTAGTAGCCTGGGACCAGGCTCCACAGTGGAGGAAAAAAGACAAAAAATGGGACAAATAGGAAAAACGTCGGCGAGCAAAGCGAGCCCAGCAGAGGAGCGGGAAAGGGCGGCGGAGCCTGGAGACATACCTTTAATGCCGCCGTTCCATGATACCAAATTATATCATGCTCTTATTGGTGAAATGTCTTATTGTTGACGGATTTGCGGTGTTGTACAGCACCGTGCTCTTTCAATATCACACTCCTGCAATTCGGGAAAAGACTTTTAAAACACGGATTTCGAGCTACACAGGCTAATTTCGAGTAAGCATGCAATTCAGATTTCTTTGCGAGACTATTCGCTTATCCCTGGGCTCCAAAACGAGCAAAAAATATGCCTGTGATCGGTTGCAAAAAGGAAAACTAAGCTTTAAAAACGTCGAGCTTTTCTTATACTCTCCTGTGATAAACTACG
Source organism: Porites lutea (assembly GCF_958299795.1). NCBI lineage: Eukaryota > Metazoa > Cnidaria > Anthozoa > Scleractinia > Poritidae > Porites > Porites lutea. The sequence continues at coordinate 23,652,196 of NC_133204.1, forward strand.
GCCTCATTTACAAAGCGAAAAAGCTGATAAACCAACGTTCAAAATGCACAGCATAATAATCACGCTCCTATCAAAAGCGTGATAAAACCCAAAAATCAGCTCTGAGAGCGCGTAAACCACAACTGTATGGAGATACGCTGTAAGCAGTTGTTTCTCTCTTGCTTGGCTTTTAGTGTTTACGAAGTCTTTCGCGTCCCTTGTCAGACACATAGTTAACAAACCAAATACAAAACTAACAAGACGCTATGGAGCCTACACTTCGGCGTAGTGGTTGTGGAACTGATTACTCGTAAATGCGGAGGAATAGTAAGAAATGGTATATGGTGAGAGTAAGGTGTCCATCTGCGAAATTATGGGATTTGTCAGGATATTCTGAGAAGAGCAACATCCCAGAGGCCTACTTGTCAAAAACTAGCATTCGGGGCAAATTGTCTCTGAGATATTAGCCCAGTTATGCTCTGATGACTCCATGCAAATCCTTCGAAATTTGACTTGGGTCTAAACGTTTAGACCCAACTCAAATATGAGGTTACTGGCGGTGAGTAACAAGTCTAACAAAACAAACAGTGAAAAAAGAATTCTTTCTTTTTACAGGTGGCTTCAAAAACCACACAACAGTCTCATGTACTGATTAAAGATATGTAAGGAGTCAATCACGTTGAGCACGGAATTGGCTAAAACTCAATGTTACGAGTCCGAATGTTTTGGGGATATTTATTCACGTCAAAACAACCCGCTTGGAACTTGTATACCGTTTTACATGAGGTTCTAGAAAATAGTAAACAGGCGAATAGTATTAGCTTTTCGACATATTTTATGATTTCAGCAACTGATACAAATCTGTTGACTTATGCTGAATGTAAACATGCCCTAATTAATTATTTATGAATGATCCAAAAACGTCGTTTACTTCCAAGAAGTCACTCAATGCATGACCGCAATTTTACTACGTAACACTCAACAAAGACAAAACGTCTTTGTGCAGCATTTTGTAACTTTAAATACATCATAAAACAGTTCCAAAGGATCGCTCACTCGTGAAATGTTTTTCAACACTCGAAGACAAATTTTGTATCTCTGCGCAGCCATGTAATATCCTCTATTTATTCCTCCAGTAAATTAAAGACTAAACTCGAAGTGATCTCAAGATATCTCGAAGTATAAATTTCGATCTCATCTCGTGAAATAGCTGAAACAAGCCGAAGCAAGTCACGAACTTGAGCGCCCAATCTTGTCCCGAAACTAGTGCATCGTTTCATAGCTATTTTTCATATTCCAAACTACCTTGGGTGGCAGTGGCGCAATCGGCTAATCCCTCAACTTAGAGTCTCCTCTGATCTGATGGGTCACGCGGGTGAGTCGGTTCAAACTCCGGAAAAGCTAAAATAACAAGAAGCTGTGGGAGCGTATATTTGAGCGTAGTTGTGCTACGCGTACGTGAAGTTTGTTATGTGTATGAAGGATATGTGGGTAGTGCAGTGGTATTGTATATTTGAGGTGTTAGTTGGGATGTGTGAAGTAGTAGGCGTGGAGTTATATTGGAAGTTGATTGCTAAGATCATGGGTGTAGTTTGTGAGGTAGTTGCTGGGTGTCTACATGGGTTTTGTTTTACTAGATGTTAATAATAGAGTCAAAATCTGTTAAAAGTGGCACTGAGGTGTTGATAGAAAATGTCTGTTTTAAGTGACATGTTTTACAAACATACTGTTTTCCATCAAATGAAGACTGCACACTGAAAAAATTTTGACACGAATATTTACTTTTGCCAAAAATGTGAACTGATCTCTTATAAAGTAATCGATTACAAACACAACATACATAACAAGGACCTATTCTTATTTTATTTTTATACTGTTCAATGCAAAAATCTATACCCTGATCTGCCTGTTTTCTTTTCTCCTTGTAACTAAATGTTTCTTTTCAAGAGGTTCCATCTCACAATACTCAAATGAACAATACCTGTGTTTCGTCGCAATCTTTTCCCTTTCACTGCTTTCATTTTCCTTTTCATTTTCTGATCATTTTGCTTGAGCATAATTTTAAGTAGATTTCATATTGTAGTCTTTGACAATTTAACTTACTTTGTGTGATACTTTTACCTAACTTTCATCATATCCCACAACAAAATATAAATCCTTTACTTTACTTCTTTGCTGAACTACACAGCTTATACAGTATGTTCCAATCCACGACAAAAATCCTGTCACTTCATGACAATGTTTTGAAATGCACACATTCAACACAGATTTGTTCTCAGCCAAATCCCAACATAGGACACCATTGTTTACAGCGCAAGCAGTACGGTTTATCTCAGCTCCACTGATACTCTCACTTTCAGGAAGATCAACTGGCATAATATGTACTTTTCACACCCATCACATTGTACAGTGTATTCCCATTACTAGCAAGGGCAGATAAAGTTCCTGAAGTCCAGTATCCACATGGATTAATAGCAGAGTAACAAATTGCATAAACTGCTATAGCACAGCACTGTTTACAAGAGCATTAGTATAAACTGTTAACATTTGATATACTACAGTATTCAAAACTGCTTGAACAAAGATCAACTTCAAAGTTGGCAATATGGACACCTTTAAGCTCATATATATCCTCATTCCTACATGTATATAGACTCTGAAAATATTGTACTAATTTATGCCTGGATGATATTTCCTACAATACACATGTACCTTGACTATGCCTGTTACCATACATATCTCTAGCATGAGAATCAACACCAATAATTCCCACAGTTAAAATGAATGAGTTGTAGTTCAGAGCCAAGAGTATTTCAAGTGGCATACAGCAGTGATAGCCCTCAATTCTGGCATCATCATGCATGTTACAAGTACAACTTTCACTGCATTTAAGCTGGAAAAATCGCTCAAATACTGTAACCATTTCTGGCGATTCTGTTAACATTAACATGGATTGTCTTGCGAGCAATGACAGACTAGAATATAATTGATAACCAACAATAATTATTCGAATCATACCATCCACTCAGGTTATCCTTCTTATCTTACTGTAAATTAAAGCGCACAAACTCATTGCAACACATTGTTGTTTCGCATTTTCCCCAAACACTACAACGTTTCCTTGACAGTATGGAGCATGCATCGTTTTTCGTAGCATCTATATAAAATGAAGGTCCTGGATTCTTCTCAGTGTCCGTAGAAAGCTTCAATTGACCAAAATTAACCCGGTGAATCAAACTCTTGTAAGCACTATAAAATGAATAGTTGCATGGACAGATGGACAATACTTACTTAAAACCCTATTTTGATACCTCGCCCCACCTAAATAGCCTCTTCTTTTATGCTTAGACGACAGATAAACCTTCCCTTGTTTTCGAACTAATTTTGGACTTGCCGTTAGTAAAAACCTCACACTTTTACAGTTACTTCTGTACCGGCTTAAGTATAAGCCAATTCTATTTTTAACGTAACAATGAATTTTAGTCGACAATGGTGTATTTTTTCAGAATTCCCTTCCGTACAAAAAGTCTCACTATCTGTGTTTTCTTTAACAAAGATTTTAATTTCTTCATCGGTAAGTCTGCTAGGTGCACGACCGCGTCGAGAAAAATGACTAACCTTATTTAAACCAACTGGATTGTAAGTTCTGTTATAAATAAATTTCCCACGACGAGATCTCAATTCAACTTCTTTTATTTCCTCCACAAAACGATTTTCCTTCTGTACAATTGACTCATTACCTTTTCTTGTCGTCACCTCACTGACCTCAAAACACTCTCAACACAAAACTTGCTGGTTATGCAACATCCCGACGCTGTGCATCGTACATGTACCGCGTCACAATATACACGTTAGGTACTTTAAGATTCAACGACGCGACGGCAATGAGAACGTCGCTTAAAAAGTGAATTTGCGTTCTTTCAGTCTTTATCGCAATTATTCCTACCCACTTACTTTGTCCAATGTAGGCGAACCCTTCTGGAGTTGAATTCTTTGGGACCACATCCAAGTACAGAAAGAGAAATAAAATTTCGGCGTCGCTTGTTTACGTCCTCCATAAAACGAGAAATTAGGCACTTTCATGTCGTAGTCGTCGAAAACGGGCAAAGAAATGTACAAAAAAGCGTTATGCACGTGCAAAGTTGTTTTTTATCTAATAAAACGTATTGTTTTTTTGACGTTCTCGTTGCTGTCCGCGTCGTTGGATCTTAAAGTCCCTAATTACATGAAAAACACAACGCCAGTGTTGTCAACTCTCTCGGATAATCCGGGAGACTCCAAATTTTGGACCGTATCTCCTTGTCTCCAGATTAGAGTCTGATATCTCCCTGATAATCAGCAAAGTTGCAATTTCTTGAAGACACGACTTTCCGACCATTAAATTTCAAATATTTTGCGTTGTTTGAGCTACTGTCAACCTGGAACATTTCCTCAGATATTTTGGTATGTCACTGTAATTTAAGCAATGTGGATAAAAATATAAACTGTTTATGTGCTATATACGTCGATCGGAATCCACAAGCATTTTGCCACGAATGACGTCATTTGCCGTGCGATATGACGTCATCTATCATTGCTTCCCTATCAATTCTCAATATTTGATGACGTGGGGGGTTGACAGCCCTGCAACGGTATCACAGTCGTTCCCTTTTGGTTTCAATTGTTGACAATCTTCTCCAGCCGATCAGGAAAACACTCAATGTTATTTTAGTGTGGGCCTACCGCGAATAGTGTGTGCATTTGTAAGTTTAACCCTCGATAACATACTTCAACAATACGTTCCTCGAAACACCGTCGACAAATTTTATCCAAAGTGCGTCTTACTACTGCTTTGAAAAATTTCCGATCAAATTATATCATTTGATTAGAGTGCAGCTAAATGTCGTGGTTCGTGGGTAGTGGGTAGAGGTCGTGGGTCGTGGGTGTGGGTGTGGGTAAATGTCGTGGGTAAAATTAAAAGGCAAAACTTTTAAAATTCATGAAACGAAAATCTCCGCTTACATGCCAGTCCTATTCCCCTTCCCCACAACAGCAAAGCAAATAAGCGAATCCTAAACGAATCTCAAAATAAAAGAAGCTCTGTAAACTATGTAAACCTGAAGCAGGCTATAGAAAACTGGAGACTGAACTGCTTTTCCTCCAAAAAAGTCAACATTAGTGACTGAAACGTCATTTCAGTTAACAGAATGATATTTAGAATCGTTACAGCAAAGATTTTGTACGCAAAACGAAAAAAAGAATCAAGAAATTATATTTACGTAAGGCAATAAAATTTGCATACAGTCTCGCCTTAACTTGAAAGGTTGAGCATGAAGGTGATTCATTAGCCTAAAACTTCTTTAAGAAAGACTTCTGTCCAAAAATATGAAATACCTCAAATACCTCAAAATTCTCCTTTTTCCCTCCCCTTTCCCACGGTGATCGCATTCCATCGTGTTAAGAAATCTCCGCTGATCACTGGAATTGTAGATCGAATAAAGATTCATAGTGAGCAGCTACTTTCATTCAGCGAGTCAGAGCTGTCGATCCCATGCTTTCTGCAAATTGTACGTATAACTTAATTCTGTTTCGTTTATTTTGCGGCGATAGCTTAGGTATGGATAAATCTTCATCGGCAACATGCAATGTCTTTTATACAGTGATGGTGTGAAAGGGGGGCCAAGGAAATATCGGGAAGGGGACGAAGACGAAGCCGTTACGAAAAGGCCAATCAAGGAGTTGGAGTTTATTTATTCTTTTTATTTTATTCTTTTTTTTTCTAGACCTTTTTTACCCACGACATTTACTCACACCCACACCCACGACCCACGACCTCTACCCACTACCCACGACCCACGAGATTTAGCTACACTTATTGGATTACTACCTTCCTTAAAGCGCGACGAATTCTGCGCGTAGTTTCCCATTTCAACCTGTCAGTTTTGGCCAATGAAACGTTGTCGGTTAGTCTCTGTTGTGAAATTGACAACTTTTTGGGCGCCGTACGAACAAGTTTTGATCACGTGCTGTCTAAGTTTTCAGGTTTTTCGTGGGAGCGTATTCTATTTTTAAACTCTGCATGTGTCATATGGTGATGCAAATTCAAGTTCAAATTGGAGATACTTAAAGAGTTATTTTATGAATCCCCTGGGAGTGTTGAGGATTTAAAAAAACTACATTTTGCGTGAGATTCCGTTTTATGGATTTTGGTATTACTTTACGAAAACGATAAAGGAGAACATGTAGTGTTGAGTGACGTTCGCATGGCATACATTCGCCTCGCTTCGCTTGTTTACGTTAGCACGTATTGCGTGCCTATTGCGATTTTGCGTCAAAACAAGCCGTTTCGCTTACCCTATTTGACCCACGCCCAAATAATAATTCTTTCTTCCTCCAATAAGTTAAACAATGAATCAAAGAAATCGAAGTGATCTCGAGGTATCTCGAACTAATTCGGCTCTCACTTCGTCAAAAAACCAAATAAAAACGAAAACCTACAGACTTTTGCGTGTCCAATCTTGTCCACAAAAAGCAACTTTGGGACATTCCTGAGGGTCGCGAATCCTTTATTTCGTGCTCCAACGAAGTAACAAGCGACGCGAACGACTTCAAAAACGCTAAAAGTCATGCATGCAAGAAAGGAAGCCTCTACTCGCACGCCAGTACAAGGATAACAGCGGTTGAGGAAAATTAGGGAAAATGGTTTTACTGACTTTTAAACAATTTTGAGCAGACAAATTACCTTATAAAACGGACAGGAAATTCAACAAGAATACACTCAAACTAAATTTCTAAGTCTAGCTGTCGCAGAAGGTGCTAAACTTATACATTTTTCCTCCGCAGAATATTAACTCTGCCAATAGCAATATTTCGTCTGGTAAATAAAATATATAGAAGCTATGTAAACGAGTATTATGAAGCGAACTGCGAACTGCGAACTTGCTTGATCTCCTTGAGAATCTATCCAGCTGTCCTTCACTAGTCTAACGCAGCGGATTTTCCTCTGAAACGTCCTTATTTCTCTTCGCCGAAGCTGGTGTTACTCCAGTTAGCGATCAAAGTTAAGGAGATCTCTTTGCTTGGACTCTTGGAGGCCCAAATCAGCTAGAATTTCATAGAATTTTGCTATTTTACTATTTTTCTATCTGAGTTCATCTACTATGAAGGAAAGTGTTGCTAGCAAGACAAAAGCAAGGCAAATTGCCTTTATGACGTGTTTTTGATGGTGTTAGATCTGTCCATCTCATGATCACGGTAGATGAGTAGAGTCCTATGCACATAAGTTTACATCCTTTGAACACTTGGACGTTACTATCTCTTATGCGAAATTCAAAGCACACCTGGTTATAATTTATCGTCCACTACCATTCAGGAAGAACAAGTTGACCGTATCGATGTTCTTCGAGGCATTCTCTCGGCTTATCGAACAGTCCTGATGGAAGACTATATTTATCCACTGGTCATTGCTGGAAACTTCAACTTCCATGTTGATGACTTGAATCATTTTTTTTTTAGCAAAAATGATTTTATTAATGACTTCACAACATTACATAAACTTTACAATCTGATACTGGCGTTTCAACTTTACATAGAAAGAGCTACACTACACTCAATCCTGAAAAAAGAAATTAAAATGTATACTCGACAACAGAAATATACAAATAACAATAACAGACAGAGAGAAGGGGTGGGGCAATAGACTCAATTTAGACAATATTTGATTTTTTGCCCGCTTTTGTCATGGAATTTTACCTATTCC